>NC_056732.1:772178212-772405712 GCF_019279795.1 Protopterus annectens
GGGGTCCACCAGTCAGGACGCCTAACTTTGGAGGATTGGGTCTTGGTTTTATTTGGGATTGCATGATCCATGCATTCCTGAAGGTGTTCATAGAATACGTTTATAAAGGATTCTGCAGTCTGGGCTGTATTTTCCACAGGCCCGGGGGCTATGAAAGATTCCACCTCGGTTTTGAGGAGTGTGAAATTTGCTTTAGAGGAGTTTTTCACTGTGGTTTTCTGGGCAGGGGCTGGGGTCACGATGTGATTATCTAGTGAGATTAGTTTATGGTCTGATCTTACCAGTGAGGGATACACTTCTGGTCTGGAGCATAGTGTCCCCATGTTGGTGATGATGAGATCCAGTATGTTTTCCCCTCTTGTGGGAGTGGCAACAAGTTGTTCCATTGCATATGAGTTTATAAATTCTAGGAACCTTCAGGCTAGGGTGTTGGAGCTAGAGTAATGCTCCCAGTCTATGTTAGGGTAGTTGAAGTCGCCCAATATAATGGTGTTTGGAGAGACCTTCATATTTTCCAGTGTTCTCAGGAAGGCCGAGTGGGGTTCCTGGGTTTGGGAGGGTGGTCTGTAGCAGGCTATAAACTGGAAGGCAGTTTTACCCACTGTTAGTTGCACATGGATAGTCTCTGATGCTTCGTGCTGTGCCACCAACCTGGAGGTGTGGGTATGTTTGACGAATATTGATACTCTCCCTCCTTTTGTGGTTCGGTCCAAGTTTTGGGGCCGAAAAACATGGTATGAGGTATAACCTGGTAGTGCTGGGGTGCTCTTGGGAGCCTTGAACCAGGTTTCTGTAACTGCACAGATATCGATGTTCTCCATGCTAAGGAGAGTTTCAAGTGCGTGCATCTTGAAGTTTAGACTTCTGGCATTGAGTAGCATTACTCTTAGTTTCTTATCCCTTGTGATACCTATGGAGGTGGGTTTGTCTTTTGAGCCTTGCCTAAAAAAGGCACTATGGGGGTGGCAAGAGCCTTTGCCAATATCCAAAAGCCCAGGGGTGACAGGTGCAAGCCGTCCCTAGCGAAGCATTGTGGCTTGTCAAGCATGTCATCCCAGGCAGACAGGCATTGGATCCCCTTTGAATGACACCAATACTTAAGCCAATTGTTGAAATTGATCATCTTGTCTTCATATTGTGACATCATTCTTGGTGAGGGTAAGATGCTACTCAAGGTCAGGGTCATACCAGCCTGGGCTACATGCTCAGAGAGCTCCTCTATGTCTCTTTTCATGTAGTCCAGGGAGGTACGTCTCAGGTCATTCACACTAGCATGGACAATGACTGAGTCATATTTGTACTGGCCTTGGAGAGACCTGAGTGCTTGTGTTATGTGGCGGATTCTAGCGCCCGACAGGCAGTTCACCGTGACCTTCTCCTTGTTCAGCCTGGTGAGCGAGACGTCAGTGTGCCTGATGATAGAGTCACCTATTAGAAGTGTATCAGGTGTGTTGTTTAACCTTAAGGGCTGTGACTGTTCGGCACACTGGCTTTGTGAGCTATGTGTTGCACGTGTTTTGTTTTTGTGTAGCGGTTGCTTGAGTGTCTGCTTTAGAGGTCTCTGCTGCTTAGGCAGATTTTTATTTAGAGCCTCCAAGTATGTTTTTGTGTGTTTATGTGTTTGGTTTGCTGTCGTGGTAGGTCTATGTGAGACTGGAATTGTAGTGAGTGTGGTTTCCTTCTCCTCCTGACTGGTTACGCCAGTACTGAGTTGAGAGAGCTTAGTCTCCAGTTTGGCTATATGGTTGCATCTCTCACGTGTTGGAATTTGTTGGGAGGAGGAGAGGGTTGTCTGTGTACATGAGGCAGTTGTAACATTGCCTCAAGATTCTCAGATTCACCAGCTGGACTGGAGAGGAGATTGACAGCTGACCTTTGGACATGCTAGAATAGTATTGGGAATTCCTTTATAATTGAAAAAAAGTGCCAATGGGGAACAAAGTACTCAAGGGGAGTTTGTGAGGGTGAAGTGCTTTTAATTTTTTAGTGCTGACTTATATAATTGCTTTAGTGAGCAAGTGCCAGGCTTTAGAGTGGGAATAGGGTGTTTATTATGAGCACTAGATCAGTTCTAAGGGAAAAAGTGAAGAGCAGACTTTGTGGAGCCGAGAATGGTTTAAACCCAATTAAGCGGCACTGCCCAATGCTGCGCAAAATCGTACAAAGCCGCACTAAAGCGGTTTTTATGCAGGGGGACTTGAAAGAGCTAGAAATTGGCCCAAAACAGCCAATAGACTACCAGATTCTTGTGCTGGGAACACTCCTCCATGTATAGATAGGCTGTCCAAGCTCCCCACTGCCACTGGTGAACAAAGAAGCCTACCTTTATCCAAGAAAGGAAATGGGCAACACAGGAACTTTCCAAAAGTCCAGAATACAGCAAAGCTTGGACTACTCTAGGTCAGGAAAGATGGGAAACAAGGATAATTTTTTTTTTTTTTTTTTTTTTTTTCTTTTTTGCAACAAACAGCAGAAAAATGCAATAAATGTGTAACACAGGCTAGCACACTTGAGTGTGTAGCCTCAACAGGTAAATGCAACAAACAGGACAAACTTTAAATTACAAGCGCAAAAGCACGCTAAAGCTGGCTTTAAAGCAGGGGGTTAGAAAGAGATAGGAAATGGCCCAAAACGGCCAATAAACTACAGGTCACTGGGCTGGAACCACTCCTCAAGGGACAGATAGGCTGCTCAGAGCTCCCCACTATCACTGGTGAACAAAGAAGCTTCCTCCTATCCAAATAAGGATATGGGCAACACAGGAACTATGACACAGCCCAGAGATCAGCAATACCTGAAGACTGGACTATTCTAGTTCAGTAAAGGCGGGAAACAAGGATTTTTTTTTTTTTTTACAAAGTAGCAGAAATTAGGTACAGAAACACAGTAAATGCTTTAATTTGGCTAGCGCACTTGAGTTTGTAGCCTACCAGTTAAACTAAGCAAAAACAAACTTTAAAAGTGCAAAAAACTCAGAAATACAGGCAGGAATGCAATGAAACAACTTTGCAGAGCTTATTTAGTTAAAGAAACAGAGAAGTCTATATATACAGAAAAGCAGCTTTGCCCTATTTGTTAAGCCATACAGCTATCCATTTTGTCAAGATTACATTAATGCATTGTTATACTAATTTATTGATCAGTGATTTATGTACATAAATTATATCACAAGACATTTTGTCATTTATAGCTGCTATTATATTCTTATAGAAAATCATGTTAATGACCTATTTTCAACATATGTATTCTGATCTATGGTGTCAACTCACAACTTTTTCAGTGTTGATGATAATTTATGCAAAATAATGTTCTGCATTATTTTTCCATTGCAAAACAATAGATTTATGGGACTAAATGACTCTGGGCTTGTCCTATTTCCTTTTCTTTTCTTAAAATGGGTCTACCAACTGAATGGCTTCAATCCAAATTATAGGTCGGCATAATGTTTATGGTGTTTACCTTATAGATACAAATGCCCCAGGTGTTAATTTATCCCCGTAATTAACTATACCATATAATATACCATAGTTAAATGACTAAGTGAATAATGAATGAAATGGTACTGTAAGTCCTATAGAATATTACATGTAAAAATGAAATCTAGTAAGCTATTTCAGTCTTAATCAAACTAAAACTTCATCGGACTGCCTTGATGCTATGCAGCATTGAGTCAAGATTTTAAGTGACTAGCAATGATATGACAAAAATGTAAAGGGATCATAGAAAACCTGAAACACTTTTAGAGAATCATTTGATTTTATAAAAGAAACAACACCTACATGCATGAATACAAACATACAAACGAGCAAGTAACTATGTAAATGTATATAAACCTAGAGCAAAAAAAACTTGTATAAAAACCCATAAAGTAAACAAATTAATGTTTTGAAACTTGTTTCCTTAAAACACATTTAAAATTAATGTCATAGTTAAAGGATGTGAACCTTTGTGCATATTAAAGGGTCTGCCTTGAAATTCCCCATAATGAAGGGATGCCTCAGTTACATGCAGTGTTTTATCAGGCATAATCTTTTCTGATACATAAAACACAGATTTCTTGAAACTGGAAAATTGCATTCTTGGCCTATAAATAAGATATTACTCTCACTTTTAATTTTCATAACACAACAATATGTAGCAGCATACAAACAATATCAGAAATTAATGTAAAATGACCCCTTGGAACAAAGGTTATTTTAAGAGTAATGTAGCTACTATGGTATAGCATAATAAACCCCTGACTTTCCCCATGTGAACTGGGATTCTGATGTAACTGGCAAGGGTGATGGCCATGATCATTCTGGCAGAGACTGCAGGGGGTACTATGCCATGGTGTGTATCAGGAATTGCAAAAATGGCCAGACTGGACTTGAAGAATGATCAATGGGAAATGGCTGCTTCTGAGCATAGGGATGACATGCCTTCATTGCCAACACAGCTGAAATGATAATAACATTAGTATGTGGGTGAGAGGCGTACGGATGAGGAAAAAAGACGGTGTTTTAATTTGTACCTCCATCCTAAACCACCAATGGCATCAGATGGGAGGTAATACTGGTGGCAAAAGAGGACTTCCCGGTCTACTTCCCTGGCATCAAGCAGTACACAGGAATGAGGCTAGAGCCATGGGAGAGAACTGAGTGTCTGAAGGTCATACCAAAATGCTCCAGCAATAGTGTAGCTAGGGTGGGGACAGAGGGGTAACTGCCCTCGGCACAAAGTTTTGGGGATATGATCAGTTGATCCCAATCTTTCTTTAATGCAATACTGTCTTTTAAGAGTCAGTACTGCATTTACTGTCAAACCTGAGTGCTATAGTACTCCGCGTGTGGTCTTAAGTGTAGCATCTGCTTGCTACATTATTGCAAGCAGTTTGCTATAGTTCAAAAGTAAAACAAAAAATGTATTTATTTATTTATTTTTTTATTTTAACCAAAACCTTAGTGTTTTAGCCCTCTGTGCAATCAAGGTATAAGCTGTCACAACTGTTTGCTACATTTGTGGAAAACAATTTGCTACATTTTATGGGCAATAAGAATTTCCCAGCTAATCTAATTATGTCTTTAATGCTTCCAGTGCCAACATTCTTTGTCACAACAATGGTGCAAATCCTAATAACCTCCAAACCACCTTGTAGCAGAGTGATGGTTTCATTACTTGCCTTGGAAATAGGAGAATGCATTATGGATCTTTTTTTGTTGAACTGCAGTGTTTCTTTCGTAGTATACTCTTGAAGTAGCAGCCAGTACATTTTAATTTTCCTTTCTGTCTATAGTCATCTGTGGCATTTACACATGCTAAAGTCAGTTAACTATGCTGCTCTTAATACACTAAGGAGTACATATTAATATAATCTAAATGTGTTTTAATAGAATTTGGTTGGAAAGAGACAAAAGTGCAATGTCTGTTGATTGTAAAATTACTTTCTACAGTCCAAAACAGTTGCATTCTTTTCACTGATAGGCCAGCCTTAAAAAGAGCTTCTTCTATTAAAAGGTCATGATGACATATAAAATATATATGCTACTTTTTGGTATCAAATGAAACATTTCATAGAGCAGAAAAAGTTGTTACTGATACCTATTGTCTGTTTACTAAGAGTTTTGAAGATAGTTATATTTGTTTAGTAATAAAATATGCATATGTGCATACATATATTTTTTTGTAAGTTTCTCAGGTATTGTCTCTCTGGAAATATTATGTAACACCATTTCACATGGCAAATCATCACAGAAGTCAGGGATGCCTCCTCAAAGAAATTGGATACTTTGTGTAATAGAAAATGTGAGCTATTCTCTGCAAATATTGCATATTTCAAATGTTGATAATTATGTTAATAGCCTGAAAAAGAGGGTATTTATAAGGTAGTCCATAGTATCAAATGAAAACATACAACATTATGAAAAAAAACTTGCAATAATAATTATAGTCCAAGTAGCAAAGATTTGTAAATAGTTGCATTCATTTTTCCATTAAATATGCAAATATGGAACCATTCATAATTATGGGAATATCTCATAAACTGAGATAAATTTACAAAACTCGCTTTGTTGCTTAAAGAAGAGCACATTTGCATGGACAAAAGTACTGATGTTTAGGGCCTATCTACTACGGCTATAGAGATATTAATACTTGACTGCATAATTGTAATAATTCAATTTATCAGATTACTTGCTCAGTATAAATCCGTTCTTATACCTGGCATATTAATATCATCATGATGAAGAGGAGTGTGTTCTGAATAACTTTTATATTTTAACTTTTTTGAAAATGTTATAGTTTATAAGGGACATACATTTGTTTACATGTAGGTCAGAAATTGCATTCTCACAAATTTATCTCAGGCAAATGTTGTCCTGGCAGGAAATTGCAGTTGTGAGGAGTAGTAAAATTCCAGTCAGGCAAGGTTTCATTTGTTATGCAGCCTTGTTGTTACTGTTGTTAGGTAACCTATGACAAGAACCTATTTTTGCAACAAGCCTCCTTTTCTCTGGGATTCAGTGCTAATTGGCTAATGAGGGTCCAATTCAGAGTCAAGGCGAAGTTGCTCCAAAGAACACCCTATTACCAGCTAATTACTATGCCATTCAGTTGAACACTGTACTGCCAGAACTGACCATTCAAGTGTCCTCCCTATCAGCCACACAATCCAAATGCACAGGCACCTCCTAACAAACACACACACGCACACACACACACACACACACACACACACACACACACACACACACACACACACACACACACACACACACACACACACACACACACACACGCACATACACAAGCATATACACAGATGGCTTCTCCATACCAAAGTATTGCAAGGAGAACACTGAGAAGGGTGAATACTGACACATCTACACAAACACACACACACACACACACACACACACACACACACACACACACACACACACACACACACACACGCACATACACAAGCATATACACAGATGGTTTCTCCATACAAATGTCTTCCAGGAGGACCACTGAGACATATACACACATACACGGATGACTTCCCTTTGCCTACATCTTGCAGGGTGACTACTGAGACACACACACACACACACACACACACACACACACACACACACACACACACACACACGCACACACGCACACACACACGCACACACACACACACGCACACACACACACACACACACACACACACACACACACACACACACACAACTACAAACCTGCATGATGCTTACCTGTAGTCATGGCCTGACTTGTGACCATTCCCATAGGACTGAATGGATGAATATTATCAATAGACAGTTTACCCTCTTTCTTCTCTATGGGAAAAAATAGCTCAGCAGAGAGAGACAGAGAGAGATAAACAGTGCCACTGCCATTTTCAAGGGTGAGCAGATAACTGATTTATTTTTACTGTACGCACAGGCTGCTTTGCATATAAGTTCTCCAGTGAGACTGATTCAGCTGAAACACCAATATATGAAATGCTCAGGCTTAGGGCACTATGAAAAACTTCTGAGGAAAGCCTTCCACAGAGTGATAAACCTTTCTGAATCCCAGGGAAACTTAGTATTTTTTACTTTGTTTTTAACATTTTATTTTACATTTTTTTATATTCACAGTTATTTCTTTTAATAGCATTATAGTAATTTTACCTGCTCTTTACACATAAACAGTTTTTGATAATGGTAGGTCTGTATTGCTTAAAAATACTTCATGGTTTATACTTTCGTTTACTTAAATTATTCTAGCTCTTATTAGTAAATCATGTACCTCACCAAATTCACAGTCTTTGGGTCTGTTTCTGTGGTTAGCAAAGAAGCATTTTTAATCTTAGTTGGTCAGTGTTCTGTCACAAATAAAGGGTAGCTTATTTCTCACCCCACAATTCCTGAACTGTTATCTAGGCACTGAAGTTTTGTTGTTCCGCATTCCAGTAAAAGTATCAGCCATAATGACACTGTAGACACCATGAAGATCATAATAGCAATCACACCCCAAAAAAAGGTGCAGGATACCCAAAGCTTGTGCCTTCATCCTTATCCAAAGTTTCTGTGGCCCTCAATATTGGCAGGAATAACTGACACTATGGAGCACTTGTCCCACCACACAGCTAGTACAAAGACAGTTTACTGAGATGGGATCTGAAAGGACTTTATCATGTTTATGGTTACTTCTAGGCATAGCAATAACTATAGTAATGCTCAGTTCTGGAATACTAAGAGGATTCCCATTGCTGGAGAACCCAGGAACTAGTTGCACAGGAAGAAGATGGCATAGAGTTCCTCATCCTGTAAGGCCATAGCTACAATGACCAACAGCACAGAGATGTAGATGAACCACTGCAGCTGAATACTTACAGAAGACCACATGAAAGCAAATTGCAATGGAAATGATTCATATTGGAAAAGTAACAGAGGAATCTTATGTGCCATACCCCAAGGCTGGTGTCTCACAATATTTGCGTTATGCCTAGTCACACCAACCATGTACCTGTAACAGCAGTAGCATGACCCCAGGAGAGCCTTTAACCATAACTTGATATTACAGGTGTTGTGGAACAAGTTGCTGAAGTCCAGAGTCAGAAGGAAACTGTCTGTTCCCCCTGAAAGAAGGATGATTTGGGTGGGAAAAAAACTCAGCAACCTTATCAAAATAATGAACAGCTTTTATTACCCAATTTAGTAGTTGGGTTTGATAATAACGAAGAATACTACTGAAGTAGTTTGCTACTTGACATTTTTGGTAAGAGCCTAAGATGTGGCCAAATATAATTACATAAAAATAATCAATCAGTTGTTATGATAGCTATCAAAGGTGGGCCAGAATTGGACAAATGCTCTCCATCTCCAGTCTTAGAGAACAGTTAGGTCTACTTTAAATAGGTAAGAGGAGTTGTCTCCTCTGGTGACTTGGTCAGTATAGGACTACAAGACATGTAACATTCACACCTTCTTCTGTTTGCAGGGTCATTTCCTCTTCTTCTGGCATCAGCTGTGTTTAGAAAATGAAGTCCAACAGGGTACATGATCATACATGTTCTCCACCGTTTACTTTGCAAGAGGCTAACCATAAAGTCTGAGAGTGCTGGCTGACAGAACCAGATCATGGTTAAATGCAGCCCTAGGCAGGGTAATGAGACCGCTCCCCCTGCAACCCTTCCAGTGTCCCATTACTTGACGGTCTCACCCCACTTACCATAAACACGGTTCAAATCTGACAGTGACATACTATTTTCCTCTTTACTTCTGCAATGCTTACAGAAATTTGATTTAAATCCTTTATTTCAAATTTTCTAGCAAAAAACACTGATGGCACTTTGCTAAAGAAAAGAAAACAGAATAGTCTCACATTGAAAATAGACAGTATGAACAACAGTAAACATATCTTCCCTTGAACCTTGCATTCATTGAAAATACATGTGGCCAGAGGCAGATTATATGCACATTTATATCTACAGACAGCCCCAATCCCAGCAATTAGGTTCATTGGTTCTTAGGTAAGTACTAGGCTATCTGCCCAAGGGCATTTATAAGCCTAGCCAGAGTGTGTTGGCTTTTCCACCCCCTTAGATTATGGCTATGGCTAAATTATAGCTACATTGTTGACAACATCTTTCTCAGATATCTATGTCAAAAATGTTGATTCACACAAACACATACTAGCCAAAGTATTCCAGTGTAATTCTCTCACATAACACACACACACACACACACACACACACACACACACACACACACACACACACACACACACACACACACACACACACACACACACACACACACACACACACACACACACACACACACACACACACACACACACACAAGTCCTGCAAAGCCAGATCACTGACTTTAAAAATAGCCAGATGATTACAGCATAAGTTACTTTTATCCAGAGAGAGCCTGACACCTCACTGGCAGTTATAACCCCTTTGTTGACTGTGTATACCGATTATTCTTATGAAGACATAACTTACAGGTACTTTGTTGGTAGGTTTGAGTGAACTACATTAAATTTTACAAAGCTCACTAGCATTATACCGGAAGATCCAGCCATGTGTAGCATATTTTTAATAGAAGAGTATTTATGAGCATAAGAAATAACAACCACTTGATAACATATGCTAGGTTAATTTACACAATCTCTGCAGAAGTAGAAGTCATCAGAATGATTCCGCATTAAAGAGAACTATTACTAATGCAGAGGTTGCTGCTGATAAACAGCTTTGTATTTAAGTGATTCATTGATAAATGCAGCGCCTGCTGACCTTGATGAATAAATTGCCTCTGTTGCATTAAAAAATAGTGTGTGAGTCATATTACCATAACATTTCCTGCACTATATCAGCTATGCAATAGGAAATGTCAAGCAAACAGCAGCAACAGGCTCATATTCACTAGGCATGCAGTCTTGCAGATCATTAACAAACCTTGCACAAATGCTCAGTTGCTCCAAAGCATTGCCTGGTTAAATGACTTACTCAGTGTCTTATGGGATTTAAATAAAGTTGGATAGATTCAAACCATGCAGCTTTGCCACAGGAAGCAACTCATTAACATGTCAGAGCTTTACCTCTCTGTGATAACTGTCAGACTATCAGGTTTTAAGTAAATGCATAAATCTTTTTTAATCCAAACTTGTAGAGAAGTATGTACCACAACAATATACAACAATAATTTCATAATGGATGCTGAAGATCTGATAGTTCTGATCATCACTCTAAATAAGGCAAACTACATGACCTAACAAGTGTAAAAACCTTTGTTTTTACTGGAGGCCCAAAGATGGTACTGCAAAAATATATTACTAAAATGCAACATGTTTAGACTATATTATACAACCCAGGCTTATTAATGAAGTAATCCATTCTTTAGTGCAACGGATAAAACAAAACAATTACAAACCATATAAACTCTGCAGCAGTAAGCTTTTGTTCAACAACTCACAAGTCATGCACGAAGCAGAAATATCACTGCATATAGCATACTGTTTTTGTTGTGGGGAGGGTGGATGCTTGCAGGATACCCACATCTCATTTTTGACCTCCCTGTGTCTTCTCTGTCAGACTAGCCAACTACTCTAATTACTAAAAAAGTTAGCAGAACAATATGTTTTACAGCAACCTGTATTTGATGTACCAAATGAAATCGGATCTGTCAGTTGGATTAAGGATGTAATCATCTATACCTGAGGTACAGGGTATGACTCTGACAAGTCACTATAACTCATTAAGGCGCGCACATACACACACACACACACACACACACACACACACACACACACACACACACACATAAAGACCCCTCACACACAGACAGAATATAAAACCATGGCTCTCTACCTTCCATCTCCACAATGCACCTCTCATAATGTGGAACAAAATGGACAAAATGTGGAACACTTGCTAACAGCTTCCTAATAACTTCAACTGGGAAGTTCATAGGATGGTTCACCACTTTACACTTACAGGAAGGTTTTTGATCAATTAATATGATTCAGTATTATTTACCTTTTCTATTAATTTAAAAACCTTTCAATGTGGAACAAGGAAGAACATGGACATTTTAAGAGTCAAAATGAGGAACATTCATCGTAATAATGTACAGTTGAGACGTATGTATACAAAAATCTGCTGTTATGCTGCATGGACTTTCTGGGAACTCACACACACACACCTGATGCCACATGCTGCACAGAAAGCTGTAGAATATAAAACAAACGCTGTTATACTGCATTGACTCTCAGGCAACCAAAGAATATAAAACACCTGTACTTATGCTATATAGACTCTCTGGGAACCAAAGTTCTTGAATATAATATAACTTCAAACACCCACCATTATGACAGTTTTACCTGCTGTAACTGATTGCATCAGGATATGGACTTAGTCAAAGATGGAAACTTTATTTAATTCTTAAAGCAACAGTACAGGGTCACAGAAAAATGTTACATTTTCTCTTCTGATGTTGCTAATTCTTTAAACTACAGTATTCAGTCACTTAAGTAAGAAAACATTTTTTTTATATAATTTAATGTTGTGGCTGGGCCCCTGCCTATTTGAGCATGGGATTTGTGTAGGATGAAAGCTTTGCTACTACCTGGACCACTGAGGAGACCTGCTGCTTGACAAGTGAGATTAATAGCTGAAAGATTTATGTCCTGACATGGAAGTTGAAGACAGTCTCTTGTCGCACCTGTCCAAAGCTTTAAAATTACTGTCTGATAGTAAGGTGGCATAAAGCTGTAGTTTCTGCGTCATCACTGAAGCAAAAATATCAAAAAGCAGTTGACTTTAAAATAGCACAGGAAAAGTGATTACATCCTTCCAGACTGCTAATCTCACATCCTTAAAAAGCAACTCTGTAGGAGATATGACCAAGCTCTACTCCTTGTCCTTCCTCAGATACATATTCAGGGATTACCATATGAAAGCATCAGTTCACTCATACATTTCTGAATTTACTTGGGGATCAGACAAAGTAGAGTCCAGACTTATATAACGCTGCTCTCAAAACTCTTTAAAGTATTATTTTAAGTCAAAGGGCATCGCCACAACAATTAGCCACCATATGATTTCAGATGCTGACGTATGTTCAGATTCTATACAATGGATACTGGCTGAAAGAATTCTGACACATAGCAGCAAGCATGGCAATAACAGCATGGGGGCATGGGGGCATAAGAGGCCTAGGCTTAACCAGCAGCATACATCAGTGGATACTGAGTAAGAGTGCATGCCTTTACCACTTAGTCAAACTCACAACATACATTAAGCATTTGCTTGATAACTGCTCCTTGAACCAAAACCACCTAGTTTGGGAAGGCACAGGAACCCCCACCCAGCAATCTGAGCCAAAATTCCCTCACGATCTTAGGTGAAGACCTTGAAGGGGAGTACACAGTGTAAATTAACTCCAAACCACAGCTACTTACTCTAAAGGCTTCTCATTAGATTTCACTAATCAGCAAAAATAATCCTTCTGAATGAATGGGAGAAAGGAAGTGTATACTTTCTGGGATATTCCCACAGGTTTTGCATATACCCTGGTACATTCCTGTATGTTTGGAGGTAAAGTAGCACATGTTTTTTTTTCCTGTTGTTACCTGTGAAGCACAAGATGGGGCCAAGCTCAAATCTTTGCTATTCAAAGGACATTCTTAACAACGGACTATCCTGCAGAAGGTCTTAGACAAAACCTACACTCTACATGTCTCTTTTACTGTGGCAGTCATTTGGCTGGGAGCAGACACTGTGAAAAGGATTCTTCCACTGATCTTTTTACAAAATATATTCAACCACCACCTAGTAAGATATGCCAAGAGTCTCTCTATCTCCAACATCTGCCAGTGACAGGACTTGAACTACTGATAATTATGGGAATGCACAGTTAATGTTCCTCAACAAAGCTGAACATACTGATGGGTTACATCATAACTGCAATTTCATAACACATGGATACTTTTCAGATCTATTTGTAGAAACTTGGTCTTTTCAACAACATTCAGTATGACCAAGATCTGGTGAATCAGTGGCAGACAAGAGCAGTTGGGACACAGAAACTGGGTGCATTTATATAAAACAGGCATGATGTTATGGTGTGTATAGCCACCAAGGCAGACGGGAACCCAGATGTGGATGTGGGGCTTCTGAGAAAAACATACCTAACTGTGACTGGTAGAGAGAATGTCAAGGAAAGTTCCTATTACTTCCTTGATGATATTTTAATTTACTGTTTGTTTTTGTTCTTCAATACTCAATTGTCTTTCTACCCACATTTGGGTGTGCATGTAAACTGGTAGCAACAAACAGCAGAATTTGATTCCTAAAACTCACCTTATCAACCAGTCTGCCAAGCACATGGACTATTAGCTAAACTCAGATAACTGGCAGCAAACATAGGATCATCATCCTTGTGTGACTAAACATTCTTTTCTCCAGTCATTTGACTGATTCGACTACGGTGTCTTCAGTATTCTAAATGTAGTTATTCCTGCAAATGTTTTAAGACTGTCAGCATTTCTAAATCCCCAACTTATTCCATTTTTGGTTTAATATCATTATCATTTTCTCTCGTATAATGTGTGTAATCAGTTTTGTCATCGATGCTTTATAGATCTGAAAAGGGATATTAGAAGCCAAATTAAAGCCATCTGTGGTATAGCACTGGAAATGGAATGGGTGGGACATCTAAAACTATTAAAGAAACAAATGGACATACTCGACTTACTTCTAGTGGATGTTAGCAGATTAGTTATTTCACTGAATAGTGTACATTTCCTTAAACGTTCAATGGCAGAAATGCTATTATCCATAACATACTACATAAACACATATATATCATGTTTGGTTTCATATCAAATACTGAATAGCATTTGTTAGGATGCTAGTACTTTACCAGTGAAACAAAATATCCATGTTTTCCTAAATACTGCGATAATTGCAAGGACATGTTCAACTACCTTATTTAACTCGGGTTCATCTTGTTCGGTTAAAAGACCTTGTTGTGCAGCTGTTCCCGATTGTGTAGCATGTTCATTGTATTACTATAGTAAAACTGTCAGCATCTAACTGCAACAGCAACATAAAACACTTTCAACTCTTAACCTAATCTTGTTTTGCTCTTATTAGAACATATTAGATGACATTCTTATTAATGACATCCCAGTTTCTTCAGTCTGATACAGAGAGCCATTTAGTTGCTTCCTTACCTCCTTGCATTTACTGCCATTCCTTATAAAAGTATTTCATGACGGTAGCATACTGCACAAAATATTCACTATCATTTTCTATGAGATTACATTTAATATCAAAACAAATAAGGCAGAAATCTGTTATTACTTTTTTTATATCAGAAATGCTTGTATGTTATGCCATTTAATCTGCATCTTATTTGCAATATAGTTTGAAAATTTATACTCCACTATAGAAGGCTTGTTGTTGTTCTGCCCAAACAAATGAATATCATTGTTCCATTTCATTCCGTAGTAAAAGGTCATTCAGCATAATAAATGAAGTGTTGAACGCTCAATAAACATCATTTGCTGAAACCTATAATATAAACCTACATTAAATTCTGTATTACAAAAGCAGGGTAATTTAGTACTGGCACTAGTCATAAAAAATTGGAAAATGTTAATGCCCATCTAATCATTACTAATGAAGACATTTAAAGCTGTGCATGCAAGATGAAATAATTACATTGTATGATGATTTGAATTTTCTCTAAACAGCTATACAAAAGACAGGCTTTTGCTTTTTTAAATGATTAAGCCAAATGTTACTAGGTATATATTCTGTCAACTGTTGCCACATTATTCGATTATATAATTTGCTTATTTTCATAAAACAGACTTAAGTGTTATGCAATACGTAAATATGTTAAGTAAACAGCCACCTTTTGCAAAACTGTGATTTTTTTGGGGGGGTGGGGTCTGATGCAAGTGGTGCCTTTTGGTTCTGTACTTTAAAGTGACAGAAGACATGCAGTACTTCATAGAGCCAGACTACCATCTGTGCCACAGTAAATTGCTCAAATAACAGTAGCTGATAAAATACAAGTTTATAAGATGAGGTCACAGCTGTTACAGGCTGCCCTTTCCCTGCATTGCTACATGCTCTAATTGATCACAGTAATTCTTAAAACAAAAAACAAACAAAAAAAGCAAGGGTCAAAACCTCTCCAAGGCTATTTTGAGGAGTTTATTTGTTCTCTTCTCCTCTCATTGATTTTAAGAGAAATAGCTAATTTTGCCTCAAAATTGTGATTTGGTCTTCATAAAATATCTGATTTTTGTAGCAAAGTAGTGATGAAATATCAAAAAAGCAACAATAACTACATTTAGAGATTCAGAAAATACATTATAATACAAATCCATGTATGAAAACAGCTATATTATTTAATTCTGCTTATAAATGAAAGGGGTTCCTCATACCGCAATCTTTTTCCTTCTTCTCTCTGTCTCCCATTTTAAGTGAACATATCATAAGCTCCTTTAACCCCACACTATAGAGACATATATCAAAGAGTTAGTCAACCACTTTGTTTTTGATGGACATTTATTTTAATAAATCGCATGCTGGTGAAGGGATTTGAAGCCCTTATTCAAGCAATTTCTCCTTGCATCAAAAATATGTCTTTATTTTCTAGAAATAATTTATTGTATCTGTGTATATGTATGTAAAATAATGTCATATGAAAACAACATACGTGAATCATATCTCTGATATAACATGTGAAAAATTCATTGTGGGATGTTTTAGGTTTGGGGTAGCATTGTGACTGACAGTAATACAAAAGTCATTTACGTATATAAGACAGCATATATACAGTTTAAAGCGTGCTTTTATGTTGAGAACAAAGCCACCCATATCCTCTGATCAAAGGATATGGCTATCTTTATGAGACAGCTCAGCAAAATTCATTTCAAGCTCATTGCATGATAGGAAAAAATAACCCTCCCCCTGCACTGCACTATTTAATCATGCCATTTGTTACTGATGTGTTACGCAAACTATTGTCCGTCACATCAGTATCATAGTCCTAGTTACCCATAAGTAGGGAGAAATCAGGTATTCAGATTTAATCATGTATGCATAGTTCAGATAACTTGAAATAACTTACAAAACACAACCTGTTTGGTAACTATCTCATGAATATAAGTATAACGTCTTAAAGAACCAAGAATAAGTACGTAAAGAAAAGGCAAAATGAGTACTTTCCTTTAATCATTTCAGTTTTTATTGTGCATAGCAAAATGTAGTGTCATTAATTCATTATTTCTCACTTTATCATTTTCAGGTAAAGAGGGATGCCTAAGCCTATCTTAGCGTTAAAATATTTATGTCGGACAACTAATATCAGTTAGGTATGATGCCTGTCCTTTTCAGGATATGAGAAAAACATATACACTCTCGCCCGTAAATCTTAAGATACCAGTTCAAATAACATTATCTTGTTTTGGACATGGGAGGAATGAGGAGTGTCTAACAAATACCAGAAATAATGTGAACATGTGCAGAAGTCACTGCATTTGGAAACTCAGCTGAAGAGCCAGGAGATCCAAGCAATACCATCTCCTGTATCGCCTGTCTTCAAAAGTGCAGTGTCAAGGTCTAAGCAAAAATAAATGTTATGCCTTCACTGGCAATAAAAATGAGCAATCAATAGATTGTCCCTTTGTGTCTAAAATACAGTAGTAGTTATTGTTCATTTGTGTCTAAAGTGCAGTAATAGTTATTGCTCATTTGCGTCTAAAGTAAAGTAGTAGTTATTGTTCATTTATATCTAAAGTAAAGTAGTTATTGTTCATTTCTGTCTAAAGTATAGCAATAGTTATTGTTCATTTGTACCTAAAATACAGTAGTATTTATTGCTCATTTGTGTCTTAAGTAAAGTAGCAGTTATTGTTCATTTGTATCTAAAGTAAAGTAGTAGTTATTGTTCATTTGTGTTTAAAGTACAGTAATAGTTGTTCATTTCTGTCTAAAGTGCAGTAGCGGTTATACTTCATTAAAATAAACAAAACTTATGCTGCCTGATATTTATGGTCCCATTCATCGATCTAATGACTACAAAATAAATTATCGTTGCATTCCCAAGAGACTGTAACAGATCTCTTTCTCTTCTGACACTAACTCAGTATAAATGCTTTAGCAGTCATTATCATGGGAACTCAAAGTCCAAACACTGAATTATTACAGTAAACACTATAAAATGTTTTCTCCTGCTAAAATGACTACACTATTTTAGCCTTCTAGCATAATCAACACTCATTTTGTCAAAAGTCATTTCATTGGGAAAGTTTCTGAAATCACAAAGAAGATAAGTAAATAACACAACACACTAAAACAATCACAAAGCTCAACAGCAAAATAATAAATATATACATAACATCCAGATATAATTGCAACAGTTAAACAGCTAGTGAAAGTCTTCACTTATCCCTGCCCAGCATCTTCCACTCACTCTTTTTTGATCTCAAGTGACCCGACATCTATTCAAAGCATCTCCATGCTCCTTCCAAATATGAATGACCTCTGCCCCGTTACCCTATCTCTGAAAGCTAAACCTTCCATAGCCTTCCCTCCCTAATCACTTTCTGCCCAACCACTCAGCAAAACATCATAAGCATTCATGTACAACTGTCACAACACTCCTGGAATGATCTTCCAAGCCAAGATGACCCCAGTTTTATAGTTTTTCATTTATATATTCCCAAGCAAATTTAGGGTACCCACTTTTGATTTTTAAGCTGTGTCATCAGATCATCTACCAGTATATAGCAAACAAAGAACTAAATCCATTCATAAAGTAAGAAGCAGAGCCTGGTCTTGATGAAAATCAACTCCAATCAATAAAACTGAGACTATTACTTACACCTAAGAAACCTGGCCAAAAAGGAACCCGATTTAAACTCCACATAGTTACCATCTCCCAAAATGTAGCCTTCTACAATGAAAAGATATACTAGAAACTTGCCAATGATGTCACTGGGAAAACCAGACCCAAAGACCCTGTTTGAAATAACATCACACCAAGTATCTCTGAATCTCTTTCCACAAAAGACTTCCTGATTGAATATTCTAATCTTGAAAACACTAACTCCTATTTAAATAATGCTCCACCACAAGAAAATAAACTCCTCATAGGCTACATACGGGTTCAGGCACCTAGGCAGCAAGACAGTTCCCTGAGGTACATTTGACTGGGGACACACGACTGAAGTGACATTCAGCTGCAGAGAAATATGGCTGTTTGCAAATTCCCTTTGGGCGAAGAGAAGCACACCCTGCCATGCTCACAGCTTTAATAACCAAATGAATGGTGGCAGAAGAAGTAATGAGTGTTGTGCTCAGTGTACAGTACATACTTATGTACCTACAATATGTAAAAGTGTGCTACAGCATGGAGGAAATCCTGCATGGTACTGTAATCACATTTATGTTCCAGTATGTGTTTTAGTTAATGTTCTCTAGACACTGTGAAGGGTGCAGTGGTCCACACACTCCAATTATAAAGGCACTGCCCATTGTGCACTGCATTTTTACTGCAACTGACATGCCCTCTGGCCAGCCTGCTGCTGATGCCTGCCATATTACCCTGCTGTCTCATGTTCCCTTGGGGACCATTGACATTGTTTTCCCCCTGTGCATTTGGCTGCTGAAGTTGTGGGCATGGCAGCGTATGCTTCTCTTTGCCCACAGGGAATTTGCAAACAGCCATATTTCTCTGCAGCTGAATGTCACTTCAGCCATGTGTCCCCAGTCAAATGTACCACAGGGAAATGTCTTGCTGCCTAGGCGCCTGAACCTGCTACCCACATTTGAAACTATTACCACAAATGATATTGCCAAATCTTTAAAAAACATCCTATCTGCTGCATCCCCCCACACACACACGCACACACTGGGACCTATGGCCTCTGACCTTGGTTCATCTTCCTCAGTAAAAGTCACATACTCCTTCTATTAAGATACATCTACAATTCCTGCCTCATTAAAGGTTATGACCCAGCAAAGGAAAGAAGCTAAAGCAGCACCCATTCCAAATTCAATAACCACGCTACTGCCAAAAACGTGAGAAACATCTAAATCCTAGTCACCTTAGGTAAAAGTATGGAGAACCCAGTCTATGATCACCTCACTCATTTCCATAAAAATTCAAAATGCTATCATCTTACCAACCATGTCTTGTAAGGATGTAGTATTGTGATCACAATCTACACATTAACAGATGACATCCTATAACATAAAAAAAGGAGAAAAGACCTTTGACAGTATAAATTACTCTTTACTAATCAAGTCTTTACAAAAAGTGAGTATGATTCCCCAAGTTGTTAATGGTCCCTTAACTTCCTGTCTGTCAAACTTATTACAGTTTGCCTTGTTTTTACTTCTTCCAATATAGCTCTTCTCAATAAAGATGTCTAGGAATAGGCAATCCTGTCTCCAGTTTCTTTCTCACTATACATTGATAATCACCTCTTTGATAACCTTAGCCAGCCTAAAGTTTTGTACACAAATGGCATGGTTATCTACAGACTGGGCCAATTTACCTCCTGCATCAAAGACCTTCAAAAATTGAACCTCAAAAATCTCTCACAAGGGTTGTGACACAAATTACTTCTAAACTTTAAAAAAAAAAAAAAAAATATATATATATATATATATATATATATATATATATATATATATATATATATATTGATACACCCATAAAGTATTGAACCCCACAATCATCTGTTCAAGGACATTTTCTAATTTCCTTTCCCCTCTAGGGAGATGAGTTATATGCATGGAAATACCTCTGCCTGACACCTGTTTAACCCGTGCCAAGAAAGAATGTGGCTTTAATATAAACCCTCTCAAACAACATATACATACATATATATATATATATATATATATATATATATATATATATATATATATATATATATTCAGATTCATAACTCTTCCACCCAATGAAAACAATGCTGCAGACAAATTATCAAAGCCAACTGGCTTTCCATACTCCAAATCATCACTGTCTTTCTTGGCTCCATGATTTTCAAGCTTATCAACCTGATATATTTCCTATTTTGTGTAGAAGACTCACAAAAAGGCAACCCTCATGTAGCCTTTGCTCCCCCTCTATCATCTACCACAACCTATCTATGCCATTCACCAAACTATAGCAGGCAGAACAAATTACTGTTTAAAGAACATGAACAATTGTGTCCATTTGCTTCTTTTATTGTACAAGCTTCATGGTACCTTAATGTGTTGCCATGAAGCAGCAGACTTGTTTTTCAGCAGACAATACCTGTACATTTGTTCTTTGGTCAGGGTGTAATTTTTAAGTTGCCCATTCTCTAGGATTTCCTAACATATGTGCAGATTCAATGCATGTTGTAAAAACTTGATGTAACTAATAAAATCACTCACTCACTCACTCACTCACTCACTCACTCACTCACTCACTCAATCATTCTTTCACTTTCTCCCATACTAACTCACTTGCTCACGCATACATTTTTCATTTCCATGCTGAAGCATCAACAATTGTTTGGATCTCCTGTGATCCCACTTCTTGCAAACTGGTGCCACTTTTGAAATAGCTCACGGGCATGCCTCCACCTCGACATTATACTTAATATGATCGATACATTTAATCAAGTTTTCCTTGAGTCTTTGTAGGAGATGGCATGTAATGCTATTCAGTTACTCAGAGCTTGAGCTCTGTATTTTACTTGTTGCAGTTCTTATTACATCTGGAGTTATAAAAGGATATTATCCCCTTGTATCTATAGAATTCTGACATATCTATTTTTTTTTACTGTGATAGTAATGCAAATTCCTTTCTGGCAACACATTATCTGGGCCTTTGGCTGGGTGAATTGTTGATTATTTATCAAAAATATGTTACATTCACAATTCCTCCCTCTCAATTTTCCGGTACAATTAAAAATTACCATGCTTTCAACTTTTGAGAACAAGATGAATTGCCAATCTGAATGATTTGATAAGTTACTAGATTCTGTTTTTATTTCATTTAGCCTTGTATTTTATGACTATGGTAGTGTTTGACAGTTAAGCAATACTGCTTTTTTCTGTTGTAGATCTTATTAATTTTGTGATTGTACCAAAGTTTTTTTAAAAAAATGTATCTGTGTATTTGTGTCTTACCAATATACATTTATTAATGCAAAGTAAAATAATGTCATATAAGTAACTTCAGTAGCCAAAACAGACTTGTTTAGGTCATTTGGGATGGTAATCCAGTCTAGTTCTTTAAGCATGCCATTTATTACATCTTAAGGAATGGGCGACCTGTAGATCACACCCTGATTGGAGAATGAAAGTTCTCCAGCAGGGTGTTAATCCACAGGTAATGCCAGGTCATCACTTTACAACAGCATATCAAGCTGCTGGGAGCTTGGATTGAAAAACCTAATGATCGCCATTATTTTATGCTCACTGAGCAGCACTTTTGTTGTTTAATGAGTGTAAAAGAAAAAAGAAAAAAACATTAAAATAAAAGGCTTGTGTATGTATGTGTTTATGTCTGTGTGTGAGAGTATGTACATGTAAGAGAGTGGGAGAGAGAGATCAATCAAGCTATTATTTTACACTCACCAAGTAGAGCTTTTGCTGTTTAGCCAGTGTAAAAAAATAAATGAAACAGAAAAAAAAGTGTATGTGTGTGTGTGTGTGTGTTTATGTATGTATGTTTATGTTTCTGTCTGCATGTGTGAGTGAATATGTGCATAAAGGGAGAAGAGACAGTGTGCATGTGCGCTTGTGTGAGAGAGATAGAGAGAGAGAGTAAGTGAGTGAGATCGACCACTGGCAGCAGTAAAAAGGATTGCATACCTCTAGATCTTTCCGCTGAAAAAAGATAGATAAAGCTTAAAATAAATGTGGAATTAAGGCTCCAAAATAGGAACAGATTTAAGTTACTGCTCTTATAAAATTACAAACTTGCTTAAATTAAATGATTTGTGTTAGCATGAATTTTCTGAAGGAAATAAAAATCTGAAACTCAAATGTATATCATTATTTAGTAACTTCAGTCTCCAATGACTTGCAACAAACCAAATGTTTTAGGAGTAAAGGACCTAAAAATAAAGTAAATACCTGGATTTGTTTAAAATGTTATATGTTGGATATAAAATGCATCCTTCAACACCATTAGCATACACAACAGCATGTCTGAAACAGGCAGAGGAACTACTTTACATCAAAAATATATACAAAATTAATATAGTAATAAAAAAAAATAAGTAAGTAAAACACAACAATTTTAGAGACAGCCCATTCTCTAAATGCAATAATGCCCAACAGGGTGTGTGTTACTATGAAAATAAAACCATTCCAGGTGTGTAGAGGCATTATTGAATAGTTTTTATTGATGTTTAGGAAGGAAGACTTATTAGCAATAAATATGATTTTACTCGTATGCAACAGATAAATGTGCCACAATAGATGTTAATTATATAAAGTATAACCATAGGTGGGAGGAGAAAGATCCTACCTTTGTTGGTATGATACTGAAGATATTGCAAGTCTTTTTTTTTTTGATTAACATACATAATATTTAGACATATTTATTTGACGCTGAGTAAATATCTCAATATTTGCATCAATAAAATCACTAAAAAGATTATATTTATTTATTTATTTATCTTTGTTTACCAGGAGAGTCTGACTGGGTAATACCCACTTTAAGCAGAAGCCCAGGGAGAAAAACCCTGTTTGTTTACATTGAATTATATTTAGTTCCAGTTAAAGACAGAGCAGTTACATTTCTTTTTATATTTATATGCAAACCATAGTTAAATGTATATATTCTTAGATTTTACAGCGGTAGAGGTAGAGGTTACTAACGAGAAAGCCCACATGCAACTTAATGGATTGTACAGGAAGCAGTTATGTATAAAAATGATTTTAGTTTCAGATTTTATCATAGAGTCATAGAGTTTAGCCATGGTCTGTACAAGACATAAATAGGGTATTGTATATTTTACAGTATTATTTTCTATGCCAAGTAAATTAATTGCTATGTGAATAATTTCTAGTCCTTAGCTGATTTGTTGGCATGTGACTTTGGGACGTTATTCTGAGTGGATTGAGACACTACTACCTCTCCAATCAGATTTCCAAAAGTGAAAGGATATTCCAGGAATTTGCTGCACATATGCTGGACCATTTAGCCATACTTTATTAATGATAAAGATACAGACATTCTACAAGCAAGATAAAAGCTTATCAATTATTTTATTATTGAGGCTTTTGGCATTTTGCAAAGAAGTGACTTTTACTTTTGACTGACTGATCGATTGATTGATTGTGCAGTTTTAATTTCTTCTTCTGCTTTTGAAACTGAAAAAGACTAAACATACACTATGAGGATGGAAACTTTCCTTTTCAGGACTAGCTGTCCTGGGAAAAGAGCTAAAGCGTATCTCTAAATGGTGAAACTCTCTGGCAAATGGTGAGAGAAATGAAAAAGAATTTTACAAAGTCTGGAATCATGAAAATATTGTTTTAAAAAGCAGCAAGATATTTCTTAATAATAAGTAAACATTTATAGCAAACAAAACAAAAATAAACAAATAAATAAAACAGAACACACTATATGATCTTATTTTGGGCTTGTAAATTAAACAAATTTAAGTTTGGATGCTTTACTCAGCTTGTTTTGATTTTTCTTCTTCCTGTAAATATCTTTGATAATATACAACCAAGAAAATTAGCAGTTTAATAGCATGGGAATGCACTGACTCAAACCAAAATTATATAATCCGCACTGTGGAAGGACCTTCACAGCAACTCAAAATCTCTGTAACTTCAGCTGGAACATCTTTTAGTAATCCTTGTGTGTTATATACTTTCAGGCTACGGCAAGACCAACTCGACACTCATAGCCACAAGGATTAAAACTCGAGCACTATAACAAAAACGTGAAAATATATGTAAAATTCAGATGATCAAATTCAAACGAATGGATTTAACAAAATAATAATATGCCATGGGTCATAGTTTAATCCACTTTATTAACTTCAGACAAAAAATCCAAGGATGAGCGCTTTCATCCAGAAAGATCTACCCCGGGATTCATGAACCTTGCGCCAGGCGCACGCATGGCGTAGACGCCACAACGCCAGACATGGCCGCCGAGCGATTCAGGTATGATCCAAACCCACGTGCATCAGCGGCGTACGCCGGAGTTGCGCCGCCTCCGGCGTAGGTATGTTAAATACCCCATGTGCGGTGTTGCACCATGCAAATGAAGGCAAGTAGCGATTCACGAAATGGCGCAGGCGTAGCATAACAGCACGGCAATGTAAACCAAAAAAAACGGTTTACATATATCCAAACATGACATAGGAGTAACGGAAGGCTGCCAACGTCAGGTGTCATACTGGTGCAACATGGCAATGGGGAAAGAAACCGAGAATGTCAAAAGAAAACATGCAGAAAATGTAAATAACGACATAAATGTTATGTACGCAAAAACCACAGTAAAACCCCAGGACATGTCCGCGGAAGGTGAGGAACAATGAAGTAATATGACAATGTCATAAAAGAGCAGTATAAGACACATCAGCATCACAGCCACAATACACCATAGTATGAATGGAAAGCCACAACCACAGCCCAAGGGTTGCCAAGGAGTGGCGGCGGTGTCTGGCGCCATAACCATGTATTAGTAGTCAATGCCATGCAAATGAGGCAGATAATACTGAATCGCAAAACCCCCGCCGGCGTAAGGCTGCACCAAACGGCGCAGCGGTAATACACCGAGGAGTGGCCTAGAGGGAATACCTGTCAGTCGCAGAGGGGTGTGCCACTGTAGGAGGAAGCACATTGGAGGCCAGCAAATCTGGGCTGTACAATGCACATCACAGCATCAGGAATGGCATGTGAGGAAATAGATGCGCTGAGAGTACACAATGCGCGCACAGATGCATGTGCACGAGGATGACTACGTTCCCCAAACCAGTCATGTGACAGCTGCCCCGTCAACAACCATGGATACAGGAAGGTGATGCGGAGAGTATGAGGAAATGCGGAAGCAGTGTAATTGGAGTCATAATGAGCAATTAACACCAATCAACCCAGGAAGAGCAATCGGCGGCAGCTGACAACTCTGCATGCAGAAACCTGCAAAACGGGAAAGGGGAGGCATATGAATGCAAAGAAAGTAGGGGATGTTGCAGAAATGAAAAGAGCGAAGAACCGATACAGCACAGCCAAGGAGAGAGTTAGCATAACGGCGGCGGCAGACAAAATGCATGAGATGCCATGTGCCTGCAGGATGCACTCCCGTAAATAGTAGGTGCAACGTGCAGAAACAGTAAAGTAAGGTGTAAAGCTAAACCAATGCAGGCAAGTGTAATGTAACACCAAAGGCAACAGCATTGCAGTGCCAACGGTAAAACATGGAAGATAACCCACAGATACGGCAGCAGAGACACACCCAATGACATCACCGGGTGTACAGCACAACACTATAAAGTGGGAATGCACACAACACACAGCGCGAATTCCCAAATGCTGCACCTTACGGTGTAAACACACGGGGAACTTTTAAAATGTATATGTTGGGTGCTGCCATGGCCGTGATGCATCGGCATGTGTTAGAGACAGACGGAGTTGCGGAGGAGGGTGCCGACAACTACCGGAGGCCTCAGAGGAGAAGGAGAGTGTTCAGACCAAGGGTGACCTACCAGGGGCTGCAAGACCTGGAAATAGTAGAGCGTTACAGGGTGGACAGGGACACGTTACAGCAAATAGTTGAGCTGTGCCGGTCATGCCTGAGAACAAGAGACAACAGAGGGGAGCCCATCCCAGTGGACACAAAGGTATGTGTAAGCTTGCGAATACTGGCAACAGGTACCTTTCAAAGGCCAACCGGGGATATAATGGGCATCTCACAGGCATCAGCATCCAGGGTACTACACCAGTTTCTGGATGCCATGTTACGACATGCCCATGAGTATATATACTTCCCCAGATCTCAGGAGGAGGTGGCTAGCAATATGCGCCACTTCCACCATGTGGCACAATACCCGGAGGTACTGGGTGCGATAGACTGTATGCACATAGAAATCAAGTCACCACCCGGTGAGCAGGGTAGACGCTACATAAACCGCAAGGGATTCCCCTCCATCAATTGCCAGGTCGTGTGCAATGCGCAGGGCATTATCATGGATGTGTGTGCTGGCAGCCCTGGAAGCTACCACGACTCCCATATCTGGCATGCCTCACAGCTGTATCAGGTATTCGCCAGGGGGGACATCACACAAGGTCACCTTGTGGGGGATGCTGGCTACGCATTGGAGCCGTGGATGATGACACCCATCAGAAATGCACACACCCACATGCAAGAACGCCATAATGAGGCACACGCACAAACCAGAATAATCATAGAGCGTGTGTTTGGGATGTTGAAATCACGGTTCCGGTGCTTGGATACATCCGGTGGAGCCTTGCAGTACTCTCCAGGCACATGTGCCTACATATTCATAGTATGTGCTATGCTACATAATATGATCCTGCGGAAACAGCTGCTGCAGGGACATAATGGTGTAGGGCCACCAAGCCCACCACAGCTGCCAAGGCAAGCACAGGCACAGGGTGTTCAGCGCCATGAACACACTGTGCCAGCCCCAGTAGGCAGACGGAGGTGTACCCAATATGCCTATGCCTTGGCAAAGAGGGAACGTATAGCACATACTCTAACAGCGTAGGCCCCATGGACTGACACCTCCCTACCTGCACACACAGTGAAATGGACGGCACACAAACATGTCCGCCCGTAATGTTTACCGTATGGGCGGTCCCATGTGTGACTCCAACATAGGTAGCACCCAAACACTGCACAACCAACAGCCAGTGGAGCATGGAACGCCAACACCTCAACCGCACGCGGGTCCGACAGCAGACGGCGTAGCCGTATGCTGCCACATTTTGCGCAAGGTGTCTACATATGTACATATGTGCATACACAGATATGGAGATAGATATCATTACACACATAGAAATATATGTACACATACACAGATATAAAGTACAACAAGTTAAACAGGGAATCACAGGGATGCAAGGTTACAGAGAAGTAAGACGCGAACTCTCAACATTCTAAACATACTGAACGACAACCCGACTATCCGGGAGGGTGGACAGAGCAGGGAACGCCACCCATGGAAAGGTCAACCCACCTAAATGCATATTCGCCATTCGGGATGATCGCCAGGCCACGATACAGTAACAGGACATGTGCGTGTAATATTCTTAGGATATGAGGGCGGAGGTAGACACCGCCGGCGGCGATGTGGTCAACGTAGGTACTGTGTGCAACCGTCCCTGCGAAAGCGGCAGTATGTGTATGTGTGAGGTGAGGGTGTCGTGTGTTCCGCTGTGCCAGTGTAATGTGTGTGACACTGTAAAATGTGTATGTAGGTGACATGTGACAGGCGGAGTGGAATAACATGTGTAGACATACAGTATAGGAACCACAGGCGTATGTATAGCAGTACCCACAAAGTAGTACTGAGAGCTCCTCACTGGCTAGGTGCGTGGCGACGTAAAACGATGCAAAGCGAAAGTGTCCCAGAATGTACCACAGGAGTATAGCCAACATGAGATGCAAAGGACGCATGTACAAACCATCACCATATGTATGGCGCCGACATGTTAATTCCAATACGATACATCGGCAACGTTACGCAGCAATAGTTATGTACTGCGGAAATACGCATGTGCTACCCCGGCACCGATCGTGGATACGTATCATCCCTTAAACACCGCTGTGTGTTCTACGAGTGTTAAACAAGCAATCGCCACCCGAATAGGTGGCAACCGGTAGCATACAGGCCGTCCCAACTACAGGACCACAATGACCGTAAATATCCGTGACAAAATGCCAAGGGATAGTCGGCATGTCCGAACAGCTGCAGATATACTACCGATGTGACGGAGGAATACATGTAGGAAGCACACAAGCAGGCGGTACCGACAGCAGACGACATCAACAAAACCTACACTCCTCGAACAACAGACAGGTAACTTGCAGCTCCCCAGGCAGGGATGGAGCACACACACAAGCATACCGTGTATGTACAAATGCAAGGCCCACAACCCGTACCCGTCACCCACAGCCGCCGATATACCCCATCGCACATATCAAAGGGATACAAGCTGAAATAGCAGCAAAAACATACAGGCAGTTAATGACAGCGGCATACTCGCAACATCACGCGTGGGAAACAGTATCAGCAGCGGATGCATACCTTCATCCGTTGTGTACAGGAATACAAGAGCTATGTTACACATCAGAATGCAAAACGCCATCGACAGACGCCGGCAGGACACGGACACCCACATGTGGAACATAATACCATACCCAACACACACAATCCACGGCTAACACCACAGCGAAATGTACCTGACGCCACACATAGCGGTTGCAGTCACACATAACATAACACAATACATACCATCCCCACAAAGGTAGTGCAGATAACCAACGCCCAGACGATGAATGAACCATGCCTTAGTTCCGACGAGTACCGTACGAATGGAGGAGATGCACAGGTGATATGCGCATAAGTACACACCGAGGAACAGCTATTGGTGTGATGAACCCACATGCCGCAGGTGACAACGGATATAAGGAAGACTCCCAGGATAGTCAAACTGTATGTTCATACCGAACAAAGACGTTATTCCTACAAGAGCCGATCACTTGTGAGTAGCGATACTCAAACGGAATATGGAAAACAATACAGGAAAGTTATGTAGAACCCACGAGATGTACTGGTGTGTAACGCATGATATGTATGAGGAATCTGCACTGTATGTGAACGGTGTTTGTCAGTAAAGATACCTGTCCATAAAGCAGAGAGTGGTGAAAGGTGGTTATGTAGTGTTAACCCGCTGAGCATACCAACGACTGTGGACACCGTGTGCACAGCAGTGGGACATCATGTACACAGCTGGGATAACCCAAGGGGTGCCAAAGTGATTTAAAACACAGAACAATGCCACCACCCACGCTGATGCTGGCAGTGGATGTCCAACAATGAAGTGCCACAGCAGGGGATAGGACATGTATGTATAGTGTCACAGCACACATGTGTATGGGCAGATATCGTCGATGTCATACGTAATGTGTGCACAACGTGCACGTATGCCTCATAGTAGGGGTGACCATGTCAAGTATGTGTAATGTAAAGCTATCATGATGGATACGTTCAGACATTATACACAGTATCACAGGCATAGCATGCATGATGGAGGTATGGCCTAGTGTTATGTACATTAACAGGATATGTATGGCCTGAACATATGGGACAGAGTAGTAGCAGAATAGCCACCCGAAATGGAAGGAACATCAAGTAACCATGTCCAAGCTATCTGTAGCAGTTGCAATGTGTGCAACAATGTGTGCAACAATGACGTCTGGCAGGTCCATGTGTAAACACATGTGCAATGTACACAGTCGTGTCACCCCCCCCATGGTACTGTCCACTGAACAGCAAAGGTGGATGTCAACTGCATGTCTACACAGTACTGCCGTTGTGGTGGTCCCATGTGTATGTGTCACCCTATCAGCAAGGGAGCTATCACAAGACCAGTGCCACAGTGTGTCCCTGTGGGATGTGCACAGGACCTATGTTCCACAGCATGGTGTGTGTCTAGTCTGCGTAGGTAAACAGAAGCCCAGGCTAATCAATGTGGCTTGTGTGCACATATGCATGAGTGCTTCATTCACCCTGCCCACTGCAAACGCCATGTAGGAGTACTACATGCATCAGTAATGCGGAGGACATGGCCCATGGCAGAGTAGATGACACCCCTGTGTAACTGGTATGCAGATGAGTACAGATGTGTTCCCCGTCTGTCATCTGCATATTTAAACTGTCTGAGCCTGGTATACATCACGGCATGACCATACTGTGACATGGAAAGGTGTAGCCATTGTGGAAGGCACACCACAAATGTGTTATAGTAACCCTGCCCGTGTGTAGATGTGTGTATGGCACAAGTACAAAGGCTACCAATGTCCCAGCAACACACACAGTCCAGATATGTGTGGCCCTGCAGATGTGTACCCACGCCACAGTGGAATATGGCAACCACAGCAGCATGTGGGGCATGTGTGTGTACAGCAACCATGTACAATGTGATATGCATGTATAGGGACAGTATCCATGTGATACCCAGTGGATGACTGTCGCTATGCAAAGGTGATGTGTATGCACCATGTGTGATGTATCTGACGCAATGACATCTACACGATATATCTGCCACACCGACACCTGTATGGTTGTTAGCAGTATGAGCTGGTGGAGCTAGAATGCTGCCAGGTATGTAGATGTGGGATATGTAGGCATGGACATTACTCTGTGACAGCATGTTGTGTATGTAAGCAAATAGTGAACATGAGGGGCCACATGACTGAGGACTGTGTAATGCCACATGTACCTTACATGTCGTAGGTAGCATGATATGCTTGCACCACTGTGTGACCTGTCCAGGAGTCACATAGCCTAACATCCTGAGACACAGGGTATGATGTGATGGTGGATGTGTACATTGCCAATACCAGAATGTGGAATGGTGCTGAAGGGCAATGTGGGGATAATGCCTGATCCGTTACCCTCTGTACCACACCAACCACCCATGCAATGGTATGACAGGTGGCCATCATGTGGATGTGGCGTGCTGTGGCACACAGAGGCCCAACAAGGGTGCCAGTAAAGGCATGGAGGTCGTCAATGAGTGTGTGAAGCATGGATGTGAGGATGTGCCCCAGTGCCATACCGAATGGTGCAGTCATGTCTGTATGAACGCAGTCCCACACGCGCAATGCACTACCACCCATGTGTAGTGTGATAGATACGGTGTTGTGGTGGTCAAGGTACACAACGTCCATGAATGGGCTAGCAGTTAATTCAGTGAGCTGCTGCAGAGACACATAACAACCAGTTTGGCAGGATATAACAGCTAGGGAGATTGGAGGTGACATTGGGACAGTGTCCTAGGACATAATGTGTGCATGGCAGTACCATGTATGTGTCCACAGGGACAATGTGATGTCCATGTATGGATTGGAACCCTGTAGTGAGTGAGAGTGTGTATTATTGGTAGGTATCCCATTGGTTGGCATGTTGCCAACAACATCTCTGTCGGCAATGCCTGGGTGACTGTCGTATGCTACATTGAATGTGGATGTAGCCAAACAACACAGACATACCACCACACTGCGTGAGGGCCCACACTGCAAAGTATGGTGGTCATGTGTAGGTAGCTAGCTGTGGAGTATGTGATGGACCACGAGGACACACCATGACTGTCAAGTGATGCACCACACACATTTGAGCATACCCACTGTGCAACAGCCTGCACATGGGCCCATACAGCACATGTGCATGGAACATGCATACCACCGTGGCATCTGTGAAAAGGCCAGTACCACCATGTCTCTGTGTGGAATAGCATGGTCCCTACCAGTGCATACATGTAGCGGAAGTGCATTGTGATACGTGTCAGCATAGTCATGTATACTGTCTGGCTGCCGGGGTGCCATGCCATTAACTACCCCTGTCAGCAGATGTCGGTAGTACCGGCTGTTGAGCACATGTACCATGTATGCTGCAATGGGTGTGTGTCCAGGGTGTGGCTAGCAGGGCCGCAAAGCATATATGTTAATCAACCAGAGGGGGGATGTCTGTAGGTATAGCACACAGACACATGGAGGTATGGTGCATGCCGAGGGTAGTGTAGGTATGGTATGTCTTGTTTAATGTGTCAGCCAGCTATGTGTAGTGCATGGACAAGCATGTGTGGGTACATGGGAGTCCATACTAGGGAAGTGCATGTTGCTGTCAGCACATGGCAGTAGCAACTGTCCGAGGTGCAATGTACAGTATGATAACACAGCCAGCATGCAACCTGTGGTGTACAGTGTACTCACTGTCACGTGTCACAATGTGTCTAGCGGTCACAAACATGGGTATCCGAACATGGAGTACCTATGATGCATTTGTCTTAGAAAAACATACAGTATGTGTGTAAATCACTGTGTGATGTGGGATCCACTCACCTGTGTGTGTTGCAGTCCAGGTATGTGCCTGGGAGGTATGATCTGTGTACAATCTGGACTGGCAGGTGTGCTCTGTAGATCATGGAGGCAGGTCCCAGGCACCACAGATTAATGTCAGGCATGCCTTACTGTGTGTGCAGTGCTTGTGTACAGCACAGTGGAGGGTGCAAGCATTGTCACACATCACTGCATGCCGTGCCTGCCTGTGACAGCCCTGCTGGCGACGGACATGTGACACCACTGCAGAGGCAGCATAGCATGTGAAGATGTACATGTGGGCCCCACACCCTAGGCAGATGTCCGCAGGTCATGAGTGCCACAGTACTGTGGTTGACCATGACTGTCATACTGGATCAATACCACATGCCTGCATAAGTACAGTATGACCATAGTCAACAGTCGCAGTGACAGAGTAGGCAAATGTACAGTATCCCCGTGTGCAGACCACTGCCTACTGTACACTTGGCTAGACACACACCCAGAGGGTGAATACACCATTGAGCCATCAGATGTCCCAGTCCACGTAGCCTGTACAATGTCATCACAGGGTGGTCACAATAGCATGTGGTAAGACAGACATGTTGTACCAGGTGATGTGTCATGTGTGCATATGTTGACTTGCACAGCCGTTCACATGTCTGCAACATACCGGTGCATGATGCATACTGTTACATGATGTGTGGAACTGCACTGTGACACACAACAGGGCCATCTGACACAGGTGTGTTGTGAATGGTGTAACCCATGTTCACACAGGATACACATTGCTGCTGTTGGCAGCCATGCTGGTGGCTACCAGTGGTGCATGCAGTGGTCATACAGACATACTGCATACAGTGTTCATGCAGGGATGTCCATCCTTGTGGATGATGTGTTGCTACGTGAAGGTAGGTGTGTGTTGTGAATGTTACACATCCAGATGACACCATCTGGTGCAGTCATGGTCGTCGACAGCATCACACACATCCACAGCAGTCAGAACCCTGTCCTGAGAATGTGTGTCAGTCACCCTCGTACTGTGTGACATATGTGCACATGGCAGAACACCTCCCACTGTCATCTAGGATGGTTACATGATGGCTGGAATGTGCCGTGATAATGTACAATGCTGGTAGCCCAATGAAGTACTTGGAATCACACACAGTACGCCATGGCTGCCAAGTAAACCATGCACAACAATGACTGTCTGACAGACACAAACAATGCGTTGACATGTTGAACATGTGCACATGAGAACTCCCAATGAGGTATGTTGCACATATCGATGTACAACTGTCATCTATGGCCATAGCATGTGTGCAGACGCACATGCCCCACAGGCAGTACCATGTGATGCAGGTAGGGGGGCATTGCACGTGCACATGTGACAGTTGCTGTACTGCCACATGTCCTGCATAGCCGTCATGTAGGGGTAGTAATGGCATGTGACTGATGGACATGCCTGGACATTTGACCATGTCCCACAGGAGATGTGTTATGTGTGTACAACATGTGATGTGCCAACATAGAGCTGTGCAGTGTATGGCCGCCAGTGTACCTGTATGACTTGTTCTGCGATGGGTGCAAAGGCACATAGTACTGCATTGCATGCCCACAAGCCCCACACAGGTGCATAGCCTGAACAGACAATACAAAGAGGGTGTGGGATGATAGCAACCCACAAGAGGAGATGGGTACGGGTGGCAACCCACTACCACATGCGTGGGTATGGTGTGCATGTCTATGACACATTAGCACCTGAGAAGCTAGCAGTACAGCAGTACAGGGTTGCATGCAGATATGTTCAACAATAGCCCTGTGTGTCCCACCACTGGCCCGTGGATAGACAGACACCAACAAAATGTGCAGATATGATATGTGCACAGCACATCACCGATGCCTACTGTAGAACAGGCTGACTGTGTAGACATGTGCACAGTAGGCCTGCACCAGCCACACTCAAACACGTTATGTTCCGAACCACACCAATAGTCCAGGCCATGCCAAAGCTGGACGTGCATGCATCTGTGTATGTACGCCTGTGAATGTCTCCGGTGTAGCAGTATAGCTGTGTCACTGTTCTTACCAACATAATGAATGGGTTGTATGTGTGACGGGTGCGTCATATGTGTATGGTTACATCGACGATACCATCAGTGACCCTGCTATGTGAACATCCCTGTCCCCATACATGGATACCTATGCTGTGCCCAACACCACGTTTCCAGAGGGAGGGATGGTGGTGTGTAGAGCACCAGCAGACATGGGGGTGGCAGCAGGCACTGGATGTAGACATATGTGGTACCCACGTCAGTCCAGGCAACCATCCATGTGCACGGGATAGCAGTGTGTGGCCACATACAGCACTGTGTAGATCAATATCGCAGCACATAGCACCTGTCAGGGTTACAGTGTATGCATGGGTGTGTGATACCTGCATGCACCAGACACACCCCACCAAGCAGCGCAGCCTACCTTGCATAAGGCCAGTGTCCACACCATGGTGATAGACATGTGTAATATCCAAATACACATAGCAATGACATATGGAATGGACAGCCACCCTGCCAATATCACTACCCCCCAGGTGGATCACATCCCAGTGCCATGTGTGTGGCATACCCTGCCATACCATGCAGCCCTGCCCAGCAAGGCTGCATGTGCTATCACAGTCCTACCTGGTGCGATGGACAAAAGGCACTGTCACTATCAACCATACACAGCAGTAATGTTACGGTGATGCACCCTGTGGTGTTACAGGTGCTGTGTGCTGCTGTGGACAATGTGCATGTGTACATGCTATGCAGGACCTTCCCTGCTAATGTGGCATGGTTACACATTGTCCCATGTGTATCACATGTGCAATACAGGTGAGCCGTGGCAAGTTGTCCAACACCCATACAGTGCTGTGTGGATGTACATGGCACAACACATGCATGTGCAGGTGTCCATGTGTATGTGTATAGTGCCACTGCTGATGTTCATAATGGCCACGTACGTGATGTCTATTGACATATAGACAGCATCCAGGTGAACAGTAGAACTGTCGTCACATGGGGACCCGTGCCAACTGATATGGACACAGGTGTAGACAGGTACACATGTCCACAGCAGGCTAACATCAACATGGTGCGTGTACAGTGTGATGAGGTGACACACAGATATGATATGATACCCACTGCTCAATGTTGTGACGACAACACATTGGCTGTGTCACTGCCATAATGCCTTGCAGAGATTACTGTGCAGATGTTGTACATGTCATAGCAATGTATTCCCAGCAGTATGCCAGCACAGGAGTGTAAATGTGACCTGCCACCATCATTATGTCTTACAGATAATGCCACGTTCCCGGCTGCCTGCCTTTAGCCGACAAGAAGACGAGGTAATCATACCATTGTTACACGACAATTATGACATCTTATTTAGCCATGTGCCACTGCAGGAACAACAACGTGAGGAGATGTGGCAGGATATGCGCAGGAGGGTGAACAGCCTGGGCGGCCACAACCGCACATATCAACAGATCCGCAGGCACTGCACAGACCTAATCCAGCATGCGAGACAGCGTGCCACTGCAATTGCCAGACAACAAGGTGGGACAGGTGGTGGGCCACAAACCCAGCCCCCACTCACAGCCACGGAGGAGCTCCAGGCCAGTCTGGGGACACCCATGAAACAACACGCTGAAACCCTTGCGTCCATCGTGGAGGTGGGTGTCTCCCAACCAATGAGCTCGGAGCTGCCAGGTAAGTCAGTGTTGCATGTTTGTATGATAAGCGACGTAGGAGTGGGTGTCACAGTACAACACATAATATAGAGACACATGCCAGGTATATGGCCACACAAGATGCATACTACAGTATGCTATGTTGTGTTAGCAGACATGTGCATAGCACATGCTAACACACAGGTGCATGATGTGACATGCACAGTGCTCACTGTAGTGATAGTAATGGATAATGTGTATACCTTTGTGTCATCCCTATCCAGGTACGTCTGGCGTGTCGCAAAGACAAGGGTCTGTCGCAGGTAAGTCTGTCGCTAGTAAAAGGCATGATACGATGTATTGATATTCCCCATGTGTCCAGGTATGACATGCACACCTGGGTGTGCGCCAGTCACGGTATACAGGTTGCACCACCCGACACACACACCACCCATGTACAGTAGATACAACTGTTAGTATAGAGTGGCATGACACCACATAACCTATTGGTGTGATATGTGCAGTCAGCTATGCATACAATGGTGTAGGTGTTCCACAATGGCTGCATGTGTAGTATGCATTGGTATGCCTCTGCAGTATGCACACAGTACCACATAGTGAGCTGTGATCTGGCCAGAGCACAGGTGTTACCACTGTGACCTATGCCCCTGCATTGGGCACTGCGTTGTGACATGGCACATGACATGTCCCATGCACGTGGATGTCTGTCTGCAACATTGTCACACCATGACATGACCTATGCACGACATAGCAGACATCCACAATGTCTGCATAGCCGTAGGGAATGTGACACCTCAGACTAGTACGGTTGTATGTCACATGGGCCACCACAGGGCCGTGTGCATGATGTCCATCACACACAATTGTCGATGACCCAGACAAACAAGGCCATGGGTGATACCTACAGGCATGTTGCCACACAGTACATCCACAGTGGGTAGTCACCGTTGCACCCTGTCCACACATAGTGGGCTCATCACTGTAGTGGACCCCCTGGACATCCAATGTGGTACACCAGTGAAATGGAATGCCTGTCTGCAGCCACTAGAGGTGCCACCAATGTCCACCATATACGGGCTGCTGAGCAGCTGAACTGACTTCCAGACATGGCAATGTAATGCGTCCAGGTCACGCATCGCACAGAAACATACCTGTGTCCTGCTACCGTGCAGTGGCACAGTGCCCGCATCCACACTGTACAGTTATGTACACAGCTCACACCAACCACACCTGCACAGACTTCCGTGTTACACATGCATTGTATCTGTAGACTGTACACATAACACTGCACTGTGACATCCGTTGTGATGTGGTGCATGTGGTGGGACACCATCATCACATGTCCACATGATACCGCACATGTTTGCGATGTACATGACATAGTGACGGCAGCCATGTGTACTGTTAACTCGCCCGTGGCCACACGGTGTATCACGGTGATGCATGCAAACTACCATGAATGTGTGTACTGCATGCCTACTAAAAGACACCTGCCTGTTGTAGTGTGCACTCCAGGGCAGTATGCATACTGCCACTATTAATGTCTGGGCTGCATTCACTGGGCTGTGGTGTGGGAATGCTGCATGCCACCTGCAATATCACATGCATGATGTGTCTGCATGTGTGTGTGTCCACATGTGTGTGTCAGCGTGTGTGTGTGTGTGGCTGTGTGTGTGTCTGCGTGTCTGTAATGTAACTTACGGTATGTCTTTGTATTGACAGGTGCTGTAGGTGCTTTCCCCTCCTGCGGTCCATCTGATGCTAGTGTCCCCACAGATACTAGTGGTGATGACCATGTGCATGAGGCACAGGCAGGGTCGTCACAGGCAGACACTGTGCCATTGGAGAACATCACACTTACGTCCCCTTCATCCCCGCACACGGTTCAGATGCCGACACATACCCCAACAACATTGCCCATAGATGACGGACAGTCAGCGTCTGTTGGCACCGAGCAGGAATGTGTGGTGGCTGCAGAAGGTGCGGGTACACACGACGTTGCCAGTGTAATGACTGGTGGAGTGCCACACAGGCATGTGGCAGGTGCTGCTCGTAGGAGGAGCTCTGCTAGACATACACCTGCTGTACAGGGTGCAGCAGCTGGTATAACCAGACGCATGTTCCAGACTGTAATGGCGGTGCAGGCACGTGCTGAACGGCAGAACCAGGAAGGGCAGAGGCTGCAGAGGTCCGCAATCCATTCCTTAAATGAGAACATCCAGTCACTGGCGAATGCCCAACAGCATCTTGCCGATGTTCTGGATAGGAGATTGGGTGAGATGGCTGGGATCCTCGACCGAGGCATGGCCATCCGCGAGCGTGAGCTGTCCGTGCTGGAACACATGGTAGGGGTGAGGCATAGGGCACGTGGGCGTGGGCCAGTAACACCACCAAGTACAGGTCAACGTGTGCGTGCCACCTCCCATGCCCACCCACACAGTGCTGGTAGCAGCAGCAGTGCAGCTGCTACTACACCAACCACACCAGGACACAGCAGGCCACGTGGACGTGGCCCTGGACGGCCCCGGCATGGACACGTTTCCAGTGGACATGTGTCATCGGAGAGTGGCCACTCTATACCTCCACCCGGTAGTGCCCGTGCGACCCCAGGCAGGCACGGGTCACGTCGCCGCAGGCGGACACAGTGAGCCATACCACCTGCACTGTACAGTCTGGGGCTGCCAAGTATACCCCGTGTAGGCATCACAGATGACTGAACTGTGTACACACATACCCACACACAGCAAACACAAATGTAGGGCTCCACCACATCCACATGCATTCTGCACAGTCATGCCCAGTAAATGCACAGGCCCTTACACACACACATGATGTCATCCATTGGTACAGCCTATGCCTGTGGCACACATATCACCCTGTGCATATGATGAAGTCTCTGCCACAGAACCGTGAGCTACACCATCCGTGCACGGTTATGCAAACATATTCTGATGCACAGGGTGGACAACATAGTGAGAGGTGTATGTGATACCTGTGTCTGCATAGTATGTGATGTGTATGTTGTGGTGGCTGTGTATGGCAGGTGACAGGTGCGTATGTGATGTGGTTTGTGCACTGACATCATGCAGCAGACATACCATGTAGTGCAGGTGCAGCATTCAGTGTTCTGTGTACACAGTATGCGTGTTGGTTACATGTGTAGCACCATATTGGTTCAGTTAACCCGTATGCCACTTATGGTGTACTGGCATGTGCCCACTGGGAGCACTGTTATCAGTTCCCCACGTGTAGTCGTGGGGTACCCACAGGCACATCTGGCAATATCAGCATAGCACAGGTACCCGCAACCGGCATGGACCCCTACATAGGTACATAGGTGCACATGTACATACCAGGCTATGTGCCCTACGGCATGTGTAAACCTAGCAAGACTGTGTGTGGCTGCTAACACCCCTTAGGATGAGGGTACCACATCCATCAGTCTCCTGTCCCCTGTCCAGCACTGACACAGAGATGATGCCTGGTGCATACTTATGATCACACATCCACACGTCATGATTATTCCTGGACAAAGGCAGTCAGGGCCTCTGCTTCACATGGGCTGGCAATCCTCTCTGTGTTGTAGGGGGCTCTTGCTGTTGACCCTGTTCCCCCAGCACGTCCTAGTCATCTTTGTGGTGAGGTGTCTGTAAGTTGCTTCTGTGACCGTGTTTGCCCGGAGCCTAGGGGGTGGAACATGTCCATATCACGCAGGTTGGACATGGCCGTGTATGTCAGGCACAGATCACCACAGAGCAGACGTGCTGGGAAGGTATACAGCCGGTGTCCCCTTGGTCGGGCAGTGTGTGACACATGTCCCAGCACCTTTATGCCCGCCTTCTGGAACGTTTGTGGTCCTTCCGAGTGCTGCAGGTGTCAGGTTAGGTACAGCCCACATGTGCCATTGTACGCAATCATTGCTGTGGTGTGTGATGTGTACAGGGGTACAATGAACACCCGTGATGTGGATGTGATTCCTTCCAGACCAGGTGGCCACAGTGGAATGTCTTCCCACCCACATTGGCATTGTGTGTGTTGACAGAGGTTACTGACAGGTGTGGTACCCATTTCCATGAACACGTCCACCATGTTGAATGGATTACCACCTACATGTTACGTTGCAAACATGTCCTTCACACTGGGTAGGTCTGCACCTTCTCTGGCATGTAGCAGCAGGCCATGGCTCTCACACCAGTTATCCATGTGTATGACGCCCTAGGTGGATGTCCGTGTCAGATGGGGTGTTGGGTATGGTGGCCGGTGTGCAGTCATCTGCATACCTTGTCTGCCACAATCCCCCTATGTTGGCATGCACATTGTAAGGTCGAATGCCGAATGGCAGGGGGCCCAGGACTGAGCCCTGTGGGCCTCCACTCGAGACCAGCTTTTAGTCTGACACAGCACCAGGAACACAAACCCTGTGTGGTGTGACCTCCAACCATTCTGAGAACCATCGTGTGACTTATGTCCCCACATGTACGCTGGCGAGCTTTTCCATGAGACCCACGTGGAGTGCATTCTGAATGCTCCCACCAGGTCATGGTAGTGTGTGCAAACCGACCTACCCCCATCAATGGCCTTGGTGACTGCTCCAGACAGGACGAGCAGGTTTGGGAGGCAGGATCTGCCCGTGACTAAGTTGTTGTGGGTATGTTCCGGTATTGGCTGTACACCACTGTCTGTATTCATGGGCACCTGTATGGACCTCCCTGCATCTTTGCAGACAAGGCTTGTCAAGCTGATAGGGCGGTAATGTCTGCAGTCCATAAGAGCACTACCCTGGCATAGTGGGACCACAGATGCCATATGCCATCCAGCGGGGACCTAGTCCGTAGTAAGGCTAACATGAGACAGTGGCCTTATGTGTGGGGCGAGGGCCTCAATGAGGTTGGGTAGCACACAGCCAGGGACACCATCGAGGCCCATTGGTGCTGTGTTAACCACCTAACAGATATCAGATCACTCCAGGGCATATGAGATGTTTCGGAGGCTAGACTGTGGTGGGATGGATATGTCCCCTCTTGGGGTGGGGGGTGGATGTATGCATGGAACATGTCCGCTGGTTTGTTGACAATGTCTGTGGGTGCAGTGACCGTTGTACCATTCTGGATCATTTCCGGCCATGTCTGTGCGCTCCCACCCATGTCCCTACCACACTTAAGGAAGGCCCTATGGTTGTCTCATGTGCCCTCTGCAGTACCACTCCCATAAGCGGCCTTGGATGATTGTATGTGTGGCCGTATGTTGACGCCGGTATGAATGGGTGATGGCTTCCCAGGTACTGATATTGCTCTGTCATGTATTAGCTCCAACTGTTGATGTACAGTTTGTCAGTGGCTGTGGTCCACCAGACCATGTGCCTACCTTTGGTGGACAAGGTCCTGATGTTATCATGATCGCTTGGTGCAGACATCCCTGTGTGTGCTCAGAGAAGGCATTCGTAAGGGAGTTGGCAGTGCGGCCTGTGTTCACCACTGGCATGGTGGACTTGTAGGGTACCACACCGATCGTATGATGTGTGTGGTTTGCTGTGGAGAGGTCCTCACTTAGGTCTCCCATGCCAGTGTTGGGTGCAGGATTTGGATTACCAGTGGATCCACTATATGGTCTGACATCACCATTGAGGGATGTACATCCTGTGTGGAGCATTTCCTCCCCATGTGTGATGGGCAGAACTGGTATACATCCCCCCCCCAGTGGGTATGGTTCATGGCTGTTTCACAGCGGTCACGTGTATGAACACCCGGGACCTGTGGCGTAGGGTGTTGTGTCATGGGTAATGTTCCCAGTCTATTTATGGGTGCTTGATGTCACCCAATACGGTGCTGTTGTGAGAGCATGCACACTCACCAGTGTCCTCAGGACGGCTGTGCAGGTATCCTGGGTTTGGGAGGGTGGTCTGTAGCATGCAACAAACTGTAGGGCAGTACTACCCATGGTTAATTGCACCTGGATATTCCCCGCTGCAACGGCCACGTCTGTGGCATGGCCGGGTTGTGTGGCTGGGCACACACGACGGTCCACATTCTGCCACCCATGCTGTTGCTCCATGTGTATGCATGTCTGCTCTGTGCCGAGTCTAAGTGTCTGAGCATGCCCAGTAAGCAGCTGTGTAGATAGACACACAGTACAGTGCACACCGCGTCCGACTGCAGTAATACCCCGGGTGCATGCCTGTATCCCCTTCGCAATGGCCACGTCTGTGCCATGGCCGGGTTGCTGTTGTGTGGCTGGACACACACGACGGTCCACATTCTGCCACCCATGCTGTTGCTCCATGTGTATGCATGTCTGCTCTGTGCCGAGTCTAAGTGTCTGAGCATGCCCAGTAAGCAGCTGTGTAGATAGACACACAGGACAGTGCACACCGCGCCCGACTGCGTTGATACCCCGTGAGCATGTCTGTCTCCCCTTTGCAACCGCTAGGTGTGGGAGGCATGGCCAGTACACCCGCCGGGGGTACACACGACAGTCGACACCGATGTCTGCAACTGGGCGTGTAGCCATGGCCAATGGCATCCTGTATAGCCATGGTGACCATCCAGGTGACACATATGTGGCTGTCATGCCACATTGGCTGCCTATATCCTGCACGCCGGATGTCCTCTCATAGGGTAAAGTGTCATGTGGTGCATCCCGGATTCCTGTCGTGATGTACTGATCAGTAGTTATTTGGTATTCCCGACTGCAGCACTAACGTGTTACTGTATGGCCACCTTGGGATAGTAACAGGCTGCGTGACTGCGCACTCTGTCTTCATTCCCTATCAGACGCATTGCCTCTGCAGATGATACCACCCACCTAGGGGTATGCCTCCTGACAGTGCTGTGCTCAGTAATCCCGTTCTGTAAATGCTTCATGCTGTAGTGATTTCATGTAGGTAGGCGTAGGTTCGACTCTCGGCCCTTATGTGTGTGTGTGTGTGTGTGTGTGTGTGTTTCCAGCTGCCTCTGCACATGAACTAGCTTTTAGACGCTTCGCAACACATACCTTGGCTATTGCCAGCTATTGTCTTACGAGTGATGTCACTCACCTAGAAGTATGCCTCTGACAGCGCTGTGCTCAGTAAACTCGGTAGTGCGTTCTGTAAATGCTTCATACTGTAGTGAGTTCATGTAGATAGGCGTAGGTTCGACTCCCGGCCCTTCCGTGTGTGTGTGTGTGTGTGTGTGTGTGTGTGTGTGTGTGTGTGTGTGTGTGTGTGTTTCCATCTCCCTCTGCAGATGAGCTAGCTTTTAGACGCTTCACAACACATACCTTGGTTATTGCCAGCTATTGTCTTACGAGTGATGTCACCCGCCTAGAAGTATGCCTCTGACAGTGCTGTGCTCAGTAAACTCGGTAGCGCATTCTGTAAATGCTTCATACTGTAGTGAGTTCATGTAGATAGGCGTAGGTTCGACTACCGGCCCTTCCATATGTGTGTGTGTGTGTGTGTGTGTGTGTGTGTGTGTGTGTGTGTGTGTGTGTGTGTGTGTGTGTTTCCAGCTGCCTCTGCGGATGAACATGCTTTTAGACGCTTCGCAACACATACCTTGGCTATTGCCAGCTATTGTCTTACGAGTGATGTCACCCGCCTAGAAGTATGCCTCTGACAGCACTGTGCTCAGTAAACTCAGTAGCGCGTTCTGTAAATGCTTCATACTGTAGTGAAATCATGTAGATAGGCGTAGGTTCGACTCCCGGCCCTTGCGTGTGTGTGTGTGTGTGTGTGTGTTTCCAGCTGCCTCTGCGGATGAACATGCTTTTAGATGCTTCGCAACACATACCTTGGCTATTGCCAGCTATTGTCTTACGAGTGATGTCACCCGCCTAGAAGTATGCCTCTGACAGCGCTGTGCTCAGTAAACTCGGTAGTGCGTTCTGTAAATGCTTCATACTGTAGTGAGTTCATGTAGATAGGCGTAGGTTCGACTCCCAGCCCTTCCGTGTGTGTGTGTGTGTGTGTTTCCAGCTGCCTCTGTGGATGAACATGCTTTTAGACGCTTCGCAACACATACCTTGGCTATTGCCAGCTATTGTCTTACGAGTGATGTCACCTGCCTAGAAGTATGCCTGTGACAGCGCTGTGCTCAGTAAACTTGGTAGCATGTTCTGTAAATGCTTCATACTGTAGTGAGTTCATGTAGATAGGCGTAGGTTCGACTACCGGCCCTTCCGTGTGTGTGTGTGTGTGTGTGTGTGTGTGTGTGTGTGTGTTTCCAGCTGCCTCTGCGGATGAAGTAGCTTTTAGACGCTTCGCAACACATACCTTGGCTATTGCCAGCTATTGTCTTACGAGTGATGTCACCCGCCTAGAAGTATGCCTCTGACAGCGCTGTGCTCAGTAAACTCGGTAGCGCGTTCTGTAAATGCTTCATACTGTAGTGAGTTCATGTAGATAGGCATAGGTTCGACTCCCGGCCCTTCCGTGTGTGTGTGTGTGTGTGTGTGTGTGTGTGTGTGTGTGTGTGTGTTTCCAGCTCCCTCTGCAGATGAACTAGCTTTTAGACACTTCGCAACACATACCTTGGCTATTGCCAGCTATTGTCTTACGAGTGATGTCACCCACCTAGAAGTATGCCTCTGACAGCGCTGTGCTCAGTAAACTCGGTAGCGCGTTCTGTAAATGCTTCATACTGTAGTGAGTTCATGTAGATAGGCGTAGGTTCGACTCCCGGCCCTTCTGTGTGTGTGTGTGTGTGTGTGTGTGTGTGTGTTTCCAGCTGCCTCTGCAGATGAACATGCTTTTAGACGCTTCGCAACACAAACCTTGGCTATCAGCGGCCATTCCTTTATGGATGTTGCCACCCACCTGTACATGTGACTCTGCTGGTGGTGTGCTCGGTGGTCCACGTAGCACATTCCATACCTGTGTTGTACGTTTGTGCGTTTGGGTATGTGGGTGTGTGGTCAAACAACATGCCTGCCACATGTGTGTGTGTCCATGCTCCCAGCTGCATGGGTTCATACGGTATTGCCTTGTGGTTTACGCAGAACACACCTATCCTGCCGCCATCCCTGTGTTTCTGGATGGCGGTATGCTTGTGTGTCTGTTGTGGTCGGCGACCGCCGTAGCGTGATCTCCACGTGCACCATGCTATGGTGTGCTGGGGTGATGCTGTGTACATGACACACCCGGTCCTGCCTCATGTGTCCGTCTGTATCTCTGTCATTGTATATCTACGTACCTATGTTGTGGCCGTACTGCTGCTCTAGCATGGACGGCTGTCTTTCCCATGTATCGCATATTTGCACCGCAGAGACATATGACTGTGGTCCGTTGCGTATCCACTCATTGTCCATGCACTGTCCGTATTCCAGAACACTGTATTGACATCTGCTGGATATCGTGACACACAGCTATCCTTGCTATCCTGGCAGTGTAATTCGCATACCATACACCTTGTGTGTACTTGGCTAGTTATGGTGTGTGTATGTCTACCTGTGCTGTATGCATGGTTGTGTGTGTGTCCCGCTACAGCCATCTGTGCATGTGTCGCCACCATGGGTAATCCTTGTGGACCGCAGTTTCATGTGCACGTCTGCACATACCTGCAGACTGTACTACCCCTCCTACAGCTGCGGACTTAGATCGACTGCTGACCTAGGCTGTAGGGCTCCTTGGCGCCCACCACCACAGCACATGGTGCCCCCATCATGGTATACCTACATGACACACCTACTAGACAGGTGGCCCTACTAGTGCGGCGCCCTGGCCAGCCGCAGGAATGCTGTACGCCTACGGCTGGATGTGGGCACATCACAAGGCATACGTCTACATTCGGTGTTTTACGACGTCCAGGTTGTAATACCAGAGGGGGGACCTCATCAGCTATGCTATAGAATGCGGATCTATGTGGTTTAGTAGGTGGAGGGTTGCCCACACACCAGGGCTGACCGATGGAACACTGATGAGGCCTCTTTGGAGAGGCAGGTGGAGCAAGCCCCCGTAACGTGAATGTAGTTTAGGTACAGATGTAGGGTTAGCACACATTCGTCCACTCATTCAGTTCTGTACCGCTGTATTACAGTGATATGCTATGCATATCTGCCATATACATTGTTAAATCATTCAATGATGAGTATTCGGCATAGTACAATATCATATGATACATGTGTTAATAGGATGCCTTCTGAGGTGTTAACATATGTGTGTGTGGTAAACATTGCATCTGTGCTTTCTATGCTGTGGTTACATGTTCATTGTTTGCACAGAAGGTAACACATGGAAGTGTAAGGGGGGATATATAAAGCCTGGATGCATCTATGTTATGTGTACGTCTCACGGAGCGTACGGGTGATAGCGCTTACATGTCTATGGAGTAACCTTTGGATACCACATGTGACCTGTCGTGGACGAAACGCTCACGCTGACTGTTTCATCTACCTATGTGTGTCGTGCTTTGTGTGCCATAAGGTGCCAGCGGGTCTTTGATGTGGATTATGTGTATTCCATGGTCAATTGACATTAACACTATTACTTCACCGAAGGATGTTCTTCATTGGTGGGGAGGCCATAGTTTCACCATCGTATGGCTTTCCTAGCTGACGTAGATATTGTGCCATTGGTATGTGTTCCACAGGTCACCCATTTCTCCCGTGGTACGGGAGCGTGTGATCCCCATTCCGGTGCTGGCATATTGACAGCTGTGTACGCCGGTATTGGCACAGCGGTCTGGCTTTGTATGGGGAGTTTCTACTGGTTTCCCCATCTGTATTACCTGTGTTATGCCTCACTGCAGCTGTGTGGTTACACCAAGTTCGCGGTTATGGGTGCCATCTCGGTCCTACGCTTGTCCATCCCTCACGATTGTCTACTGGACACTGGTATGGAGCAGTACACATTTCACACCTGCATTTCGCATTAGACGGTGGATGCTTTGCACTGTCAGTGGGGAGTAAGGCATGTGCTACTCCCACATCCCTCCCATGGTGCGGGACAACGTATCATCTGCCAAACAACACCGAGCCCCGTTACTGCATACCCAGGATCCCATGGATGCAGCCCTCGACGGTACCCATTACACATCCTGCATGTGTGCGGAAATGGGATGTGGACGCACCACTATGGGCTCTACAATATGGGAATATCTGTACATATGTCCCGCATTCTGTGGACAGCTGTCGTCAACCCTGAACACGCTGGGGGTGCATATGTCTGGCTGTACTGTAGAAACGGCTGTCAGTTATTTCGGGTCTCCCGATCGTGGCTGGTTGACATTGCGTACGGATGAATCTCTGGGGTCCTACTATGAACACCAGTGTGCATATGTACAGTGTAGACCTTGTTGGACTGTGACCATCTGGCTAGTGTGTTTGACCGCTGCTGTATGTTCCCCAATCGCGGATGTGTGGTTGCTACCCATATTATGTAGAGCTACGTTGACCAGGGTATTCTAAACTGAAACCGGATGGTGTAGATCCAATGATGCAGGCTAGGAGAAGCTTTAGGTCATCCTCCAATGTCCCATTAGGATATGTCCGCCACAGTATCGGCACACGGACACAACCAAAGAATGTAGATCCTATTAAATCATTGACGGATGTTCTTCATAAGCGTGAACGCCATAGTGTCAGGATCCTATGACTTTCCCACTGAATGTTGTTGGTGTGCCGTTAGTATGTGTTCCACAGGTCGGCCATGTGTTCCGCGGTATGGTAGCGAGTGATCCCAATTCACCTTCTAGCAGATTGGGTGCTGTGTATGTCGGTATTCGCACGGCGGTCTGACATTGTATGTGGAGTCTCTACTGTAGTCCCTATCTGTATTCCCTGTGTTGTGCCTTACCACAGCTGTGTGATTCCACCAGGTTTGCAGTTATGGGTGACATCTTGGCCGTACGACTGTCCATCCATGGGAACTGTCCAATGGACACTGGTATAGTGCTGTACACATTTCACAGCTGCATTTAGCATTCTCCGGTGGGTGATTTGCATAATTAGTGCGGAGTAACGCATGTGCCATACCCACATCCTTCACACGGGGTGGGACAACGGATCATCTGCCAATCAACACTGAGACCCATGTCTGCATACCCACGATCCCATGGCTGCAGCCCTCGACAGTACCCGTTGCACATCCTCCACGTGTGCGGGAATGGGATGTGGACGCACCTGTATGGACTGGACAATCTGGGGAATCATGTGCTTATCACCTGCAGTTCATGGACAGTTGTCACTAACCTTGGCCACGCTGGTGGTGCATATATGTAGGTGTGCCGTAGTCATGGCTGCCGCTTCATCTGGGTCTCCCGCTCCAAGCAGGTTGCATTGCGTAAGGATAAATTTTTGGATCCTACACTGGACACCAGTGTGCATATGTAAAGTGTAGAACATATTGGACTTTGTCCATCTCACCAGTGTGTTTGACTTCCGCTGCATGTCCAGCAGTCACGGATGTCTGTTTGAGTACCCATATTATGTAGTGCTACGTAAACCGGGTCTTCCGCCACTGAACCCAAATGGTGTAGTTCCCATGATGCAGGCTAACAATTGCTTTCACTAATCCGCAGATATCCCATTGGGACATTCCCGCCTCTGTATTGTCACATTAACACGAAGAAACCATGTATAACCTATTGATTCATTGCAGGATGTTCTTTATATGTGTGTACGCCATAGCTTTAACATCCTATACCCTTTCTATTTGACGTTGTTGGTGTGCCATTAGTATGTGTTCCGCAGGTCGCCCATTTGTTCCGCGGTATGGCAGCGAGTGATCACCATTCACTTGCTGGGAAAAAGAGTGCTGTGTACGCCGGTATTCACACGGCGGTCTGACTTTGTATGTGGAGTCTCTATTGTAGTCCCTATCTGTATTCCCTGTGTTTTGCCTTACTACAGCTGTGTGATCCCAGCATGTTTGCTGTTATGGGTGCCATCTTGGCCGTACATTTGTCCGTCCATGGGGAATGGCTACTGGACACTGGTAGAGGGCTGTACACATATCACTGCTGCATTTAGCATTCTCCGGTGGATGATATGCATTATTAGTGTGGAGTAACGCATGTGCTATACCCAGATACCTCCCACGGGGCGGTACGACGGATTATCTGCCAATAGACACACAGCCCCATTTCTGCATACCCACGATCCCATGTCTGCAACCCTCAACGGTACCCATTGCACATCCTCCATGTGTGCGTGAATGGGATGTGGACGCACGTCTATGGACTCGGCAACCTGGGGAGTCCGATCCATATGTCCTGCATGTCATGGACACTTGTCATCAACCTTGAAAACGCTGGTGGTGCACATATGTAGCTGTGCCGTAGTCACGGCTATCAGGTCTTCTGGTTCTCTAGATCGCCGCCTGTTCACATTGCATTCGGATAATTTTTGGGTCCTACAATGGACACCAATGTGCATATGTCAAGTGTAGAACGTATTGTACTGTGTCCATCTGGCCAGTGGGTCTGACTGCTGCCGTATGTTCAGCAATCACGGATGTCTGTTTGAGTACCCATATTATGTAGTGCTACGTAAACCGGGTTATCCGCCACTGTACCCAAATGGTGTAATTCCAATGTTGCAAGCTAACAATTGCTTTCACCAATCTGCAGATATCCCATTGTGACACTCCCGCCTCTGTACTGTCAACTTTACACGAACGAAACATGTAGATCCTATTAATTCATTGAAGGATGTTCTTTATATGTGGGTACGCCATAGCTTAACCATCCTATAACCTTCCTAGTTCACGTTGTGGGTGTGCCATCAGTATGTGTTCCGCAGGTCGCACATTTGTTCCGCGGTATGCAAGCGAGTGATCCCCATTCACTTGCTGGCAGGTTGAGAGCTGTGTACGGCGGTATTCGCACAGCGGCCTGACATTCTATGTGAAGTGTCTGCTGTACTCCCTGAATGTGTTCCCTGTGTTCTGCCTTACTACAGCTGTGGGATTCCGCCAGGTGTGCAGTTATGGGTGCCATCTTGGCCGTACGTTTGTCCATCCATGGGAACTGCCTCATGGACACTGGTGTAGGGCTGTACACATGTCACAGATGCATTTAGCATTCTCAGGTAGATGATTTGCATTATCAGTGCGGAGTAAGGCATATGCCATGCCCACACACCGCACACGGGGTGGGACAACGGATCTTCTGCCAATCAAGTCCGACACCCATTTCTGCATACCCACGATCCCATGGCTGCAACCCCCGACAGTACCCATTGCACATCCTCCATGTGTGCAGGAATGGGATGTGGACACACATCTATGGACTGGACTATCTTGGGATTCCTGTGCATATGTCCTGCATTTCATGGACAGTTGTCATCAACCTTGAACACGCTGGTGGTGCATATATGTAGCTGTGCCGTAGTCACGCCGGTCACATCATCTGGGTCTCCCGATCGCGGCCGGTTGACATAGCGTACGGATACATTTTTGGGTCCTACAATGGACACAAATGTGCATATGTAAAATGTAGAACATGTTGGACTGTGTCCATGTGGCCAGTGATTGTGACCGCTGCTGTATATTCCCCATTCGCGGATGTCTGTTTGACTACACATATTATGTTGTGCTACGAAACCCATGTTCTACTACGATTAACACAAATGGTATTGCTGTACTGCTGCAGGTTGGCAACTGCTTCAAGTAATCCTCAGACAGCCCAGTAGGACATATACGCCACTGTATTGTCAATATGACACAGCCAGACCATGTGGACATGATTGATTCATTGACGGATGTTCTTTATAAGCGGGAACGCCAGTGTTTCAACATCCTATGACCGTCCGAGTTGACGTTGTTGGTGTGCCATTGGTATGTGTTCCACTGGTCACCCATGTGTTCCGCAGAATGGCAGCGAGTGATCCCCATGTCGTTGCTGGCAGATCGAGTGCTGTGTATGCCGGTATTTGCACGGCCGTCTGTGTTTCAATGGGGGGTGTCTACTGTAGTTTCCATCTGCATTTCCTGTGTTATGCCTTACTGCACCTGTGTGATTCCACCGGGCTTGCAGGTATGTGTGCCATCCTGGTCGTAGGCATATCCATCCATGGGGATTGCCTACTGGACACTGTTATGTCCTGTACACATTCCACACCTGCATTTAGCATTATCCGGTGGATGCTTTGCACCATTAGTGGGGAGTAGGTCATGTGCTACACCCACACCCCTCCCACGGGGCGGAACAACGAATTACCTGCCAAACAACACCGAGCCCCATTTCTGCATACCCAAGATCCCATTGCTGCACCTATCGATAGTACCCATTACACATCCATCATGGGTGCGGGACTGGGATGTGGACGCACATGTATGGACACGGCGATCTGTGGATTTCTGTTCATATGTCCTACATTTCATGGATACCTGTCATCAACATTAATCACGCTGGTGGTGCATATGTCTAACTGTGCCGTAGTCACGGCTATCGCATCATCTGGTGGTCGGAAACGGCTGGTCGGAGTTCTGTTAGAATGTATTTTTGGGTCCTACAATGGACACATATGTGCAAATGTAAAGGTAGATGTTGCTGGATTGTGTCCAACTGGCCAGTGGTTTCGACCGCTGCTGTATGTTCGCCAATCGTGGATGTCTGTTTGACTACCCATTCTACGTGGTGCTACATAAACCAGGTGTGTTAGAACTGTAAATAACTGATGTATATCCCAAGATGCAGGTTAGCAACTGGTTTACATAAATCTCAGACGTCCCAATAGGACATACCCGTCACTGTACTGTCAATATAACATCACCGGAACATGTTGATCCCCTATGTATTCATTGAAGCATGTCTTCTTTATAGGTGGGAACACCATAGCTTACATATCCTACTTGACGTTGTTAGTGTGCCATTAGTATGTGTTCCACAGGTCGCCCATCTGTTCCGCTGTATGGTAGCGAGTGCTCCCCATTTTGTTGCTGGCAGATCGAGTGCTGTGTACGCCGGTATACGCACGCCGGTCTGACTTTGTATGGGGAGTGTCTACTGTACTCTCTATCTGTATTTCCTGTGTTATGCCTTACTGCAGCTGTGTAATTCCACCAGGTTTCCAGTTATGGGTGCCATCTTGGTCGTACACCTGTCCATCCATGGGAATTGCCTACTGGACAGTAATATAGGGCTGTACACATTTCACACCTGCATTTAGCATTATCCGGTGGATGCTTTGCATCATTGGTGGGGAGTAAGGCACGGGCTATACCCACATCCCTCCCACGGGGTGGGACAACGGATTATCTGCCAAACAACACCGAGCCCCAATTTTGCATACCCAGGATCCCATGGCTGCAACCCTCCACGGTACCCATTACACATCCTTCATGTGTGCGGGACTGGGATGTGGACGCACTTATATGGACACGACAATCTGGGGATTTCTGTTCATATGTCCTGCATTTCATGGACAGTTGTCATCAACCTTGAACACGCTGGTGGTGCATATGTATAGCTGTGCCATAGTCACGGCTGTACACCGTATGGGTCGATCGCAGCTGTTTCATGTCTCAAATGGGTACATTTTTGGAGTCCTACAATGGACACCGATGTGCATATGTAAAGTGTAGAACGTGTTGGACTGTCACCATCTGGCCAGTGGTTTTGACTGCTGCTGTATGTTCCCCAATCGTGGATGTCTGTTTGACTACCCATATTATGTATTACTTGACCTATCTATATCCACGTGCCAGTAAGCGTAAATACAGCAAACCTTTAGTCCTGGTCATCTTCATTAAAGACATCATTGAACATATACCAGGCCAAAACGGACAATGACAGAAACGATACACTCCACAGTCAAAACATACTAAGCTCTTTCACCCACTAACATGGGGCATCGTCGGAGTACGAAATACATTACATAGTCTTCCCTTATACACTTCCTTCAGAGTCATTTTAAAGTCAATTAATCGATAAACCTGCTCATAGTTAAGTGGACAGTGCTCCATGACTTGATGATAACGTGACATATACAAATCAGTGTTGCATACATTACTTAATGGAAACAATAATACAACAACAATGTGTTTATATAACTACAATATTGGTCAATACAACCAGGATATTGACACATAGTTGATAATTGTTGTGAGTAAACCTTAGAATGTAGTGTGTTGATCATGATATGACATATCAATGTGTATAACTGTTGCATTATGATTCCAAAGCATGGAATCAATAAGTACAATTGTAGCATAATTTGTATAAATATGAATGTAAATGAGAGTCACAATGTTACGTGTGAATATGACTGTATCATAACTATATCAATATGAAATGGAATGAACTGTAGTTGTTTACATCTTCTTTTCCGGTGACAAATCTATGTCCATGCGTCATATATACGGGCCGTCGGACTGCTGTGTGTAGATGTATACATGTGAACCCCTCGTTTCATACCTTTCTTTGTTACTGTCTGTGGATTACCTGTGTACACACATCAATTACCATGCCATACCTTTCCGCTGTACAGGTTCTGGCATGGTGTACAGCTGGTTGGCCCTTAATCATGCTGTGTGTTACATTGACCAGTGTCTATCTGGCAATTCGCTGGCGTGTCATGTGTGACCTTCTTGCTTCTTTAGGGACCTGATCCCATAATTGTGACATGCTTCCACTGGCCATATATCTGTCTGTCGTCTGGGATCTGTGTGTAACCAGTCCTTTCAGGACACTTTCTATTGTTGTTCATTTTTGGTGACATATATGAGTACTTTGGTATGTTGTGCTATGATTGTGTGTGGAGCATTTCTCCACGGGCCTCTGCTGACACTGGACATATATCCAGCTAGCGTAGCCCGGTCAACAAGTGTGAGCCAACTGGACGCAATTCGTACGGGGGCACCTTCTGACAACTGGGTCAGGTTACTGATGCATAACCGTCATCAATCCATACTACTAACACATACGTTATTCTATCCACATTCTATGTTTGTCTCATGGTTACATGGCATTGCCCGATTCCATACTTTCAGAGGCTGACATTTATGAGACCTGTCTGGTTGACATGGAGGACACATCCTTAACCTGCCCTGCTTCGAGGGGATCACACACGCACACGCGCACTTGCATTTCCTAATTGTGGGTTACGCGCAGGCGCACATGCATATCCGTATTCTGTCTCCATATGTTTACTGGGCCTGTGTGGTTACGTGGTCTGTGTTAGTTGTGACTATTCCGGTAACATATCTCTGATCCGGTTGATGGACGCAGCGAACGCACGTACACCTTTATACATGTAACAGTCTTTGCAGCATGGACGATTACGCATACGTTCACATTTATATGTTCCATAGTCGTAATTCAAACGGGACTGCATTCACGTTTGCCGGTTACTGTGACCACTACACGTTAGCTGTTCGGTGTCATTAATATGCATACCCATGGTACTTAGCTACATTTACATATCCCCCTACCCCCACCCCCCCGCACTCACGCACGTCACTGGCATCCATTCTCCTGCTGGGAAAGGTGCGGTACTACATGTTAAACATTCCTTATTCCCTCCCGCTCATGGCCCAGGATGCATATGTCGTGACCGCAGGGATGTTCAGATCACAGGGGCTTATATCCCCAATGCATACAGGCCTTCGATTGTCAGGGTGTTCCTGTGGTGCTTTGGGTTTGGTCTTGTCCGCCCAGTGTACGGAACTGCCCTGACCATGTACGAATGTTAGATGAGTCACATGGGCACGGTTTGTCCGTGTCTATGATACCATGTCCCCCCCCCATAATTCCTAACCGTGTGCGCTGATTGGCCGGCGTACCCATTGTAGATCTTGTTATAGTAATTGCACACGGTCTGGTCGAACGGACCTATTTCCATTACTAACCCTCGGTATTCATGACCTGTCTCGCCATATTACATGGGTTTAACATTGCGTGATGGCTTTCACTGAGCCACGGACATGTCCGTTGCTTAATTGGGCTAGTCCCGCTCTGCTACACACATTTAACATGGCGGAACAGGTTGGACAGCTCAGCAACGGTGACATCGGCCTCTCCGTCGCTGTTTAGTATTGAATCGCTATGTTGACTTTGTTTCACAGACTGAGACGGTGTCGACATTGGTAACGGACATCTCGCGCAGTACGTCCGCACCGCCGCGGATGGCGTATGCCTGCGTTTGGGCGGCGGACAGGCATTATGCTGTGCCATTATGTCTGGGGAATATATGGTTTCTTGCCATAGATGATATGTCATACTAGCAATGACCCGCGTCTGGGAGTAGGTACTGCTGTATTTACCCACGGCAAGAGTGGCCTTCGGTCACGTGGTGCCCTAGGCAGAAGTACTCCATGATGCCACCGCCACATCACCTGCTACCCCCGTCCTGGTCTACCTACACAAAATAAAGGCTTGAAAGGTGCCCCGAGTACAGCGGCGCCCTAGGCGGCTGCCTAGTTGGCCTATGCCTACGGCCGCATATGTGTGTGGTTCCTCGGGCGTCGGACTCGGGAACGCACCACGTCTGCCGTGAGTATATGTAGCATTACCCACATCCAGCCGTGGTTTATTGCTATGATGCTCCATGTGTACAGACACCTGTGTTTGGACAACCTACAATTGCTTCTGCTATTGGCATGCAATGCTGTGGGTGGTGCCGGTTACCATACATATGCCTTTCTCAAAAGCCGAATTCACACTTCTGAACACTACTGTGGTCTCCTTTGAGGCCCCTGAGCCAGTGGTAAACATTACTCAAACCGCTGAATCACGTACATATGCCTTCCGCCAGCACCTACAGGACTGCATGGATCAGGCAATCCCATACAAAACTGAGACTCTTTGTACCAAGGCCAAGCATCCAGTCTGGTGGACCCCAGCCATGAACAAGCTGTTGAATGACAGGAGGTAGCTACTACAAGATAGAGCAGAATACTTGTAAGGTAAGACACCCTTGCTCATTGAATGTGAAGAACTACAAGCTGTCAGGAAATCATCCAGGGGAAATTCAACAGAGATATCAACAAGGACTCGACAGACAATCATAAGGCCTTCTTTAGCTATGTTGGACACCTGGGAGGACACTCCCAGATATGCTCACACTGTGTTCAGAATGATGTGAGGATGACTGAACCTACACACATTGCCAACATACTGGCTGACAGGTTCGGTGATAACTTCTCCCCCCCCCTCACCCCCACATGGAGAGATATCTCTACCAGAGGATTGTAGATCCTGGAACTTCTGTAACACACAGGTGGGAAATGCTCTCTCCAAGGCAGTAAACACAGCATCCATGGGACCAGATGGTGTCCCAGCTGTGTACTCCATGAACTCAATGGGGAATTAAACCCACAGTTAGGACAGCTGTTTAATGTTAGCCTCACCTCAGGATACGTCCCCAAGTAGTGGCACAAGGCGACTGTAGTCCCACTTCACAAGGATGGTGCATCCACTGACCCTGGTAATTACCATCCCATTAGCTTGACATGCCTTATCTGCAAAGCCATGAAAAAGGATCATGATGGAAGTCATACATAATGACATAGGGGACTTGCATACTTTGGATCCAACCCAGTTTGGCTTGGTCAAATGCAGATCATGCCTTTTAAACGTGTCTGACGTTTTAGGATCAGTCACCAAGGCCATTGATGAGGGCAAAGCAGTCCATACAGCCTACCTCGACCTGGCAAAGGCCTTCAACACAATACCCCCCTCAGGTATCATTGATAAACCCGTCAGCTTGAATGTACAGACATACTTCGCCAGATGGGTTGCAAACTGGCTAAGTGACAGAACCCACACGGTCATAGTTGCTGGCGCCATGTCATACTCACACCCGGTCACAGGTGTTGTCCCACGGGGCTCAGTCCTGGGTCCACTATTTTTCCGCATCTACATTTCCAAAGTACAAGCAAACACAGGGGGGTTATGGCTGACAATGTTTGTAGATGACTGCAAACCGGGTGCCATAGTCGAACACACATCTGACACAGATATCCTTCAGAAGGGCCTCACAGCTATGGATAACTGGTGCCAGAGACATGGCCTACAGCTACATGCTGGGAAATGCATAGTCATACCCTTCGGGAAGAACAAGGTTACCCCTAGCTACCATATAGGTGGCAATCCACTGAGCACAGAGGGAGTTACCAGGGATCTGGGGACCCGTGTTGTCGGTAACCGTTTGTTCGACACACACATTGTTAACGTAGTTAGGTAGACCTTCTACATTGCCCACCTGATCATGAAGGGATTCACATCTAGATCAGGGGAGGTCATTGTCCCCTTGTACTCATCACTCATTAGAGCTATGATTGAGTACGATGCCCCGTTCAGAATGTATCTGACCCGACACCTGCAGCAGCTGGGAAGGCCCCGACAGTTCATCCACAAATGGATGCAGGGTCTCAGGAATATGTTTTATGCTGACCGACTGAAAGGGTTCCATCTCTATTCCGTCGCATACCACTTGCCCAGAGGTGACCTGTGCCTGGCATCCAAGGCCAGGTCGAACCCGGATTTGATGACTATGCTTCACCTAAAGAATCTATATCCCTCAGAACTACAAGGGCAGGTGACGTACACCTTGACACTGTCATTAATAGAACGTGCTGGTGGGACAGATTCATCACCCAGACACTCACTATGCTGTGGAACAACATCCCACTACATGTGAGGTAGAGCACCTGGCTGGCCTTGTTTTAGTATTTTGACAAGGATGTCTGAATTGCTTTATTCAACTAACCTTCTAAATGAATATTTACTTTACCACATTTTGAATCTTTACATTCCATTGATATATTTTACATTAGTCATAATCATAGTGTTTATCTCTATATATTAGGGTTCATTTATATTACTAGGTGTGTCTAGTTCTTTTAATATATTGGCACAATCCCTAGAACATATATATGTAACTTATACACTCAGACACTTGGAAAACATTATATTGGTTCTTCTTTCATATTTATACATATATTTTTATTTTCGCTGAAGAACATACATTTTGAAGCAATGTCTGATTTACTCACTGTGTGCAATCTGTAACCCGAGTAGAGTTTTTAGCTTGTTCGCCTTTAAGGCATTTAATGAATACTTAGCACATCTTATTTACTGCCCAATTAAGGGTTTTAAATGTAGTAGGTTGAACGGCATTGTATGTATTCTGAAGAAGTCTGCTTATGAAGCAGATGAAAAGTGCTTCATTAAACTATGGTGACTGCATTCAATTCCTGGTGGGCTCTGAGTGGTCACCGACCATTTCTACAGTAACTCATGTTTGCTTTGGACTTTCTCATCTGGTTCTCTGTGTTATTTGTATGGGGAATGTCAAGTGTAGTCCCTATGTGTATTACCTGTGTAATGCCTTACTGCGGCAGTGTAATACCACCGGGTTTGCAGTTATGGGTGTCATCTTGTTCATACGCTTGACCATCCATGTGAATTGCCTACTGGACACTGGTATAGGGCTGTACACATTTCAAGCCTGCATTTAGCATTCTCCGGTGGATGCTTTGAATTATTAGTAGGGAGTAAGGCAGGTACTACGCCCACATCCCTCCCACGGGGCGGGACAACGGATTATCTTCCAGACAACACAGAGCCCCATTTCTGCATACCCAAAATCCCATGGCTGCAACCCGCGACAGTACCCATTACACATCCTTCATGCGTGCGGGACTGGGATGTGGACGCACATGGATGGACACGTCGATCTGGGTATTTCTGTTCATATGTCCTGCATTTCATGGACACTTGTCAGCAACCTTAAACACACTGGTGGTGCATATGTCTAACTGTGCCGTAGTCACGGCTATATCATCGTCTGTTGTTCGGACACGGCTGGAGTGGGTTCTGTGAGAATGTATTTTTGGGTCCTTCAATGGACACCAATGTGCATATGTAAAGTTAGATGTTGCTGGACTGTGTCCAACTGGCCAGTGCTTTTCACTGCTGCTGTATGTTCCCCAATCGCGGATGTCTGTTTGACTACCCATTCTACGTGGTGCTACGTAACCAGGTGATTTAGTACTGTGAACAAATGGTATACATCCAAAGATGCAGGTTAGCAACTGCTTCAAATAAACATCAGACGTCCCAATAGGACATATCCGTCACTGTATTTTCAACATAACACCACCGGAACATGTTGATCCCCTATGTATTCATTGAAGCATGTTGTCTTCATAGGTGGGAACGCCATAGTTTACATATCCTAGTTGACGTTGTGGGTGTGCCATTAATATGTGTTCCACAGGTCGCCCATCTGTTCCGCTGTATGGTAGCGAGTGCTCCCCATTTTGTTGCTGGCAGATTGAGTGCTGTGTACGCCGATGTTGGCATGGCGGTCCAACTTTGTATGGGGAATGTCAACTGTAGTCCCTATGTATATTTCCTGTGTTATGCCTTACCGCGGCTGTGTAATTCCCCCGGGTTTGCAGTTGTGGGTGCCATCTTGGTCGTACGCTTGGCCATCCATGAGAATTGCCTACTGGACACGGGTATAGGGCTGTACACATTTCACACCTGCATTTAGCATTCTCCGGTGGATGCTTTGCATTATTAGTGGGGAGTAAGGCAGGTGCTACGCACACATCCCTCCCACGGGGCGGGACAAAGGATTACCTGCAAAACAACACCGAGGCCAGTTTCTACATACCCAGGATCCCTTGAGTGCAACAGTCGACACTACCCATTACACATCCTTCATGTGTGCGGGACTGTGATGTGGACGCACTTCTATGGACTCGGTACCCTGGGTATTTCTGTGCATATGTGCTGCATTTCATGGACAGCTATCATCAACATTGAACACGCTTGCGGTGCATATGTGTAGCTGTGACGTGGTCACGACAATGAGTTCACGTAGGTGATGACGGAAGCTGGCAGGCATTCCATGAATGAAAATTTTTGGGTCCTACAATGGACACCACTGTGCATATGTAAAGTGTAGAGCTTGTCGGACTGTGTCCTTGTGGCCAGTGGGTTTGACTGCTGCTGTGTGTTCACCAATCGCGGATGTCTGCTTGACTACCCATTGTGTGTAGTGCTACAGAAACCATGTTTTCCGAGACCAGAACCCAATGGTGTACATCCAATGTTGCAGGTTAACAACCGCTTTAATTAATCCCCAGAGGTCCCGGTTGGGAAGTATCGCCACTTTATTGTCGGAACAACACCTCCAGACTAGGTAAATCACGGGAACTTTAGCCCGGTCTTACCGGCCATTTGCAAGTGTAATTAGCAGACACGTGTCAATACATGTATGATAATACATATTGTCATGCCAAAGTTAATCTATGTTATTTGGACAATGGCTTCTGCTATTGGCATCCGTTGCTGTGAGTGTTGCCGGTTACCATACACATTGCTTGCTCAAAGGCAGAATTCACAATTCTGAACACTACTGTGGTCTTCTTTAAGGACCCTGAGCCAGTGGTCGACAGTACTGCAGCCACTGCATCACTCACATATGCCGTCTACCGGTACCTACAGGACTGCATGGATCAGGCATTCCCTTACCCAACTGTGGTTCATTGTACCAATGCCAAGCATCCAGTGTGGTGTACCCCAGCCATACACAAGCTGTACAACGAGAGGAGGTGGCTACTACAAGGCGGAGCAGACACCTTGGGAGGTATGAGACCCTTGGTCATTATATGTGTACAGCTACACGCTGTCATGACATGGTCCAGGGCACATTCCACAGATATATCTACATGGACCTAGCTGACAATCATACAGCCTTCATTTGCTATGCTCGACACCTGGGAGGTCACTCCCACATATACTCTGACTGGGTTCACGATGATGTGGAGTTTACTCAGCATACACACATTGCCAAAATACGGATTGACAAGTTTGGTGAGGACATCTCCACACCCTCCCCCCCACATGAAGAGATGTCTGAACCAGCGGTATGTGGTCCCCAAATGTTCTGTGACACACGGGTGGGACATGCTCTCTCCAGGGTAGTGAACATGGCATCCATGAGACCAGCTGGTGACCCGACTGTGTACTCCACTATCTTATTGAGGAATTAGACCCACAGTTAGGACAGCTGGTTCTTTGTAGCCTCACCTCAGGTAACGTACCCAGGTTGTGTCGCACGGCGACTGTAGTCCCACGTCACAGGGCCAGTGCCTCCACTGACCCTGGTTATTACTGTTCCATTACCATGAGGAGACCTATCTGCAAAGACATGGGTAGGGATCATACTGCGGCTCGTAGATGAAGGCATAGGGGACCTGCATACTTTGCATCCAACACGGTTTGGCTTGTTCAGGGGCGGTTCATGCCTTTAAAGCATGGTTGACGTTTTCGGGACAGTCACCGAGGCCATTGATGGGGGTCTTGCAGTCCATACAGCCTACCTCGACCTGGCAAAGGCCTTCAACACATTACCCCCCTCAGGTATCGTTGATAAACCCATTGGCTGGGATGTGAACACGTACATCACAGGATGGGTTGTAAACTGGCTATGTGACACAGCCCACGCGGTCATAGTTGCTGGCAGCATGTCAGACCTACTGACTGTCGCAGGCGGTGTCCCATGGGGCCATTCCCTGGGTCCACTCCTCTCATACATCTACATTTCCACAGTACAGGCACACACAGGGGTGTTATGGGCAACATTGTTTGTAGATGACTGCGAAACAGGTGCCATAGTGGGACGGACATCTGACACAGATATCCTTCAAAGGGGCCTCCCAGATATGCATATCTGCTGTCAGGGACATGTCCCACAGCTAAATGCATAGTAATGCAACATCATACCTGTCGAGGAGTACTAGGTCAGCCCTGTCCAGCATATGGGTGGCAGTCCACTGAGCGCAGGAGTGATTACCAGGGATCAGGGGACAGAGGTTGTCGGTCACCATTCGTTCAACACACACGTTGCTATCGTGGATTGGTGGGACTTCTACATTGCCCACCTGTTTGTGCAGGGATTCACATCTACATCAGGGTAGATCATTGTCTCCTTGTACTCATTACGTGTTACACCTATGATTGACTACATTGCCCCATTCAGAGGGTATCTGACCCAACACCTACAGCAGCTGGGAAGGCCTCATAGGTTAATTGTCATACAGATGCAGGGTGTCATGGATTTGTGTAATGCTGCCCCACTTGTAGGACCCCTGCCCCATTCGGTCACATACCTGCTGTTCAGTGTTGACCTGTGCCTGACATACGAGGCCATGTCAACCCATATGTCATGTCTATGCTTCACCTACTGTATCTGCATCCCTCAGAACCACAAGGGCAGGTGACATGAACCTTGTCACGGTCATTAATGGGATGTGTTGGAGTGACACATACGTCACCCGGACACTCACAATGCTGTGGATCTACATCACAGTACATGTGAGACAGAGATCCTTGCTAGCCTTGTTCAGAGGTATGTTGTCCATTGGCTGGGGGATTGCAGATATAGGCCATGGATTACAACATTATCACTGCTTGACAGAGGTACAGCAATATCATAAGTATTTTATCTCCGGCCCAGAAGGTTGGCAAAGGAATCCTAACTATGGTGTAGGGTTATGGCTGAACTTGGGTCGATGGCCTACCCTGTACCTATGGACCTATGAACCTATATTCATAGTTTGTCCCATTTACACTTGTCTATCCCCTATCCTCTTTCTCATGTGTATATTTCTGTGGCACGTGATTGTCCTCTGTATTACTTGCAGGTATGCTGTCTACAGTGCACATACGTCACAGTTGATTACAGTGTATCTGTATCCCTAACACTGTGATACTGAGGACTACCACACATCCTTCACAACATTACATGCATATGTCCATTCTATTCTTCTTTGGCCTATGGGGGGGTGTTAAGGCAACAATTACACATGTCCCTGTTTGTGCATGCTTCATGGTGGTGTTTGACCAGCCTCTGTTGCAGTCGTGGGTTGGACGGTAGTGTTTCTGTGTGTTTGGCATGTGTTTTTATTGCCGGTACATCTGTGGGAGGTGTGGTTGGCACATGTTCCTCTTTGCAGGGAGCCCCATCCTGGGGTTTTGTGTCATGCATCTGCACTTGGCACATGCCATATGTCCTGTGCTATTCCCACAGTCGTGTATGCCTTCATGCACTACTACTGCGTGTTACTGGCTGTTTGTATGTGGTACACATGGTGATTGTGGTGGTTGGCTTGACCTATTCCCATGCTAGAACATACACATCTGTCAATTACGTTGTTTAAATCAAACTGTAACAGTAATTAGTCTTTTCAAAATGACAGTCAATAACACAGGAAGCTCAAATTCACAACGTTTTAATAGTGTGCACCAGGAGGCAAATAACTATGCAGTACAAGTATAGAGTTGTGTCTGACTCTATACAGGAAACAGCTGTATGAGTATTGTGTTTACAATCATCTTTTGCCCACCTTAATGATGTGGTCAGTCACAGGGCATTTACATCACTATAGTCCACAATATTGTATTCCTACAACAGTGCTAAGGTAATGATTATTAAATGTTTTCCCATGAGAATAGCACAGCCTTGCGAGCCACATAGTCAATTAGAATGTCCTTCTGTAAATTCTGCTCTGTCAAGGTTCCAAGCCTGTTCAGATACGGTCGTCAGTTCATTTCCTACTAGGTTCCTTTGTCTCTCTGGTAAGGAGTTGTACTCTATCTTCGATAGAGCTCACAAGGCCATCCTCCTCAGTGGAAGGGAGGATGTTATACATGTACATACATTTATTTTTCTGTAACCCAGCAGATAATTAATGCTGAGAGACATAAGCCTGCTGAACTGGTTACTGCCAGGGTCAGAGTTCGATCACACTGCAGCTAAGCTTCACCAATTACATGCATGATCATTTCTACTGCCATATTGTACAGTACAATTCAATGCATTATATAGTATTTTGCTTATAAACTGGCACTTTATATGTGTTTCTATATATATTTTTCTAACAACATCCATCCGGCCATATGCATGTTGTTCCGTCCTTTACCTTGACTGTGGGTGTTTGGCCGTCCAGCAACGCTACTCTCCACATGTGATGTCCCACCTTCCCCTTCTGTGCCTGTGGCACCCTGTTAGGACGTCCTGTTTGGTAGGCACATGTTCCGCTATATGTGTTTGACTTGTCTGCATAGCTAATCATCGGTGTGGTAGTTCAACATCCAGACTTGTCCACATGTGTACAGTTATGTGCACCGTAGCGTCTGCAAACCTATAGGGTTTGGACGGGTAGATACCACATGCGGGATGTACACATTCTGCAGACACATTCACATGCAGCCATTTGCATATCTGTACCTGAGGTGGGTTGGTGACATGTGGGGTACATATTTGCCTGCGTGGCACTGCCTAAAACAATACTTCTTGGGATTCCAAGATGGCTGCCGACTAGTCTAGTCCTTACTCTCTGAGCTCCTCACAGCTATTTAACTTTTGTTTTTTTTTACAACTTTACATCAACCTTTTTCCTCAAATTTTTATACTAAAAGATTTTATAAATCTTTTTCTACGCATTTGGATTATTTTTCCTTCTGGAATTATTATCCTGGGATTTATTTTACCTCAGAACATTCTTGGTCTCTCTGCTGCTGGGACTCCTACTGCTCCAGTCTGTTCCTGGTTCCTGGTATCCTGTTAACTGCATTCCATTTCTGGGCATGGCTACAAAATCTGACTCCATGGAAACTCAGCCTACAAAGGCCAAATATACTTCAATGCTCTCTCCTGAAAAAGATTCAGGTTCAAAAAGACTGAAATCATCTAGACAACCTACAGAAACTTTTAATGTAAGTAATAAAGATTTAAATGGCTCAAATTTCCTTTTAGAAGAACTAAAAATAGCATTAAAACCAATCCAAAGTGCTATACAAAACTTTTCAGAACAGTTTACAGACTTTAGTAAATCTTTAAAGCAAATAAACGATAGTATTGTTACTATTGAAAATAAAATCTTAGCTTTGGAGGTTAAAACAGACTTATTGGAAAGTGACTTTAAATCTAGAGATAAAACTGTTTCAGATTTACAAGCTAAAATATTGGATCTGGAAGCCAGGAGTGAAGAAATAACATCATTATTCGTGGTTTACCTGAATCTTATGACAATAAAAACTTGTTATCTGTGACCAAAAATATCTTTGAAACACTGTTAAATTGTGAAGCTTCTTCAAAATCTATAATTGTAGAGAGAGCACACAGAGCACTGCGTACAAAGCAAGATTCTTCCACACCAAGGTTAATTTATACTAAGTTACTAAACTTTCAAGACACTTTCCAGATACTAGAAACTGCTAAAACAAAGAAACAATTCATATGGAAGTCTCACAAACTATCATTTTCCCAAGATCTTCCTGCACAGATCAAATTAAATAGACAAAAACTAGCCCCTATTGTGCTGACTTGATAAAAAGAGGATTAGATTTCGAATGGCATATCCTAATACCTTGTCTTTCACAGCTAATGACAAAAGATTTGTATGTTCAGATCCTAAAGATGCAAAAGACATTTTTCTTAAAACATTTAAAAAGCTTCCTGACACTGTGTCTTAATATTCTACTGTTAAAGAACTACAATAAGGTTTGATCTTTTCTTTTCTTTAATATGACAGTATTTGTGTTACATGATTTGTAATTCTGGTGTGACATAATTATATTACCTTAAGAACTTGTCATGTAATTTACACATGATGGATTTGGTGTGACAGTGTGCAGTGACAGGATATATGCTTGTTAGATTTGTGTGGATTAATAGAAGCATTTAAATTCCTGTATTTACTTTTTTCTCTTTCTCTCACATATGCTTGCTGTGTAAATAGAAAATATGTTAATTTTACTACAAGCTTTGGAGTTACAGCCTTCTGTGTAAGCTAAATGATTTTTGGAGGGAAAAACATTCCATCTCAACATTCTAGCAAGAAAATCTTCCCCTCAGAGTTCCAGCTGATGCTCTGCATGAACATGCGACACTACAGTCTCTCTGAGATGGATGGTGATGTCATCATTTGTGAGGAAAGAAGGACAGTTTCAAATACACAAGTCTGCTTGTTTTCAACAAGTATTCAATAGCACTAACTTTTAATAGATCTGGCTATTATTTAAAGTGTTTTCTCTTCATAAATGAAGGTTGCTTTTAAATTTAAACAGATTCATGTCACATAATATATTCAGTGACTTTTAGTGTGTCTGCATGACTTCAAAGCAAGCTGCTACTTTCATAAAGCAGAGTGAAAATGTTTCTGGAAACAAATGAACAGGTTAGTTTTATATATTAAAATTCTAAAGGATGTGTAAAGAAATGAACATATTTTCCTATTCAGAATATTTTTCATACAATATTTTATATTATACTGAAGTGTTTAATTTGACAAATGTTACAAAGTATACCTGTTCATATGAAAGTTTCATGTTCTTTCTATTCTCTGCTCTCTCTCTTCTCAGAGGCTGGATGTGATATTTATGATTAGTAGTTTATGTTTAAGAAAGCCTTTACTTATTTGAAAGGTTTGAAATAACTATCTTTAATATGATTAACTGAATCTACATGTATATATTTAAGCCCTTAGATTTACTGCATTTAGCTTGCTTGTTTCTGTTTTAATTAGATTTTCAAAATGTTTACTTTAAAAGCCTTGTCTTTTCATGCTGTTTTGCTATGTTACATCTATAGCTTAGAAGAATAGTATGGCTATATAACCTAACAGAGTCATTAGTAAAATATTCAAAAAGTAGATTTAAAATTATATGTATGCACATTGTTGTACATTCAGTCCAATACATATGATGCTGTTTAAGTTACTATTTAATAATATAATTATACGTTATTCATGTATATTAACTAGTGTTAAAACCTTACAGCTTATAATATTTCATTTTGAATAGTTCCTGTACTAGTATTATCTAGTTAATAGATGCATCTCCAGACTGAATTGTTTTTCATTTTGAGATATGGTTGCTTGGTAGTTGTTTTCTGCTTTATTTGAACTATAACTAAATACTCATTCTACAGGTATTAGTGCTTTTATCATACTAATGGTCATGTTGATTAATGAAATTATCACTAAAGTACTAAAGAAGGTTCAGTAGATAGTGCATGACTATTATCTTTAGTTCAGTAATGCTATGCTTATTTACTTATATTATAATGTTACCAGTTGGTTTTGTTATACTTATATATGTTATCTTACATATCTTTCACTTTTAATTGTATTACTTCTTATGATAGAGTGTTCTAGTTAAGCAGAGTGTGATTTATTTATTATTTACTTGTTTCTCTTTCTCTTGAAATACTTGAGGAAATACATTTAATCACTATAAATTTCAATTTAAGGATAGGAGCTTTAGATTAGTATTAGAAGTAGGGATTAAGCATGTTGGACGTCTTGAAATTAGTTAATTTTGTATATATTTTTAGTAGTATTACTCGGACTTTATGTTATGTTAGGCTTCCTTTGAGTAATTTGTATTCTAACTTGAGGTTATTATTATCTATAATTACAATGTTTTTTTCATGTTCTTCTGCTCTGCCTTTATCACATGGGGATTGGTGGGTAGGCACTAGGGTTAGGATAAAGGTTATTATTATACATTTCATGGTTCTTAAAAAAACTTTTTTCTTTTTTTTTCAACAAATGTTATTTGATGACTTTCTTGAATACTTAAAGACTGTTTTTTTCTTTTATTTTTTTTTTCTTCTTCTTTTTAATGTTGTGTTGGATTTGCACCTTGAGTTCACTTTTATAGCATCAATAATGATTATACTTGTAGAATATGCCTGTTGACATAATTTTCGATTCTTGGAATGTTAGAGGCATTCAAGATAAAGCGAAAAAGTCACTATTATTTCATATGATCTTTAAATCACAGGCTAACATTTGTTTTATTCAAGAGACCCATATTTCACGTATTGATTAGAATAAAGAGTTAAAAAAAATGGATCAAAAAGATTATAGCTTCAGGTGACTCATCTAACTCCAGAGGTGTAGCTATAATCATTAAACAAAAATTCATTGGGAATATTATTGATGAGAAATTTGATGATGAGGGGAGGTGGTGCTTATTTACGCTTCTATTGCTGGTTTGGACAAACCCTTATTAATTTTAAATCTATATGGCCCATGTAATTCACAACATCTGTTCATTTTAAAAATTTACAATATTCTTGCATCCTATAAGGATCATCATATTATAGTGGGTGGTGACTGGAATGCAGTTATAAACCCTGTAATTGATCGTTCGCGCTCCACTGTCACCTATAATCTTCAATCTACTCTGGCTATAAATGATTTGATGACAGAATATAATTTAATAGATCCCCTCCGCACTGTTAAAAATATAAACAAGAATGATATATATATACTTATTATTCTAAGTGCTATCATTCGTGGTCCAGATTAGACTTCTTTCTAATTTCAGATTATATTTCAAAATATATTGTGGACTTTACTACAGAACCCAGATTCTTTTTGGATCACTCAAGAATTTCACTAAAATTGAACATAAAACCCAATATCAAAAATAAAACTACGTTTAATAAGTGGACCTTAAATAATAACTTATTGTCAAATGAAGATATTTGCAAACAAGCTTCAGAAATCCTAAATGAAATGGTGAATAGTCTTGAATCATCAGACATTCCTTATGACATACAATGGGCTGCATGTAAAGCAAGATTAAGAGGTTTATTTATTAGTAAAGCTGCTTTTTCAAAAAACAATACTTTAAGAAAGAGGAATTCTTAAAATCAAGAATTTCTTCGTTGGAAAATCATCTTAGTCTGAACTATGATGCTACTTTAGAAAAACAAATTTTGATTGTCAGAAAGATTTAATTCTGCTTCACCAAAATAACATCTCCTTAGCTGAACAAAAGCTACTTGCTTCATATTCAGAGTGGGCCCAGGTTCCATCTAAATTGTTAGCGAATTATTAAAGTTAACTTCAGAAATCCAAATATTACATCTTTATCTTATAATAACAGATTATATAATACTGATGAAGAGATTATTCAACTTTTCACCTCTCTTTACACTGAGTTATATTCAGGTTCTTCTAATTCTGTTAAAGATAATCACTCAAAACTCTTTTTAGACTCTTTGCAGTTTCCTAAACTTAATGATAATCAGCAAAAACTACTTTCTACCCTATATCGGTACAAGAAATCTCGGATTCAATAGATAATCTTAAATTGGGTAAATCTCCGGGACCTGATGGTTTTACTCCAGAATTTTTCAAAACTTTCAAATTGGTAGTTCTTCCCTTTCTATTTAAAGTTTACAATCATATAAGAGTTAATGATATCTCAGATATTCATTGGAACACATCCAAAACCATTCTAATTCTAAAAAATAATAAAGATAAATCTGACCCAGTAAATTATAGACCCATTTCTTTAATTAACGTGGATATTAAGATTCTGTCATCTATTCTGGCTAACAGATTGAAACGGATTTTACCCTCAATTATCTCGTCAGATCAATCAGGTTTTCTGTCTCAAAGACATGCTTGGGATAATACTCTATCTTTAGAGACTATACTTCATCTCATTAAGAAAAATCCAAACCCTATATATGCTTTGATTATAGATGCATCAAATGCCTTTGACAGAGTATGTTGGAACTTTCTATTTCAAACTATGTTATGTTTTAATATTCCCTTATTCTTTATAAATTTTTTAAAAGTTTTATACAAGAATATGTTTACTAGACTATACATTAATGGTCAATTTTCTGCTCCGATAAAGATCACTAAAGGAACAAGACAGGGTTGTCCATTGTCCCCTTTTCTTTTCAACATTTACTTAGAACCTTTGCTATTGTTTATTACTCAAAATACTTTTCATAACATCCCTAGAATTCTTAATACTAATATTAATTTCTCTGCTTTTGCGGATGATTTAGTAATCTACTTTCAAACTCCATTATCTGATTACAAAAAATCAATGTAGTGTATAGGAGCTAGCAAGTTAGGCTGGTGCACGGCAAGAGCACTTGTTAGACCCAAAATCAGAAAAAAGGCCAGCACCAAGGAAGGTTCAAAAGTAGTTTAATAAAACTGAAACTAGACCGGTTTCAGCAGCAAGGCTTTCATCAGTAGTATAGTCAGCAAAAAGCACTTAGTCATCATCTTATATAATGTTCTCTAAGGCATCTATATGACATCACTTCCTGATAAGTCAAAAATGCAAACAAGGCAAAAGTAATTGAAAAATACAATCAAGGCAAAAGTAATTGAAAAATACATAGTTCAGTAAACAAAAGAGTTTGCCTGAGTTGCATGCATATCTCCAGATTATAATGAAAAAATCCAAAGAGACACAGTATACTGGTATATCAATGATAATAAACAAACTTAATAAAAACATACAATAAAGGGTAAATGCCCAAAAATAAACCGAAACAAAGTCAGGTTATAAAATTCTGGTGTTGAATACCAGCCACAGTATCCTAAGATGAGCTGAAATGCAAAAACCTAAGCAATGCAACCTGATAAGAAATAAGTACATATACGTAATGCAAGTGATGGTTAATTACAAATTATAATTTATCATTTAATCCAGGAGGGAAAAGCCCCCCAAGTTTAATGATCCACCTTTTTTCTTTGGTATTTAGGATATCATGCCAACCTGTTTTAAAAGATCGATTCCCTATGATATGATCAATGATGGTGAATGTAAATTTGGCAGTGGGATGTTTGATAACATGTCTATATAGTGCATTAGTTGACTAATGCACTATATAGACATGTTATCAAACATCCCACTGCCAAATTTACATTCACCATCATTGATCATATCATAGGGAATCGATCTTTTAAACAGGTTGGCATGATATCCTAATACCAAAGAAAAAAGGTGGATCATTAAACTTGGGGGGCTTTTCCCTCCTGGATTAAATGATAAATTATAATTTGTAATTAACCATCACTTGCATTACGTATATGTACTTATTTCTTATCAGGTTGCATTGCTTAGGTTTTTGCATTTCAGCTCATCTTAGGATACTGTGGCTGGTATTCAACACCAGAATTCTTATAACCTGACTTTTGTTTCGGGTTTATTTTGGGCATTTACCCTTTATTGTATGTTTTTATTAAGTTTGTTTATTATCATTGATATACCAGTATACTGTGTCTTCTTGGATTTTTTCATTATAATCTGGAGATATGCATGCAACTCAGGCAAACTTTTGTTTACTGAACTATGTATTTTCAATTACTTTTGCCTTGATTGTATTTTTCAATTACTTTTGCCTTGTTTGCATTTTTGACTTATCAGGAAGTGATGTCATATAGATGCCTTAGAGAACATTATATAAGATGATGACTAAGTGCTTTTTGCTGACTATACTACTGATGAAAGCCTTGCTGCTGAAACCGGTCTAGTTTCAGTTTTATTAAACTACTTTTGAACCTTCCTTGGTGCTGGCTTTTTTTCTGATTACAGAAAAATAATGAATTCTATTGATTATTTTTCTTTGGTTTCCAACTATCTTTTAAATTCTACAAAAACTCATATTTTTCCCTTAAATCATTTAGCACACAAATCTTTTTTGTTTCCAGACGATCATTTTCAGTTTACTTATAATATAAAATATTTAGGAATCAATTTAGAACACAATAATAAATCTTCCTTTCAAAATAATATTAATAAATTATGGAACTCTATATTGTCTGATATGGACAGATGGAAGCAGCTAAACCTTTCATTTCTTTCAAGGGTGGCCATTATTAAAATGAATATTCTGCCTAAATTTCTTTACCAATTCTCATCATCTGATCAGATAATTTCAAAAAATTTTTGAGTCTGTAAATAAAGCTTTGGCAAAATTCATATGGTTCCCTAAATCTGTTAGAATTTCCTATTCTAGATTGGCATTTTCGAAGGACAAGGGAGGTTTGGGTTTACCTAATCTTTATCTCTATTATTTGATTGTCTCATCCAATAAACTTCTTACTATCTCTAAATTCAATAACACTTCTTACCCAAATCACTCTTTATGGATAAAATTATGGTATAATTATGTCATTTCTAATAATTTAAATCCTGAAGCTATTCCCTTTATCTCTCTGGATAGTTTATTTATTAAAAATATATCTACAGTATTTAAACAAAAGATTAGAGATTTCCAAACCTTACTCAAAATGTGTAAACTAGAAATGATCTTGCACCATGTTCAGCCAATTCATCTAAACCCAAATATATTATTGGACAATAAACTTTTGAACTTAACAAACTATCCTTTAATTAAAAATCTAAAAGTAGGAGATGTTTTGAAATATCTTGACTTGCCTTTATCTGACTGGCGTAAGTTATTGAAAGTAAACTGGAATTACTCACCAATTCTTACACAACTAAGAGCAATAATTAAAACAAATTTGTATCTCTGGTCCCCATAGACTCACAATTGAAAAACCTTAACACGATTATCAAAATACTTTCATCATCTGATAAAATGCTCTCAAACTCATATAAATTAATTAATTCTTTAATGATGGACCACAACTGTCTTTTATCTAATGTTTGGTTGAATTATAATTCCCAATTGTCAGAATCTCAGAAAGTCCTGGCTATTAGACACACTAAGGAATTTATCCCTTTTAAAAAATTAGCTTACACACAATTAATGATTAATAATGATGCCTACTTTACCCCAATCAAATTAAACAAATTTAACCCAAATAAGTCCCCTTCGTGTTCATGCTGTTCTCATCCCCAAGCAGACCTCCTTCATATTCTATGGTATTGTCATTTTTCTCACAGATTGTGGACATCTTTGAAAGTCAGACTGCAGAAAATGGGATATCAAAAATCCACGTTGATGTGGGAATTTGCTATTCTACATATTCCATTGATTCATCTTTCAAAAGTTGATATTCATGTTATCATTTTTATTTGCTCATTACTAAAACTTTATATAATACAAAATTGGATTGATCATTCTAAATTAAAATGGGTTACTTTCCAGAAAATGGCTTTTAAATTTATTGATGCTCAAAGATACTTAGGTGGAGGTCCAAAAAAAAAGCTATTAGAAAGGTTGTGTTAGAAAAGGTTCTAAACATATTAAATAGTTAATGTTAAATATTTTTTTTTCTCTCAGGTTGCCTAACTTGTATATAGTGTACATATGGTGTATGTTTTATTTCTAAATAACTTATCAAAATCTCATGAAGGTTGTTATCACTAGATGAATTGTTATATGTTCATTTATGCCTTCTTGTTATGTATAATCTTTTAATTGTCTTGCTATTCATATAATTAATAAAAAATTTTTTGAGAAAAAAAAATACTTCTTACCACATTTCAGGTATGCCCATTGTGTGTAGGTGTGTAGCTGCACAAGGCTGCTAGCTGGCTTGGGTGCACAGGCGTACATGGGTGGGACTTACATGCTACAATGGGGCTATTGTGTATTACATTTGCATGCATGGGTTCTGCTTCTGGATATTACGCTTAGACATACGCCGTCCTGTGTATGCGACAAACACGTTTCTGGGTGTGGGACATGTTGCTATGCACATGTTTGCCTGTGTTTAGGGTATCTTGGTTCCTTCCTGTTGTTATGTCGACACAGCTACCCGGCTGTGTACTCTCACTACTGCTTGTGACCATTATGGTTGCCACCTTTTCCAATGCCCATAGTGGGACATCTTTTGTGGAAACATCTGATTTTGCAGGACAACACATACCCACAGCAAGTGGAGTTAACAGAACTTCACTTTGTTGCCATAATATACGCTTATTCTGGTAGCATTTGAGTTCCTTATTCGGATTCTTATGCCATGTATGTGTTTCATATACTAAATATATGTTTTATGCTACTATTACAGGTATATTGAGGGAATATTTTTGCCCGGAAATCTCAGGTCATTTGCCATTTTTTGATTTTTGCCGGGACACAACTGTCCAATGAGGGACTGTCCATAGCAAAGTGGGACAGCTGGTAACCCTGGTGACCATGCCCATGTCGCTACTGGGGTTGCCACCTTTTCCAATGGCCAAGGTGGGACATTTTCGGGACTCACATCAGATTTTACAGGCCGACACATACCCACGGTCACTTCATAGCATAGAACTTCACTTGTTTGCCTAAATAAAAGATTATTGTTGTTGCGGTTCGGTTGCTTATTCTGTTTCTTGAAACATTTAGGTATTTTAGTTACGGAAATAACCATTTCATGCAACCATTACATTAAATATGGGATATAATTATGTCCTACAATCTTGGCACATTTGCCGTTTTTAATATTTTTTATCGGGACACAACTGCCCATACAGGGACTGCCCCTCGCAAAGTGGGAGAGGTGGTAACCTTAGTCGCTACTCCTATGTCGGTGCGGTGCGCTGACATGCTGCGGTACACCTTCTCTGGGTATGCCCACTGACGGTGCATTGCGGAACGAACACGGTGTTATGAGTATCCTTTGTTCCTTGGACTGGTACACTTAGGGCTTCGTGGGTTGTGTTTGCTTCTCCGTTTTGTTGGGACGGGTACTATGTTGCATACTCTATGTGCGTTTCATTCTGCATGGGCCCTGGCTGCTGCCATTACTATTATGGGCGGACCGTGGCAGTCAGCACTTTAGGTTGCTCATTGCCTGCCGGCTTAGCCACGCCTCCGGAGGCATCCTACTTGGGCTCGCTCACGTACACTACGCACGTGTCTGTGGTTGTGGCGCGGTCTCATTACTATGCATATGGCACTACTACGCCGACTATTCACTGCACCGCCGGCGCAGGCCTTACACCGGCCTTGCGCCGAGCTTCATGAATCCCGGGGCTAGACTTTATCAGACAATTTACCCCACATAGTTACTTTCTTCTTATAAAGTCCAAACAGGAAGTTCCACCCAGTTATAAACTAATCAATTATGTCATTAAAAGCACAATATTTACAGTCACTGAATTTAAAAAGCAGACAAACTATACAAACTGAAAAAGTTCATGGAACACACCACCATAAAAACACACTATATATAAACACTGTTTCATAAAAATGACAATTTACAATAAATATTTAAATATGTTGAATGTGTTAAAACAATAAATATGTGTGATTAAATACTAAAAACTAGATATAGTAGAAAATGTGTGAGCTTTAGAAGCTTAGGGACAGATGAGGCAGAGCAAATAATGGTAGAATCGTCAGCATATTGGATAATGTCAGAGAATGGGATAGATTTATGAAAATCATTTATAAATATGTTAAAGAGAAGAGGACCAAGTATGGAGCCTTGGGGAACTCCGGTGGGGGTATTGAGAAAAGAGGAAGTGGCTTTTTTCCATTTTACAGCTTGGTGTCTGTTTGATAGGTAGCTGGAGAACCAGTTTATAGAGGAGGCAGAAAGGTTAAGGTTGGAAAGTTTAGTTAGGAGCAGACTGTGTGAGATAGTATCAAAGGCCTTAAAAAGGTCAAGTAGTAGGGTGGAGACAATTTTCCCGGAATCACGTGCTTTATTGATGGTTTCAAGAAAGGAGAGGAGGGCTGTCATGGTGCTATGGTTTGGCCTAAAGCCATGTTGTGTAGATGTAAGAAGGTTATTTTCTAAAAGATATGGTAGTAGTTGAAGTTGGACACATTTTTCTAGTAGCTTAGAAATGGGGGACAGGATAGCAATTGGGCGGAAGTTGTTAACACTGCAGTTTTTTCCACCTTTATGGAGGGGGATGATGAAGGCTTGTTTCCAGAGTTGGGGCACTGTACATTCCAGGATTGAGCGGTTGATGAGAATTCTTATGGGATAGGCAATTCCATCAGCAGCTATGCTTAGGAAGTATGAGGGGATGTTATCAGGTGCATTAGTGCCGGGCTTCAATTTTCGAAGGAGTTTCTTTATTGTAGAAATGGGTATAAGACTTTCCATAAGTAGCACAGGAGACAGTCTTGGTGTAATTTTTCTGTTTCACAGCCATAGATCCTTATATGGGCAGGGATGAACCTTGATTTACATCAATGGAGATTCTCTCCCAGAGCAGTAGTATCATCTGTGAGATAAATCTGTCCTTCTGTACTGTTCTGCTAATGTTGTGGAGGAAGTTTAGATCCCTAGACTGAGTATTTCTGATGCCATTTGACTTGCAGATGTGCATTAGATCCATGAGTAATGGGTCAGAGGGTGCCTTGTATGCTACATACAGATCACTTCTAAGCAGTCTGTAGGATACTGAGTACAGTGACAGAGCTTTGAGTGTGCACATGTCCAACATGTTGCTTAGACCCTCCATCCTTTTAGTAAGGTATCTCTTTGGGGGTTCTAGTTGTGCACTGGCTGTGGTAAAGATGTCCTAGTGTATAGCCAAATACTTTAGATCACTAGGAAGATGACATAGGGTTTAATACTGAGTGATTCTATTTCCTGTTCTCTAGGTAGCTAATATATGGTCTGGGACCTTTCTGATGGTTATTTGGGCAAGGAGAAGCTCTAGTGAATCATGTTGCTTTACCAGCCTTGATGTGAGTCTACTATGGATGCAGATTGAAACAATCACTCCTTTTTTCCCTCTCCTGTATAGTAACTGGTCTAAATGTGTGGAAAGTAGTATAGACCTGCACAGCTGGGGTACACTTCACTAGTTTAAACCCCATCTCAGTCACTACACAGACGTAACTAATGGCTAAGTCACATAAGCATGTTTTACTGCATACGGTTATTACCTGAGGATGCAGGAGCACATAGGATCTAGTCTGGTCTGTGATACTCAGGTAAAGAGGTATTTGATATAAAATGGTCACAGTAAGCTGTGAAAAAGCAAACACATCTTGGGAGTTAAAGGGCTGTCACTTGTTCATATGAGTTTTCACATCCAAGCTACATGGAAACTCAGACTATCTGCAAAGTATACTTGTAGGAAGCAATGATATAATAGACTTTTTTACAACAGGTTTGCTCTTCCCAGCTGAACAGCTTCTCTTACTACTCTCATTTCTCTGTAAGAGGGAAGCTCAGGACAATTGTCCATGTTAAACTGGAATCATAATGGAAACTGAAACAGTTTCTTAAGGGAGGAGTGAGAAACATCAGACTTTCCTTGAAGTAGCAAATTAAATGTGGTATCATCTTTGGATCAGATCAGAGGTATAACTTCAACTTTCCCTTTATCATCTTGTGATAGATTTCATTGTCTCTCTCTCTCTTTTTTTTTTGTTTACTCATCATAGTTTACCATCCACAGCCTCTGTTCATCTGCATGTGTTTACTAGACTCTCTTTTGCTTTCCTGGACTAACTTCAACCCGTGATTGGGGTCACAGAGGATATCAGGGCACATGGGTCATTGCCATATTGGTGCTGAGTAGCACTTTTTTCAGAGTCTCAAATTTCCCTTTCTTTTTGCTTGCATTCATTACACACAGGGCTTGATATGCAATTTGTTGTGATGGCACATCTTCCCACTGCTGGGGCAAATCTGACAAATTTCCCCTTCCATACTAAGTACATTGATCCTTGTGTATAGACAGTCAGTGGATCAAATGCAAAGCTTGCTCAAGTGCAGCCCTTCCTCACCAGGGTGGGGACATCCATTCTCCCCTTACCAGTGCCTCAAACATCTGAGTTACGATCATGACTGTTGCTTTGTGACAGATTATACTTTCATGATTCCTTTGTTTTCTATGTTTTGCTAAGGCCTTTTCTGTCTTAAAACTTTCATCACCTTTCAAGATAGCAATCATTTCCATATTCCATTTACAGTTCAAATTCTTTTCATACTTATCCAACACCAGTCTCTCACAGCTGACAACTCTGGGGACTTTGCTGACTTTAGTAATAAGTGTTGCATATTACTCCAAACAGCAGACAGCAGATACAGCTCTTTACAGCTCTGCACAGCATGGTAATTTTTGTAGAAGATTTTGTTGTTTATTAATTCTGTTCAAATGCTTCTGTTCATCCCCAAGTTATTTTAAAATTTATTTCCTGCTGACATTAAGTCTGAGAAACAAATTATGTAGCTAATTACTTTTCTGGTTTTCCAGCTGTTGCAAAACAGCTGGCCATGCATGCAGGCATTCTAAATCCTCTGCTGTAAAATTATTTTGATGCAACAAAGTTTTTGAATCTTACTTGTTTTGGAGATTATCACTGAAACAAAATTAGTTACAAATTATTTTGGCTATGCAAATTATTAACTCCAGCTTGTTATACATGTAGAAAATGTTACATCTCTGGAGTGCAAAATGCCTTAGATACCCCCCCCCCAAAGTGAGCTTCTTAACCTGTCAAATGCCATTTTGTTATACACAGTCTCTGTGATTCAGAAACATATGGCCCAATGCATTAGGCATAATTAGGCAAACAGCAACGGCATGCAGGGTGGGACAGATTCAGAGTCACACTATATCATTCAAGCATGTGAAATTGTGTCTTCAGCATTATACATTAATACCCATATAAAAATATGTAAATGATCATGTTATGGTAATGAACCCTTTGCAATTATAAATGATAGTGAGCAACATGGCAGAGAGATTGAGAAGTGTATACAAATTTGGCAGTCAATTATAATTGCCAATGCTTTTGTACACTGACATTTCCTGGACTAAATGGGGAGAAAGATCACAGTATGGTGCCAGAAGTAGCAGCAGTCATTGGCAAATAATATATGATAGAGGCTATTCTTGGAACCAGTGTCTCTGACGGGATTCTCCATCACCCTTCACATTGCAGAAGCCTCTAACTGCATATAACATGACAACACCTCCCCAACAAGTACATAGGTGACTGATATCATGGGGACACAGACACAAATATAGCAGCTGGTAGATGTGTGCTACCCTCAGATGGAATCTTCTGGGATGCAAGGGATACCATTTTCTTTGGACACTATGGCATGTGTGGTTTTCACTATTGTTACTATAGGGACCTTCAAGCAATGATCAGGGTCATAGTGGGTGTATCACAAGTATCTGTCTCTTGAATACTTCACTACTTCCTTGATGTGATGCTGCCACATATGGATGGCTTACAAGGACCCCTAACATATCCCACTATTATAGGACAGGTTCCGATAGTATTCCAGTAGGACATAATGGGGATAAATCATGTTGTGTCTTGCACCCTGTAAGCAGCCTATGCATACCTATGTCCAATTAAGCAAAGCCATCATGTGCTCCATACATTTATACCAGTCCAGTATCTGTTAAACTATGTTCCAGAATAATAGCACAAATTGCAGCATGGCCCTATCTGTCATTGTAGCATAGTAATAATCATATTCACATAGCCCCACAGCCTCTACCTAGGTGGGTCACTACTGCCCACAGCTCAGTTCCATTCATAGGCATCAATCGGTGCAAGCATTCTACCCCACAGCCACAGCCTCTACCTAGGCAGGTCACTACTGCCCACACCTCAGTCCCATTTACAGGCATCCATCAGTGCAAGCATCCACCCCTCAGCCTCTGCCTAGATGGGTCACTACTGCTCACAGCTCAGTCCCATTCATAGGCATCCATCAGTGCAAGCATTCCTGTGTTCGTCACACTGCTATATATAGGTGACTAAGCAGTCCTGCAAAAACACACATTTATTCAGTCAATCCACCCACATGCATATGGCGTGTATCCAGTTAACCCATCATATATTTCACATGCCTGTACATTATCTCATACCTCCCTGTGCCCCCAGTCCCCCTGTTAGCAGGAAGATGTGATGAAACCTCCCTCCAACAACAACAAAAGGTTATTACTGTTTCAGGTACCCTTACCGAAAAAGCAGTAGATTGGGATTTCCTCTCTTTTTACTTAAAATTTTATTTATTTTATTTATTTTACATTTGTTGACCTGGATAGTCCAAATTGATACATGTCCATTTTCAGCGGAGGCCCGGGGAGAAAAGCTCTAAGGAATAACAAACCCAACATAACATGTCACATATTACAAATTACAAATATATTATTTACAGAGATTAGATGGCAGACAATACAAATTATATATAGAATATTTACAGTGATTAGAAGAGCAAACATTATAACAGTTTCTCAGGTAAAGTTATCCAACGAGTGACAACTGGATTAAATTACATAGTAGGCTACATAGCACAATTACACATTCTAGAGAAAAGTTAACCCAGCTTGATACAGTGACATAGCCAGTTTATTCCCAGGTGGTGTTTGAGCCTAGTTTTAAACTGACCTAGTGAAGAAAGTAAGGTAATATTAGCTGGCTGCGAGTTCCACGATCTACCTACAGAGTTCACAAAGAGAGTGTCACCGGCTGAGTTATTAGTTTTACATATCTGAATAAGGAGTCTGTTTAGGAGTGCAGCGATCTAAGATTATTACAGAGAGTGACAAGATTTTTGAATATAGGGGTATTGTCAGGGTTATATATGAATTTATGGGTCATAACCAATTGGTTATATATGATTAGACTGGGTAGTTCAAGCCATCCAAGCTTGATTAGATTGATGCAATGATGTGCCCTAAAAGGCAGCCCAGTGGCAGACCTGGCAATGTGGTTATAACAGATTGAGAGTTTGTTCATGACAATCTTGTTAACATTAGAGAGAAGAGGGGATGCATACAGAAGAGTACAGAGAAGGTGAGATCGAGCTATGGCAACTTTGGCTGGGAGCGGGGTGGGGGGGGGGTTATTCTGTAAAGTGATCCTAGTTTTTTGTTGATGGTTTTGTTCAATTGGTTGACATGTAGGTCAAATTTTAGATTATTATCTATAGCGACACCTAATAGTTTAGTAGAGAGGTCAGGGGAGATTATTGTTCCATCATTTGCTTTTATTGTAAAGTTAACGGCACCTTTGTGTAGGTAAAAATAACAGTATTTTAGTTTTTTAGGATTTAGTATCAGACTTTGTTCGGAAAGCCAGTTTTCTATTGTGTTAAGGGTGGTCTGGGTAGCTAACTGTAACTCTATTGGGGTTGTGGCTGAGCAAATCAGGGTAGAGTCATCAGCATATTGGATACAGCTGACTTTTAGTATGACAGTATTCATATCATTGATGAAGATTGAGAATAACAGGAACCCTATTATGAGCCTTGTGGTACTCCAAGGGTGTTAGGTAGTAGGTTGGAGAGTTTATTCTGACAAAGAACAGCCTGCTGTCTACCACACAGGTAGGATTTAAACCATTGAAGGGCTTTAGGATCTAGACAGAGTGTTTGCAGGGTGTGAATTAATAGTTGGTGGTCAACCATATCGAATGCCTTGGAGAGATCCAAGAAGAGAGCTGAAGAAATATGGTCATTGTTTCAATTATAGTTTATGGTGTTGGTAAAGGCTAGTAGGGCAGAGGCAGAGCTGTAGTGAGGTCTGAAGCCATGCTGGGTATCTGCCATGAGGTGGTTATGGATTAGGTGGTGCATGAACTGTCTGAATAAATTTTTCCATAATCTTTGCAAGTGGAGAGAGTATAGCTATAAGCCTATAGTTGGAGAATTCAGTAGAGTTACCTCCTTTATGAAGTGGAATTACATAGGATATTTTCCAGATAGTGGGAATTTTAGCTTCTTCTATGGTTCGATTGATAAGTATTGATACCGGCTAGTCAATAGCATCAGCTGATTTTTGTAGGTATTCAGCAGGAAGATGGTCAGCCAAGAGTGTAGTGGGTTTTAGTTTTTTGACTAGGGTACAGATAAGTGATGCGGCGACAGGTTGAAAGTTAAATGAGAGTAGATTTCTAGGGGTGGTACTTTCTGGGCCAAGGGAGCTAGGAGGTAGTTGGCTGGCTAGGGCTTGAATTGTCTTGGTAAAGAATTGGTTAAAACTATCTGAAACATCTTCTGGGGGTTTATCAGTAGTGGCAGCTGGGACGGGGGTAGTATTGTCTCCAGGGTGTAGTAGATTATTCAAGCCTGCCCAAAACGTTTGAGGGTTATTTTGATGTTCTGTCTGTAATTTGCAGTAGTATTGTTTTTTGTCTTGTAGTATGAATTTTTAGTTTCATTCCTAAATTGCCTGTATTTAATTTGATCTCGGGGGGTGTTTAGTTGAATGCCATAAAGCCCAGGATTTATTTCTAAGGCTAATTTTGAGTCTAGTCTCTTTCGAAAGCCATGGCGCAGTTTTTGCCTTTGTTCTCTACACATTTCACTACACATTTCATTTCCATCAAATTTCTGTAGAACAACCAGGACTGCAAAGGCTGCAGCTGTTTTCATCAAGCAATTTCAAGCCTCATAACATGGCAATTATATTAATGAGACAATTTAGAGTAATTTTCTCTAATTGCATTTAATGTGCTGCTAACCAGCCATGGACTTTGCAAAGAGACTTATGCATGCCCACAAGCACACACAAATGACAGTGGAGCACAATGCACATACACTGACAGGTATGTGACCTTTATAGCACCAAGGGCTTATTAATCAGACTCACAGATCCTAACTGTGCTATTGAGTGACCAGGGACAGAGATATAGATTGTGTGGGGTGCGTACAAATTAGGCTGGTATGTTTCATTACTCCCCAACACTATCCTGGCATAATTCTTGGTAATGCATGGCTATATGGCAGCACTGAGCTCTATCACTTTGCCCCCTTTCTTTTTTGTGTGTCACATGATATTCTCAATGTCTGTTGACATGAAACTGCTACCATTTCCTATGCATTGTATCCAGAGGAGTGGCCATGAATTTTGAGTGCTGATTCTGGGAGAGAGTTCCTGCACTGAGCATGAAGGCTCCACAATCTTTTGTATCTTGTCCATACAGTGCACCAGAAGCACCTGCTTGGAGACACTTATGAGGATCACCAGTGCAAAGATGATGCCTGGCACTGACTTGCCAGGAAAGTCGGTCATGCCACACTCATCATCCGCTCTAGTAAACAGTGCCAGCATCAATACAATGAGCTGATGAGTTGTTATGTTGACCTTCTTAGCAAATAAGAAGATGGCAGAGCTCCATTTAGTGATTTGTACTCGATGGCACTGACAGCTGGTTACATGTGATTATACAGTACTCAGAAATATGCAAGGCATGTGAGTCATGGACATCTTTTCTTTTCTTTTCTTTTCTTTTCTGTTTTTCAGCTCCCAGTTATATAAGAGGAGAACAAAATAATTTCCCAGAGATTCTTGATATTGTCCAGACATAAGGTATAAATATATATTACAATGTTACAGATGGATACTTCTTGGAGATCTGTTTATTGTCCATTTTGCATGCATACAGCCTAGATGCATTTTATGTAGCACACACCTTATTAGTGCAGGCTGGCATCATATTGCTATGGATTCCTACCTGTAGCTTGGTGATGGTGACTGGCCTAACAATGAGTGTTCCACCACCATCCTGGATAACTGTATAACTCATGCTTGATTGCCATCCAACAGTGCTTTATCCACAGCCTTACCCTGGCCATTCATACATGGCTCCCTGGTATGTCTGCCCTGCATTACTCTTCTGATGTACAGTCAACCTCCCACCGTCAGAGCTTGTATTCTGTGGTAAGGAGGTTGTACCTCCACCTCATGACTGGTTGACTTTCTAGAAACTCCTGATCTTGTTGACCTACAGGTAAGCTGGGAATACTTTAAGAAGGCAAAAACTGACACTGCAAGCAGAGCAAGGGGAAACTGTAACTGAAAATGTAATAGAAGAACCTGAACAAAATGTTTAACATTTTATTCAAAGTTTGAGTTACAAAGGCACTTGGTGCACAGAGTTAAGTAAACATGCACTAATAGGCAACAGCAGGGTTCTAACACAAGTTTACAAGTTTTGGACTAAACACAGAATATGCAAATAGCTTATGTATTTAGGTTATCCTGTTCTCAAGTCAGAAGGTCAGAATCAGAATGACAGGGCAGAGTTTCAGGAAAATGAGGAATCCAAAATGAATAACAGTCTCATGTTATGTAGAGTAACAAGTCTGGAAATTTTAAGTGAAAAGAAGTGTAGTATGAAAAACACAGAAATATATACTGAGAGAGAGAGGGATAAATGTCACCATACCTTTCAACCTGCAGACACTTAAATAAGGTACAACAAATACAACTTAAAAATAAATAAATAAATAAATAAATAACATTTTAAAATACCACCAAGACCACTGATCCAAGAAGTAAGCAATTTTAATGAAACACTTAGCGCCTCGGCTTGCACAGCCTTCCAAGAGTCAATAAGTCAATAAGTAATAAGGTACAATGGCCCTTGAAAAGTGTGCACATTCAGCCAAAAATCTGGGAATCTATTAGTTTATAGTTTAAAATCTGAATATCAGGTAATACATAACTGCCTACTTCCAGTAGAAATGCAGGATGCTTACTCAGAAGCACTTTTAAAAAACAAAGAGTAACAAAGTGATGGAAAAATATATGCATGTTATCAAATAGACAGTGTAAAATCTGTAGACTTTAATGAAATGCATTGCAAAATTCTATCACACAAGGACATTTATTTTTGCTTCTGAAAAAATGGTGATGTAAGATGTGTGTCTTTCTTTATATTATTACTGCTACTAATATGTTTGTCATGTAGTATGCTTTTCTGTAAACTAGTCAAATCCAAAAATCATGTGTGATGAGGGAGATCCACAAAAGTATGTTAAAGGGTTAATCCAACCTGAAAATAGGGGCATACCTCCAAACATATCTGCATCATATACATATGCAGATCAGGCCTAAAAATAAGAGTGTTGCTCCTAAAAAACTGACAGTTGAGAGGTCTTGTTGTCAAATATACCTCCACGAACCACACAACATTGCTACAGTGTTCAAGGTATTTGGTATTTTAAATACCCCAGCTTCATGATTTTCAAGACTAAGTAGTGTTTTGTCTACCTATATAACTGCTTCAAATCTGCTGAGCCCATAAATATAGTGTAAAGAACATTGTGAAAATGTTTGTTTTTAAATATCTTGTCTTAATTATACAACTTATGAAACCATTACATAAAACATCAGCAGTTGCATTCTCAATTCCATATTTAACATATTCAAACACTATATTGCGTAGTTTGCTACTACATCTGTTTACCACATACAGCTGACCCCCATTAAACACACCTGTTCCCCCTTCTACCACAACTGGTCACATATCTACACAATAAAGATCTTGTACTAACCTGATAAGTATAACAATCTTGCCAAATACCTTGTTAAACATTCTGGTGACACATGATTATCTTTTGATTGATATTACAATATATAACAGGAAAAGATGCATAGACATTTGTTATCTGTCTTTTTACTTCTACTTTAGACACTGCTTCCTTAAACATGTAGTTTCATTAAGTATTTCCTTCTTGTTGGTTTCTCAATATCACTTTGTTCTCCTCTTTAGAGATACATAACAAAGGATTATGAATTGCTTGCAAGAATATAGACCATCTGTGTAACCATTCTGTTTCTTTGACTCCTATTTGGATTGCATTAGTGGTTTCACTATAGTTTGAGTTACCTGGTTCAGCCACTTCATAGGGTGCATTTTCCATATTTTCCACTCCTTATTCGCAGAGTATATTAAGATTAACTAAACAGTTCTTATCCACATAAACTATTTATGCGCAGTGTTTTGTATAACATGGGTACACCTAATAATGAGAAACATGTAGTAGTTTAATATGGTAGGGGTATTTTTGTTTTCTAGCTAACTGCATCAATTACTATGTCCCACATTGTTCTTGCATTAGGACAGTCCCACACCATATGCCTGTAGTCTGCTTTGTAGGCATTAAACCAGCGCCCTTAAAGGTGGAATATTACCACCTATGAATCAGTTTGAATTGATCAGGTGAATTGAAGCATAGTTAGCATATTTGTATGGCAATGCTATCCTATAAATTTGTCCAATGTTTTTGTTCTACACTATTGGCTAGCATTGTAATCTATTTTAAATATACTGCTGTCATATGACTAATTAATATACTTAGTTCATCCTGATAGAAATGCTTAAGTTTCACACCTCCTCCTTGATATATGTCCGCCAATATAGACTTGACATTGTCATATCTGGTCATATTATCTCTTTTCCAAGACTTTATTCAATTTCAGGGTATCCTTAATCTGCAGATATTGGCACCATCTGATTCTGTATTACATGGCATCATCCTATAGGGAACTGAAGTCCACAATAGTATTTCTATCAATGTCCTAAATATCCATCAGAAACCACCCTAACCTCCACAGCCACTGTGAAAATAATTAACAATGATTTGGAATGGAAAACTCAGACTTAAATAGAAACTTTCATTAGGGGTTTTGTTTCTGAAATGTAAAGAGGAGGATTCATTAGAATTTGAAAACTTGTTTATTTTCAGCTTTTAGAAATGGAAATGAAGTTGCTCATTTCAAGGTGTATTCACTTCTGATGTTTCAGTTCAATAGCAGTGCTTGTTGCTTGTGTTGATATGAAGCTGTGCTTGTAAATATTTATTATACCAATGCTTGAAGGTTAACCAATAAAGTTGAAGAACTTACTGCTCTGTCATATGAATCTGAATATTCTATAATGATAATCACAGAAATTCTGGAAAAGTAAAAGGAGATTTTGGCCAGGTTATCAGAAATGTGCAATTCTCGGAGCTAACACTGGAGGGGATTGGTATGGTAATAATTGTGGTAGAGTCTGTAGCTACTATCTTGCCTGACAAGAAAATATTAATGCTTTTATTTGAACTTATTTGAAATGTCTGGGATTTTTTAGCAGTAAAACCACTGGGAGTCAAAGTTTAATTTATAAGAGGCTATTTTTAGTTTGTAACTAATGGCAATTTATACATTTCTAGTGTTCACATATTGTCTTTTGAGTTTATTCATGTGTAAATTTTAGTGATATGTATATTTTACTTTAGTTAGGTAATAATCATAATAATCATTATTTTTCCACTACTTAACTCAGTTATGCAATCAAAGCTCATTGGCTGTTTATATACTTAAAGTATTAATCAGATAATAACGGTGAGCCGTGTCTTATCCTCTCCACCTCTCCATTTTTCTTGTGTCTTCCTAGTAGTCGTTGAAATTGAATTCCTCTCTTTCAGGATCAGGCCCTTATTACAGGAGATGAAGCATTGATGGAGCTACTTTGCAGAGGGTGCATGTTTACTTTTTGAGGAGTGCCAGGCTGAGGTGTTGAGCAACTGTTGGCGCCATTATAAACCAAAGCAAAGAGAGGTTGTCGGCTGGTAGTTGGTACAGGTAAGCTGGGAAGACAAGCAATTTAATAATGCAAGTTTAATCTGGTCAGCAATTATTTCACACCACTCAAATGGTGAATAAAAAAATATGGTATAGGGAGTATATAGAAATACTTGATATAATTGATTTGGATGGGGCACAGTGTGTACCGAATTTGAAAACTCTAGGGGAAAAAGATTTAGTTAATGCACTGGCAATGCTCGGCATGTGTCAGAACAAGAATCTTAAATGTTAAGTCCTAAGATAATTAGGATTTATATTTCATTTACTTCATGATGGTTTTCACTGAAAAGGAACTAGAGCAAGCACATCCATCATTGTGTTGTTTTCTTATTATCAAAAAATTACCTTTTATAAACATAAAATTGTCTTGGGTATGGTATTATAAAAGGTTTCTAAACATAAGATCATGGAGAAACAGATAAAAAGGGAAAAGAGGTGCACGGACACATGGTTAAGTGCAATGGCTGACATGTGAAGAGCCAATTTTATACAAAATGAGGAACAAACAAGGCCTAAATTTAAGTCATTTTAGGCATTTAATGTTGGTACTTATACTTGGCTATCTCGCAGGTTTCTGCACATTTGTTCCCATTTGTGAGGGTAAGAATTCTGCCATGAAGAACTGGATTAAAGGCAATACTGTATTGAGAAGTGCAATAGACATAGATAACACTTTTCAAATATATCATAGTAAGCCTTTTTTTCCTGATTAAAATAAATTTAATCCCTTTCATAAATTCAGGAAAGCCAGCATGGACTCATACACACATAAAAATATATGTTTTAGTCAACTTACTGAAAGAATATCCTAAGAAGCAAGATTGCAGTTGAAATGCTAATCAGTTTTACATCTAGTTTCTTAATCGAGCCCAACATTTCTGTAAATACCCCAAAAAGCAAGAATTTAAAATCCTTTAAAGGAAGGGTGGCAATGTTAGCCAAGGAAATTATGAAAGACAGAAAAGCTGTCCTTTTTGTAAATATCCATCTCTTAAGGTTTATACAGTCTTTGTGCTCGGGCTGGTACCTAAGAAAAAGGATGGTGGATTTAGATTGATTCACCTTTTATCTTTTGCAGGTGACATCCTTGTGAATGATGGTATAAAAAAGGAGTATGCCAAAGTACAGTATACATCGATGTTGTTGTTGTGTCTTTTGACTTTTCCCAGTTAGGGGTCGTCACAGTGGAACTCCGGTCTGCTAATGACTGGCAGTTGATTTTTACGTACCGAGTTGCCAGCTCTGCCGCACAACCTTCAAACAAAGGTACGCCCATTCACGCATGTCTCCACGATGAAGACGCTCTAGCTGAGAATTGAACCGGGCAGCGTCGTACTATGAGGCGACAATGCTACCGCAGCACCACCACCACAGTATACATTGATAGATGATGTAATTTGTGTCTACAGTAATTCAAAGATTGGTTAGCTAAACATGATATGAAATCTGTGTTTAGCCTTCTTCTTATATGATATCAATACAACCTCCTCTTAGGAATGCATTTGGTAGGTAATTATTATTTTGCTCTATTATTCAATGGTATATGCCTCTTTTCAGAATTTTAGGATTCTAGTGGTTTTGGGAGCATACTTTTCCCTCTTACTCTGCTGTCCACTACTTTGTTGGTTTTCTTATTGTGGAAGAAGACAGTTGGGTGCCAGGAATGGTCTCAGTTCATTCCAGGAACGGTGTGAGCAGACCAGTGTTCATTTATTACATGATAAGGTAGAAAGCCATACAAAGTTGTTTACATTTTAAGGGCTCAAAGAAGATGTTCTTTCCTCTTCATTTTGATTACCTCAGAACAAACTGGACAGTATCTCCTCCTGCATCCAGTCCTATTTAACGTCAAAGAAAGAAACCGTAAGGGAATGCAATGGAATTGTGAGATTTACTGAATTTCACAACCAAGGCTATTACACCAGGTAGAACTTTCATTAGATTATAGCTCAGTCTTTTGTAAAGTGGATGGGCTCTCCATCACAGAGACAGAATCAGGAGGAGGGTAGAAAACTGCTATATGTTTATGGTTAATATTTCTGTCAGATTATGAAAGACTGATTATTTTGACAGGCTGAGTGGGTGTCTAATAACTCTTTGCAACTATTTAGATATGTCGCAGAGTGGTATTAGGATGGGGAATATTTTAATGGGTGGTGTTTTTTATTTGGCAACGTGGCCCGAGTATTGGAAAAAAAGCTAAGGAGAAGACATGACATTTTTAGAAGTAATACCTATTTTGGTAGCAGAATTTGTATAACATGATTGACTGTGAAATAAGACTGTGATTCCAGACTACAAAACAATGCAGTCGTTCATGTTTTTTATTAAGAAGTCTTCCAATTCAGTGTGGGGTCATTCTGTTATAAGGCTTTTGGTCTCATTGATCTTGCATCTTCATCTTTTATTTGTCTCAAAGCACATACTAGGCAGTCACAGTGCTTTGGATAATTCTCTAACTCTCTCATTTGGAGGTCTCCGGGTTCAGGAAGTTACCGCCCAACAACCCCCCCCCCCCCACACACACACACAGTTCAGCTCTTGTTCCTCTCACATTCCAGACAATGCTTGATTAACTGGAGATGAATAGCAAGTGCATTTTGGTGGCATTCATGAGACCCTAGTCTCAAGAACTCATATAAACAGCTATCAAGTATTTCATTCGGTTTTGGGGGTCTCTTCCTTTGGAAGAGAGGATTTAGTCTTTTTAACTGATTTTACATTATTTATCATACTGTTCTTCAAAAAACATAACTGCTTCTACCATTAGAGTAAAATTGTTTGCAATAAATGTATTTGTAAAGGTCCTTCATCTTCTTGACATTTCAAAACACTAGTGATTGGCTGGAATATTGAAGGGGTGGTACATATTAATTTTCTTGACATTTCAAAACATTGGTGACTGGCTAGAACATTAAAGGAGTGGGACAGATTTTTTTTTATTTATTATTTTAACATTTGTTTATTGGGAAATTCCGAGTGGGGCAGAGCCCAAATCAGCAGAGGCACATGGAAAAACACTTCAGATGCATGTCTTTGGAATGTGGCAGGAAACTGGAGCACCCAAAGGAAACCCACATGAACACAGGGAGGAGAGGCAGTCTCCACAAAGAAGGCTCCCCAGCCAAGAACTGAACCAGAGAACCTCTTGCTGTCAGGTGACAACACTAACAGCTGCACCACTATGAGGTCAGATTCTTATCATCCGATAAGGCATCACTAATTAAACTCAGTTTTTTTGTTACATGTTTATGCAGCTTTAGACTTATGCAGTCTGGACTACATTATTTACCTGGACATATGTAGGAGTGTGTCAGATCAGCAAGTTACTGGGATCATTGAGATGGAGTCATATATCATTTGATGATGTCATAGTCTGGCTTCATAAGTCTTAGACTGATCAGTCAGGTTGTGGCCATTAAGTCATTTTACAGTAGCAGATGTCAGACTTTGCCCATTAGATTGGTATGGTACATTACACACATTACATACGTTTTCTAGCCCTATTAATTTGTAGTGTTTATTGTTCCTAATGGTGTCCATGAAACTCCAAGAGATGTTAATACACCTTTTAGTTATGTTTTACACCAGCAAGGACTGCCTTCATTGCATTACTCTTCTTATTCACTTAGAATAGGTTGAGTATTGTATTTAGCCCATCAATGTAAGTCTGGTGAAATTATGAAAAGGACTGGGAGATGGCTGCCCCAGTCTTATTTGAAATACATTCACTAATTCTCTATGTTTAGTAGTTATTTATAATTTCACATTCTCTTTCTTACAGAACAATCACATCATTATTTTGAGTGATTTCTTTATTTGTTAAGCTGCTTAGAAGAATTTAGGACTGAATCATTGTTGGCCTAAAGTATTTTAGAAAGGATTTCCAGGGATGGTTTGGGATTAATTGATGCCAACCTTGTTTGATATTATGAATGAAGTAAGTCAAATCCAGGTATATATGGCTTATCTGGGAGGAAACAATATAGGTAGAATTCATCAGATCTATATTACATCGTCGAAGGGTCTGTTAAACGAACACCCTTTGATCGACACGTAAATGTCAAACTATGAAAACTTTGAATGGCCTAGTAAGCGACTTTTTTCCCAGGGAAAGAAATTGCTTGGCCAGTAAAAAAAAAAAAAAACATCAAACCCTAAGATGTGGGGGGGGGGGGGGCTTCATCCCTCAAACCCCTCGATATGGGATGCTGGGCACCTAACACCCCCCTTGACTAAATATACCAACTCTGAGATCACATTACAGTGGAGGAAAGGGCAAATTCCCAATAATAGCCAAGTGATTTTTTCCCCTTGGGAAAAAATTTGCTTACTTGGCCAATCAAACTTTTCGTAGTTCAACATTTACGTGTTGATCAAAGGGTGTTTGCTTAACAGACTCTTCGACAACATAAATGGGACCCGAATTCATCAGTGTAAACTGATGCGCTACATTTTAAGTGGCCTTGCTAGGGTACAACACTTATTACCTGGCAGATGTTTAGTTGTTTAGTATGGTCGGCAATAGCTCCTAGATAACTTTGGTATGACTCTGTCAGCCCTCAGCTTTAGAAACCACAAGAAGATTTGGAAATCATAGATTGACTCACGCTGTTATACATTTAGAAATATCAGTAATTAAAAAAGGGACCTTTATGATAAATACCTCATCTGGTTTTCTCATAACAGGATTCATCTTTCTGTCTTTCGTCTGTACCTTTTTAATGTTTATTTGTCACTTTTTGTACAAGCTTTAAAACTCTTATTAGGTAGCTATGTAAAAAAAAAATATACAGTATATATTGTCAAAATATCGAGAGCAAAATACCAAAACTGAAAAATATCTATACGTATACATTTACAATATTAAAGTATCATTAAGGAAGGGTTTATTCCCTTTTTCACAGTATTTTGCAACCTTGGAGTTGGTATATGCAATTGGGCTAGGAGGTTGTGGTGCCCCCCCCTGCAAAAAACATTGGTGTTTAGTGTGCTGTATTTTGTCAGTATTTTGTGGCTAGATGTTTTCAGTTTATGTATTTTTACTATTGAGCATCAATTTTATACTGATTTAGACATATATATATATATATATATATATATATATATATATATATATATATATATATATATATATATATATATATATATATATATATATATATATGGGTCTACTTTAAATGGTCGACTTTTTATAAAGTCGACTTTCATATGGCCGAGACCATATGATCAACTTTCGAAAAGCCAACCATGTAAAATAAACACAAAAAACACAACGGACTCTTACCTTAAAACTTTTAGCTCCGCCACCCACACCCCCGTAACTTAAATATACCAACTCTGAGATCACACTGCAGTGCGGAAGATGGAAATTTTCGCATTCTGCACTGTATGGAGATAGCAGTTCCCCATGGTCGGCTTTTCGAAAGTCAATTTCATATATATATATATATATATATATATATATATATATATATATAAAAGACATGCAGAAGGTGTATTGGACACTCTGGCCCTAGGTGTGAGTGTGTGTGCAAGTGCTTGGTACAGATGAAATACCATGGCACGGCATAACAGGAGGTTATTTATTTGCTTAGGCTCAAACTCTGTACTTTAGTTACAGGAAACAATAGCCTGAGTACTGTACCCCAACCACAATGCTGCATTTTTCAAGGAACTCAATTTCAAGTGCACTTTTCAGGAAACTGAGTTTCAAGTACATTTTCAAAGAATTGTGAGCTTCAAGGGAGGAGAAGTTTACTGCTGCTCATGATAACTCTCTTTACAGTGTGCAAGTGTTTTGTTTAGAAAATGGTGTCAATATTATGCTATAGAACTGAAAACATTATTAGTAGCACAGCAGATGACATGCTTGCTTTGAATGTAGAAGGCCGGGAGTTCTACTCCACAGCACACAGATGGATTACTGATATTGTGTTGTACTTTAATTGGGGGTGCTGTAGTCCTGAATATGTCCTCTTATCGATGAGATGCCTAGCAGCTATGAAACTGTTATCAGTTTGCCATCCATTTCCTATTGCAATATGCATCAAAATATTTTTTAATGTAATATAGATAATTTATTCTTCAAGGGTAGTGGGCTCTGAATTTGTAGGTGAAACACTGAAACATAAAGTTGTTTGCAAGCAGCAACCTCTTCATTAGTTACATATATCTTTAATGTGGAATTATTTATATGACTTATATCATAGCTCTCAACTGTCCATCTCCAAAATGAGGAACACTTACCCTCATAATGTGGAACAAATGGGCAAAATGTGGAACATGTACTAATGGCTTACTAACAGCTTCAGCTAGGAAGGTCATAGGATGGTTAAAATATGCTGGTTTTACTTATAAAAAAAATCTTTTAGTGAATTAATATGATTTATTTATATTTACCATGGATTTCACTTAAAAAATTCCTAACACTGAATGTGTTACAAACTCTTTCAATGTGGAACTTCGAGGAACGTGAACTTTTTAAGACCCCAAATGGGGTATGTTCCTCATAATGAGGTACACTTGAGAGGTATGCAAGGGATATAATTTAATACAATCAGGAAGGTGAATCAAAGAAATATTGCATGTTTGCATGACCCTAAAATGTGTGCAAAGGGCCTATGATTTTAAAAACAGCCCAAAGGTAAACTTTATCCTCCACTGTAAAGATGCAATGTGTGTTTCAATGAATGTGAGTTTCAAGGGCAGAGAAGTTTTACTGCTAAGTTGGTTTTCATCATGACACTGTATTAATTTGTTTAGCAAATGTCTATCAGTGTTTGTGCAATAAAATTTGAAATAAAAGTGTTAAATTAAATCCAAATATCTGTAATCATTGTACAAGTAAAGCAGAAAACAGTATGTATGCTGAGAGATATGAACAGTGTTTATGGTAACTGGGGAGAAATAGCCAAGTAATGGCACACAGTAATCGCTGTTTTGGGGGCTGTGTATGGGGGGCCTAATCCATTACTCTGCTTAGGGTCCCATTTGACCATGATCTGGCTCTGCCTTGATCCTGAATCTTGTCTCTTTACTTCAGTCACTATAGTACTACTAAATGTTCCATAGTGAGCCAACAAATTGAATCATGTTATTCCATCTGTACCAACTTCCACTTCTGGACTGAAATTGCTGAAAGTGCACTGATACTAATAGTTGAATATACCTTTCTATTTACAGCTCTCAGTTCGCTTACCAGTTCTCTCCCCAGACTGTAACTCCCTTCTAAATGAGAACAAATCCAGTCAAGCCTGGGTAAATTTATGAAAACCCATATACAAGCCACGTTTGATGAAATGTAGAGTATAACAATGTTTTGTCAATGCAGGAGGTCTATTCCAGAGGTGAGAGAGTCATTGAGTAATGGATCTATCTCTCTATATTGTTTACTTGAAATACTGAAGCAAGTTTAGATTCATTATTCAGGTATTTCTGGGATTATTTGATCTGCGAAGGTACAAGAGATCTTGGACAATTGCATCCCTGAGTGCTCAAAAGACAAGGCACAGGTCTCCTGTAAGGAACCTATAAGACAAAGAAAACAAGGACAAAGCTTATTGCCTTTTTTTGGTAGATCAGTGATTTTTAATTCTATGATCTGGTTTATTATAAACCTATGGGGACTTTCAAATTGTTTGCTATGTATTGTACGTTACATCCCAAAACAGATATTTATTCTGTAATTGCTCTAATTACTGCTGCATGCAGAAAGATAATGACATCTTTAGATCTGTATACTATTCCTTTGATGAACAGCTGTGCCAATTAGAAAGATTTCCTGACAGCCATTGCTATATGGTAATCAAGCGAGAGGGAAATATCAACACCGGCTCCCAGGTTTCTAACTACATTTTTATTTTAAAGTGGGTTATTTTCACAGCTGTATGCTGAAGGTTGGTTTGTCTTTCAAAGATGACATTGCTGCATTTTTTTAACATTTAATCTAAGCCCATTTTCTATAGACAAGGCATTTATAAGAGTAAATCCCTGCTAGAATACTTATTTATTGACAAAGTATTTAACAATGACTTGCAGTCTGTAGGCATTCACAGACTTGGTTAGCTATAAGTCTTGGTTTGCAGTCTGTAGGTCAGAGATGTAAATACCAAATTAATCTCAGCACTGAGCCTGCAAGGGACCACTGGCCACCTTCATGGTATCTGAAGTTGTTTTTGCCACCCACATTGTGTGTCTTCTGTGTTTTAGTTCAACAGCTATCCATCTTGCTACACAGAAGTCCATATGTAGTGTTGTTAGTTTGTTAATTATGCTAGTAAGGGAGGTGGCATTGGATGTCTTGACCAAATCAAGGCAGGTCATGTGTGCAGTGTGACTGCTGTCGATAGCTTGTGTTACCTTTTCCAAAATGTTTGCCATGTTCGTTAGACGTTATCTAACTTTTAGAAAGCCATATCACTGTACGTCTAGCCTGATGATCTTTTTAATTTCTATCTTAGTCACATGTCTGTTATTATGTGTTCCATAGCCTTACAACTGCTTGTCATCACACGGATAGGCCTGTTGTTTGTTGAGGGGGGCTCAGTAACTGGGTCACCTTTATGGAGTGACATCATTAGTGCTGTACGCCATACTTCCATGACCAAACTTGCGGACAAACGCAAGTTAAATAACTTATGGGGTGGTTCTTTCAAGGCACGTTTAGTAATATTTAGCAAAATAGACCCATATGTTATCTGGACTAATGGAGGAAGTGCTCTTTGTTTGGGACAGCAGTTTCAGTATATGTTGTTTAGCAATGATGGGGATTTTGAGTGATACAGGGTTTGTAGGGATTTGGATAGTCATCTCAGGAATAAAATGTACAATAATTTGCCCTTATATTGGTAAAGGTCACCTGGTTTGAGTAGGTTTTGACATTTAGCATGACTTCAGCATATTGTTTGGTGTTGTTTCTTAGTTTTCTATCATAACTAAAGAATGATTTCTATTTGTCCTTGACTTCATATTACAAACTCTGCTCATAGGCTACCTTAGTAGATTTAATTTTCTTTTTTAAATTCTAACTCATATTCCTAATATCTTCTGTGATATTGGGGTCTTTACTGGTATACTCATTTTTTGTAGCTTTAATTTCACTTAGTAGACCATCAAGGTGTTTTGCTTTTACATTTCCAATTGTATTTTTAGCTAGATGGGGTGTAAATTCTATATATTTATTTATGTGACTGTAAAACTCCTTTGCAAATCTATCTGCTGAGACAATGTTTGGGGTAATGTTATAAATGAATTTTGAGAGTGCATCATAACATTTATGGAGATTTGTGAAGCATTTGAATTCTGATACAGTGGTTACAGGACTAGTTTGAAGACAGAGGATATTAGTTTATGACCTGACTTAATCAGAGAGGGAGGTGCAAGAGGAGACGTGCATTATAATGCTATATTTGTAGTACCAGTTTAAATGAAAGGTGCTGCTACCCTTCCCTTGCAAAGCAAGAGGACTTACATGCATCTGATTCCATGCTGAATAATACTGCATCTCCCCAGAATGATGCCAGAATGATGCCAGTTATGTAACCAGTTGTTGAAGCTGATCATTCCTTTGTACAGAGACATCATTAATGGAGAAGGTAGGTCTCCGCTCAATATCAGGGTTTCGCCTAAATTTGTGAAATGCAAAGAGTGCTCAGAAATGTCTATCTGAATTTCCCTCATGGTTTTTCAGCCAAAGCCATTCAAACTCACATGCAAAATTAGCATGTCATCATAAAATTTGCCTTCTGCATATATTCTAAGAGCCCATGAAATGTCTGAAATTCTGGCACATGAAAGACATCTCAGTCACCCTGTTTTTGCCCAAACTATTGAGTGGGGAATCTGTGGTCTCACTATGGAGTCATCAGTCCCTAAAACAAATCTGTTTTTGAGTTGTCTAGTGTATTGGAAGTGTGGCCCTTTATCTAAGGGTGACTGTTTGTTTAAGGCAAACAGATGTGTGATGTGATGTGATGATTCATTTTGAATTTTGCTAATAACTCATTCTTATGAGTCTAGGAGGCTTAGGTAAGGATTTCTTTACAGTGTTACAATGTAACATTATGTTATGCACCATGGTCGGGTGCATAACCTGTGGTGTGTTAGTGTGATATTTGCAGCCTGTGTTTTCTTTATTAGACTGAGCCCCCCATGTCTCTTAAGTATTTTCAATTCTCATAAAAAGTGTGTTTAGTAAATGGCCAATTTAATGGTTGAAACGGGTCTTTGGCTCATCCACCAACCCCATTTGCAAACAAATAGAGGAAGAAAATTTGAACAGCAAAACCATCAGTGCACAAATAAAGGGTTTTTTCCCTACCAGAATATAACTGAGTTTGCAAGTGCAGACTATTGCATTGTCCCAGTAATTAGATTATGCAGAGAGTAATTATACCTTTGCAAAACAGAACTTTTTAATAAAAAATTTACATCCTCACTGATCATTCATATGAATGTTGCAGAAACTCATTGTTTGTTTACAAATGAAATTACTTTGTTTCCTACAGTACAAGAGCTAAGCTTATACTTTAGTCACACATATAACCCTTTGAAGTGCTTTGCTCTGAATATAGATTTTGAAAGTCATTTATATCAGAGTAATTCCCTGATAAACTGGACTGTTCTGAAATTTAGGATTTGTACCAAAAACAATTCATTTTCATTAGAACTAAGAACATACACACACACAAGAATGTTTAATTACTAGATAATAAGAATTGTAAGGTTAGTTGAAACATCAATTGATGTTTTTAAAATAAGATAATACCTGCTACATAAGTAACGGAATCTTAAAGCACATATGCCTTTGAAATATGTATGTACAAGACTGGTTCTATAATAGCATTTTACTGGCAGCTCAATGACTCTTTTATCGTGGTTGATTGCAACAAAGCCGAAGGTGCTAACATATCCATTGACAGTATTTATAAATTAGCTTCTTTCAGAAGCAAGAATTCAAATGTATTCTCTTCCTTTATAATACATATTTCAATTTATTAAGCATTTTAAGGCTCTCTTTACAAGTGATTTTAATTTATAAAAGCAGAGTTAATTTATTCAGCACAATGAAAGGAAAATGTTACTTCATCTCACCACAATGTAGTTTAATTCTCACTGTCATCAATCATTTACTCTTTGGCATACGGCAATTTGCAGACTACATTATTTTATTAACTGCATCCTGCTTTTTGTCTTACATAATTTTAAACTGATTTGTTTTATAAGCTATAATAACAACCATAAAAATAATTAAAATTAGATCTGAAGTGGTTTAGCATAATGTGCATCTTCTCACTTGGGTAATGATGACCTTTTCTATAATAGAAAGCTATATCTGACAGACATCATCCACAACTGAAAACTGGCATCTTTTCTCCTTGAAGTACATAAATAACATTTTACTGCCACTTTTGATTTACTGTTCAGTTGTGAAATATAATTAAACTCGTGAAGAGTTTCAGCCATTTATAGGATCTGACTTTGCATTATGCCTTCTGGTATCCATGATTTAGTCACATATTTCTTCCTCAATGGTAGATAGCTCTTCTGAATTGCATGCTTTCAAATTAAAAATGCAAGTTTATTCAAAGCCTGTAATTCTTATGAGATATTCGCGAGGAAAGGATTAATCATCATATACCAAGGAAATTCCAAGAGATTTTAATATTAGTGAACAGTTTCAGGTAATTCCAAGTATGACACTCTATGTAACCTGTATAAAGCAGTGTGTGGCACAGTTCCCCAATAGCTAGCTATTTTCATGCTGAGAGTGATCATAGTGACAAAGGTGCCTTATCTAAATATATGACAATAGTTTAAGCTTGACAATACACTTGCTGTGCTTGACTAAACAAGTGACAGTAGCTTGTGACACACTTGCTCACGTCTACTTTCTTGAGAACTCTAGTGTTCAATCTCCTGCTAGCCTGATCACTAGTAATTGCTTAGCTTTCAAATCTCTTATCACTATAAAACTGCATAAAATAAAAAATAAAATGAAAAAAATAAAACTGTGTAAGATAACTAACTAAATAAATAAATAAATATAGCCCTTCCATAGCCCTAACTCTATTCCTAAAACTCCCACCCTGTTCCCAATAGAAATACTTGCAACTTTAACTTAAAACTCCAACCCTCATCTTTCCTAATCCTAGATTTCTGATTGTTCCCTAACACTAAAACATCCATCCCATCCACTATACTTAAAAATGCCTTTCAACTTCCTTAACCTATGTCTCCCTTCCTACTTCTTAACCTTATGACTCCCCCTTCCTCTCTAATCTTAAAGCTGTCTTTTTGCTCCCTAACCCTAAAACTCCCTGGCCAGTCCCAAACCTTGCTCTCCGCTACCCTAATCTATACCCTTCCTCATTCCCCTGCCTCCCCAGCTGCTTCATGAACCCATACGTGAGTTTGAGCACAAGCAACAGCCTATATGAGCTAGACGATGCTTTAGTCTCTGGCTTTGAGACAGTGTTCTTCAAGTGCTTGGGACCGCAGCATTTGTAGCAAGCTCACTAATTTTGTGTATAGATTTCATTGCAGATTATTTTAAAATATACTTTACTCGTTACTAATATATCATACAAATAAGAGAAGTGTTGTGTTGTGTTTGAAGCTTCACTTTTGAAAATAAGCAACTTTATACTTCTAGATATGCTAATTCAACATTCAACACCCTTGTAAAACATAACTATGAAAAATACTAAGAGCTGCACTAAGAATGTGACATTATGCCCACATTTGAAAAACAGTCCAGAACTCACATATTGTAACATAGTTAATAACATTTATATTGGTGATATATGCAAGCATCTATCATTAGACCACTGAGCCGTAGATACAAGAGCACTTTTAAATGTTAAATGTTCTCTTCAGCAGCACACAATAAATACAACTACAGAGACCTTAAACAAAATATTCACTTCATAAAAGCTCATGTTCCATTTTCAGCTTGCAAAAATACCAGTCATACCTACAGAACAGTAAATTATATAGGAAACAAGCATATTTATTTAATTTATGAATCACCATAGAGCCAATATGTCAAAGAAAGACTGTCCTCACAAAGAGAATGCAGTTATAGTGTCAGCTAAGTAATTGTCTGTGCATTACAGAAAAAAAAAAAACGTTAATATAAATCAATAGTCGCTCTTTCAAAGTGCCTCTAACGGCACGTTGTACATATTACAGTTGAATTCTGGAAATGAACAGCTTTAAATGGTACATCTCTACTATATGCTATACTATAAATACTGTATGAGAAAAGAGTTTGGTTGTGTTAGTATGGCTTTCTGATTTTTCATAAACCACATATGCTTTATAGAATTAGTGCACAATGACCACTTTTAAATTAACTCTTCATGTCTGTATGTCTGTTTCTGACAGGATGATTTATATACTATCTGCATTACATATGGCAAAGTGAAACCAGATCAGAGTCAGTGAGTGTCATGCCTTCTACAACACTTTCAGGTAAGTAACAGCAAATACGGAAAGCAATGTTTGCTTGCTAGCTATACCTTCAACCAACAATTTATCCAGTAAGTAATATGTATATAACTGTCAACAAAGCATCTGTGAAACATTGAAAGTATAAGTTTAGCCGTATATGTTTAGCCCCATTATAACTATGGGAACATTTTTACACCTTTCAGATCTGTGTCTGTATAGATCATAGAAATTGAGTATTAATTTTCATTTGAAAATCACAGCTTCAACAGACGTTTGTGACTTCAGCATTTCAATACAAAACCAGCAGCTACATGCCTCATATTTTCTAGGTTTTAGCAATATTGTATTCTTTTTTATTTTATCGTAACGCATTAGAATTTAGGAAAAAAATGTAAAATCATTTCAGAATACTATGCATGCTTAAAACCCATCAGCTTGCAAACTATCTCTTGATTATTTTCAGTACAATCCTTGAACCAAAATAAAATGTGTATCAGTAATATTTTTACAATAAATTGGAAGGGTGATAATCAGAATCAGAATCACATTTATTGGCAAAGTACGCATGCAGAAAGGAATTCGACTCCAGTTTCAGTGATTAATTAATTATTGATTAATAACAGTGATTAATTAGGTTCAAATGTAAAACAATTTCACTTCATGAAGATATTAAATCAATCTGCAAGTGATAATACTTTTATTTCTGTTACGGTACTTATTCCGATGCACACTGATTTAGCTGTACTCCGCCTTTTTTTTTTTTTTGCTACATTAAAAAGGGTTACAACTAAATTACTCTGCAATGTAATCAATACTATATCTCATTAACACTGTTGTGCTGTGGAATGTTACATCACTAGCTGATTATACACACATCCTTACATTACGTTCTTAAAAAATGTTCTGAAAACTTAAATTAAAAAGCTTAGGAAATAATATAAATATAGCGTGAACTATAACAGTTATTAAAACTATTGAAACAACAATGATGTCCGTAGCAAGTCTTCTTTAAAATGACAACAGCGAGTGCATTTCCAGTCTTTGCATGAGTAGTATACTATATTCCAATGCACCACACTCTGAATGATGATTTTTCTTCTGAAACAAATTGTTATACTTCTGAAACTGCATAACCTTGATATATACAGGATGTTTTTGTTAGCCAGATGTGCGCTTTCACATGTCAGCAATAAATTATTTCTCAATGCTTATTTATTAAGATATTTACAGAAATATGGCAAAATATGCTATTATTAGGCATATAAATAATGCAAACTACCTCTCAAGATGTGTACATTCCAGTGCAAAAATTAAGAGCAGTTTCCTACAACATTATCCAATATTTCAGTTCCTGCTATACAATAATTTATAAGTTACTTCATTTTGGACATATTGCATACAGTCAACTAGCACCATTGCCAGTATTGTGTACTGGAATAGAACATCGGCAATGTATATTTCTCTTTCACCCGCCATAGTACGTCCAACATGTTTCCCAAGAGCTGTAACTCCATCGGTTATAAAAGTATAAGGCCAGCCTCCAAAGCAATCTGGAAGCCTTTAAAAAAAGACTGTATTAACTGGATGTATATAAAATACACTTGCAGTTTGAAAGGTATACCAGAACAAAAGTGCACCTTTCTCAATATTATAAACAAGTGTTAACTATCTCATGGAAAGCAACAAATCTATTACCCCCCCCCCAATTATGCTTATCTAAACTTTTTAAGCAATACTGTTAAATGGGACTATCTGCAAAAATTCTACTTATATGATATCACTTTGTTTCTACAAAAGGATGTCTTGCTTATTTCCTACCCATTTTATTCTTATTAAGCTTTGACCCTTTCTTTACTCGTTTTGTTGAAAAAAAACAATTGTACTATTTAAAATTCACTAAACAAATACATATTTGTACACATGTTGAGAGTTTATTGAACTGCTTCAGCATAGCTAGCATAAATATTCATTTACTTACCTTCACATTATTACTGGTTGTATGCAAGAGAGTCTAGTCTAGTAATCATAAACTCTAATTATTTAAAGAATATCGATCACTGTTGCCAGGAATTGTTTGATAAAGTTAACAACAAGGAAAGTGGAAATGTAAATAGTGCAGTCTGTAGACACACATTTGTCAATTTATTTCAACACATGTTGTATTATTTTGTCAGCTGTATTCTAAAGCATACATAAATGTAACTACACAATGCTAGGCAACTGTCACATGGGAAATCATTCAGTGAAATGGAATTTTGAATAACAGAAACATACAACACAAATGGAAAGAACAGAGGCAAAAATATAAAATTTTGAGTATTAGGTCAGTTTTGTATTTGTTAGTTGTAAGGCAATGCAAAACTGAATGTATCAGGAAGCCAGGGAAGCCTATCATTAGATGACTCATCCTAAAAGGACTTATAAAAGATACCTACCACATTTTCTTGATAACAGGCTAGGTTATAGATAGCTGTAGAGATCTTCTTACTAATTTAATTTGAATAGCTATTGTATAAAACCAGAGAATGACAACTCCCCTAGGAAAACTATAACAGACCACAAAATTCTGACTTAGATGGTTGTTTGTGTTTTTTTCATCATCTCCTTGTGGGAAGACAGCCTATACTGAATGTTTCAAGGCTGCTCCTGAATCAAAAAATATCCAGTGTGACAACCTTATCCTTTAAGGGTTAGATATCTATAGACTATGTTTGTGTCGGATGCTATCATTTTATCTGTCATTTATAGTATACTCTATACTCTAATAAATCCAAAGTTCAGAAGTGGCAGTTGAATAGATTTTATAGTAACTAAGATGCCCTTTAATTGCTTGTACTCCCCCATGCTTTCCAACTCATGTAGGTATCACATTCCTGTTGTCTTCTACTGGAAATCAAGAAAGCTAAACTCCATCTTTGTTACTGGATGTCTATTTCATAATGCAAGGAATACACTAAGCTTTGCAGACTGGATGAAGGCATATTCTCGGAATGATAATATTGTGACTAACTTTGATTCTTTTTCAAATACTACAACCACTACTTCAGAAATCATTGTTCCTATTACAGATGAGAAAATATAAAGGAAACAAATGTCCCTGGCTGACTAGTTTACTCATGACTCACTTTACCTTAAAGCAACATATCCTGGACTAAACAGAAAGTTTATAATGATGTTGCACACTACCAAGTGATTCTTAGCAAATTTCCTACATCTAATAAAATTATAATGAGCAGTCTCTCATAGCAAGCCGTTGTTGGCAGTGAAGTTTCCTCTGTATCACAGTTCTTAATATTTTTACAACTTGCATTTTTAAACTAATTCTTTATTCCTAAACCTTGGCTGATCTCTTGTATAAATGTCTTTAACCCATGCAGTTAACCCAATTAACTTTGAATTCAAGGCAGTCACTGAAAGAACAGAACATGGTCTTCTAAAAGAAACAGCACATTTATTTGCTTTCTTTCTGCCTTTCAAAAAATATCAAGTATCTATTATTGTAAAATTATTCAAGCAACATAGTAAATATATCACTTACATCAAGATTAAAAGCACTTTCTCAGAAACACACCTTAACTGTTCTACTGGCCAGCACAGATAGCCAACTTCAGGTCCTGGCTGACCACACTGTCACCAACCCAAAATAACAAGCAAAAACACTTCATAGCTCAGTTTTTTTACAGCTTCTCAAACACAGATAATTTGATCTTTTGCAACATTCTCAACATGGGTTTTAGAAAATCCCATCTCCCATCTACAGCATTACTTATGGCACATAGTGAACTGTGATAAAAGGAAAAAGGAAAAAGGACATGAGCCTTTGAAACTTTGGATCTCTCATCATTACTAATTTAGTTAAGAAATATTAGTCTTGCTGATCACATTATTATAAGATTTAAAAGTTATCTGGCAAAGTGATTTTTCCAGATAGTACTATGATCATGAATCATGGATGGAAGTATATTAAAATAAAATCAGGGGTTCTTGAAGGTCTCCTTTTCAATAACCCTGTTATTTTTCTTATTTATCCTTAGCTAAGAAATTCTGCTTTCTGAAAATGATCTGTTGACTAGCAAGTCATTTTCCAGTGTCCAAAAAGTGATTCAGATAAATTGTGTAACTCTATGGCATTGACTTTGCATTTGTTATCTTACTATAAACAAAAATAAAATGCCTTTGGTGCTCTCTGAACTCTCAAGAAGACATTTGATATAAATGAATGACCTGTGTATGAACAATTTATCTGAACAGTAGTACATATTCTCAATGATAAATCAAGAGCAGTAAAGCTGATTTCACTATACTTGACATAGCAATATCCGATAAAATGAAGTGTTTTTTGTAGACTGCACCCTCACAACTTGGTAATTATAAAAGTGGTATAAGTGTACACCATTGTAGTATACACTAGCACATCAATAAAGTTTTGACTACTATCTGGAACCGACTTCTCTATGACTAGGAATGAGAAAACAGTTCCTTACTTAAACTGTGACACACAACATTCTGATATAAATACAAATAATTCAAGGTTAAAGGATGGCAGAGGTGATAGCTTGGTCAATCACACAGTATTGTTTCATCTTGTCATACTTTGTTAAATCTGAAATACATATATTGTTGGAAATTTTAACTCTAATTGACACAGCGCAGTTTGTCTTTGCTTAATTACATGTTTTTTGAATACTCTGAATGTTTTGAACATTTGTTAAATTTATACTAATTACTTATTGTTTGCTGGAATATGAAATGCTATACTGTCTTTCTTAAGTAACCTAAGGGGAGTCTGTTTATTTATTGCTATGCATTGTTATAGATAAAAGTGTTTGCCTATTATCATTCATGTTTGCATCTAGTCTGAGTCATGATTTTGCATTGTCCTTTGACCATTCTACTCACCTCATTATAAATCAAACAAATAAATCACCCTAAACCAAAGCACAGTGACATCTAAGTTATAAATTAATATAATCACAGTCATACCATCAGATGTGCAGGATTTGAAGACAGTAGTCATGTAATAACACTTCTGCACTGTGGAATGCTAATGTTATTCTTTATGTGTGAGCTCAGTGAAATCTAACAAAACCACTGTATCCACTTCATCCAAAAGAATAACATAAAAATGTTTTTTTTTTTTTTTTATTGAGGAGCAAATTCATATATTTACTTTTGTTCATGCTTAACAGTTTTACAACATTTATTTTGTAAAAATTTAGACTTGCTGAGTGAAATGAAGGTAGATTACAGTGCAGCAGCATTTATTATTTATCTGTCTATAGCACCCATAGCTTTACTCAGTTAAATGTTACTTTGCATGCTCTTAATGCAAGTACTAGCTTTGCTAAATCACCTGTTATTAACCTAAAAAATCATTGTGAATAAAATAGGGCCACATACAATATATCAAGAGTTACCATAGAATTATGTGGATGGATATTTGCTGTTCATCACTTTTGCAAGGTACATAAAACAGGACTGTACAACTTTGATTTAAAATATCTTAAAAAATAATGAGTACTAAACTCCAACAGTTCCAAACATAAGGGGAGTTACTGAATGACTTTCCCACAAAAGTGAGTATGATTATATGTAAAATGACAATATCATGTGCAAGTTCATTGATGCTTTGTGGTAAGGGTTCATGGAGTGCACATATCCTATATAATTAAGATAAAAATATTGCTGAGTATTCTATGAGTAGGCAGCCATTTCATCTCTGATGTATATGGTCTCAACAATAGCTACGTTTTATTGTATTAGAAATAAATTTAAAATGCATAGCAAAAATAGACTAGTTTAAAACAAATTAATAAGAGATGACATAGCAACATTCATTATCAGCTTAGCAAGCCATTAGCATCTGTTTATAAACTGAATGAATGCGCTTTAAAATCCTTATAATCATAATACAGAAAGATAAGATTAGCACACTATGATTACCCCTGTACTGGTCAACTTTCAAATATTAAACTATCTGACTTCATTGATTCAACAAAACTTACCAAGGACTGCTTTCTCAGAATCGGAATTACTTAGTCAATCAAAAAAAAAAATCTCTTTGCAGGATACCATTTCAATCTGTCTCATAAAAGTGCTCAGATGCATCCATTATAGTACAATAAGTATTACCACTCTAAAAAGTGAAGACTCCAAAATGATATAAATTAATAGGACCATTAGATTCAGTTCTCTAGTTAAATGTTTAATGTCAATTAGTTTTAACAGTGTTGGGTTTACCAGTTGGGGCAAATGTACAGCTATTTAGTGCTAAAACCGATTTAAATTATATTGTAAGCATCATTATCAGTTAACTGCTACATCTTTGTGTTTTGTTGTTTTTTACACCACTGCAGTGCTGCCATATTATCCCTTGTCTCTTAGATAACATTATGATTGGGCCACCAATCATAATCTGTATATCATGGGTCTGACACATGGATGCCAAGAAATTCACCTTGAAAGCTAAGCTTGATGGATGAATCTTGGCATCCATGTGGAGAAAACATCTATATTTACTCCGTGTACTACAATAAAGCACTTGTTGAGTACTGTCAGGAAGACAGTGTAACATAGTCCCTTTATACTCGCCTTGATATGCCTCTCAAATGTCCAGATTTTCACAGAATGTCCAGAATTTTTACTTTTAATATTCGGTCTGTTCCTCATAAAATATTTGGTTTTCAGACAAACTACTGTGGATTGAAGTCACTAAATAATGACATACATTTAACTTTCTGACTTGGTATTGTTCAGAAAATGCAGATGAATATACATCCTGTTATTCTAGCTCCTTTTTACATTTATAAAAGGAAGTGAGGGAATCTTAACATGTATGAACAGCAAAGAAAAAGAAATCTGTTTCTTATTCTGCTGCTGTCTTATGTAAAGTGAAGCAGGAGGTAATTAATATTTGTTAAGATCAGGTCTTGGCCTATAGACTGATTTGTCTTTTTCCAAATATCAGAGCATGCTCACTGAACTCCATGTACTACAAAACCTTTCTTGCTGCTGTCCCAGTAACCCAGTTCTGTATCTTCTGCCTTATTCTTCTTGTACTGTTCTGCTCCAGATTCTTTGCAGTGATTCAGCATGACCTCCACATCCATAAAATAAAGCTTTATGCCATTTCCTCATCTGAAAATAACGTCTGACCAAATGCATTTAAATAAGATCATTCCAATGATTATTCAAACACGACTAAGTAGTCAATTATTAAAGGGAATTCTATACACACCCATCTTTTTAGTTTTTCTGTCTCTGTCGATTTTTATTCCTGTCACTCTCCATTCATGTCCACCACACTTATCAGATTTGGGTGGTGAACAATTTAAGTGTTGAAATTCTCAGTGTCACTCATTAAATCCCTAATGTTTTTATGTCTGGCTATAATATTAAAATTGCTGTAGTCAAATTTTATAAAATATATATTAGATATAGCTATATAGATATATATGTTTTGATACAGTATGTGGATACATTAAGGTACACAATTTCTCTCACAAGTATTCTTCAGAATAAATATTCCCCTTCCCAATTATTTATTTAAAACAGACTTCTTCTCAAATTGCTGAATTATAAAAAATATCCTTATCAGGTGGTCCAGGAACTTCTTTCAATGGAATAAAGTTGTTGAAATGTTTCTGAATGAAGAAATATCGCCTAAAGCTGCCATATGTGAACTTGCATCATTATTAATTGCATTCTGTCTCTCTGGAGCTGTGACTGGAAATGTTGACTTTGCCATTAAAATTATTTGCACTCTAGCTGTAGAAGTTTGTCCTTCAGAGCTATTACTATTGACAATGAGAGCTCAAAAATTCTTCAGAATGCTGAAAAAGTGCAAAGTCATGAAAATGTATGAAATGATTCCTGGAGAAAAGTCCAAGGGGTCTGAACCTTCCACAGAACTCTTACTGAAAGAAACTCATGTGATGAAAAAAAAAATCCACCAAAGAGTGTGTCAGGGACTAAAACAATAATGAAGACAAACAAAACCACTACTGGAATGAAGAGAAAGTTTAGTAATTTTTTAAAAAAAAAATCTGGTTATAGCGATTTAGTCTCTTTAATCACACCGTGGTTTCATCAGAAAATGTAACTGAAGCCAAACCCAACTTAAATAGCAAAAACTGATCACTTGATTACAATAATCACAAATCAAAACAGTTCACATAAAACCACATTATCCAGTGATAATTGATAAAATGGCTGCACACATTCCATTGAATGGAGGATTTCATTAAATTGGGAATCTTCATATCATTTTACCAGCTTCCATTTTGGCAACTGCCTCTATGTGTGAGAATGTTGAACTAGTGCATGTAACGTTGCATGTCATTAAGTACTGTATTAGCAAATATTTGTGCATGTGAATATGAAAGTCCTTAATGGAAGTGCATGTGCTTGAATGAGAGATGTATTGTTGACAAGCTTCTGTGTGTGTGTGTGTGTGTGTGTGTGTGTGTGTGTGTGTGTGTGTGTGTGTGTGTGTGTGTGTGACTGAACAAATGAATGAAGCTTGTGTGCATTTGAATGTGAGGCAGCAGTGTTTCTGAGTTATTAGGTTAGAGAGAGATTGATTATAAAAGGTGCATGTCAGCGCGTGCGAGATCAATGAACCATTGTGCAAGTGTTAGTTTGAGATCAGTAGAGTTAAGGAAGACCCTCCATGATGCAGTTGTACTATAATTTCCTTGGTAAATGTTACATTGCAGGCTGTGGAGGTACAGGGGGGTATTTGCATAAATATAGACACTTTTTTTTGTTTGTTTTTATAGATTTTTCCAGACATTAATGGAATCAGCAATCAATGAATAGAAGCTGATGATGTTTACTTCTGAGGAAAGTTTATTTTTTGGAGCTGACATAATGTTTATCACAAGCAGGTTAACCTACTGAACTCTGTCATCAAAGCTGTGACAAGAATTTAATAATATCTATAATAACAATAAAATAAACTGTAGAAGCAATACTGTTGCTAGAGTTTGATAAACCTAGATTACATAAAGGCTTTGAATTAGGCACATATTCAATACTTGAGTGTTCGTGTAGTATAGGAGGACTTGTGCAAACCTGTTATAATTTATACTTGCATACCTGTGTTTGTACAGTAAAACTCAGAGGACCCTTTGCATCTGGCAGGTCTGGCAATGATAATGCAGCATTATGCTCTGACTTTGAAACCATTTGCATGAGTAAATCCACAAGGGAGTTGCCACAGCAGATTTATAAATGCCATCATGATATTAGATCTGGATATAAAATCAACCAGTGTACCATTTTAGCCATTTGTTTTAAAACTATTTGATATTTACATTCGGTACTTACGTATTATTGCAACCACAATTTTGGTTGTGAAATTCACATGTTGCAATGAAAACCGGTGAAGGAAACACCATAGGGTGTTATTTTAACTCCTTACTGATGGGAAATCAGTTTGGCTTACATTCAGGAAGATAAATAATCCTGCAAGCCATCTTCCTGTTTTGCGTGCATTACACACACTCACGTCAATTGGCAGGGAGGAAGGAATGCTGAAGGAAAACACGGACACATGAAATTGATTCAAATTATTAGTGTATTTCCTTCGTATTGCCCAAAAAAGTTTACATTACAAATTTGCTCCTGTTCCTAAAAGTAATGTAAAGTTTTGGGGCAGCCCGGAGGAATTAGAATAACATTTTGAATTATAATTAGGTATGCCCTATCATCATGCATAGTTGGTATTTTTTCAAGACAAGGATATCAGAAATTGCCTGTTTGGCTGTTTAGGGAAACACTTCCATTCGAGTTTTCATGCAGCATATTCCCCCAACAATCCAAATCCTACAGTGGGTGCAAATAGACCGGTGAGAGAAACAGCATCTGAGCTTGTATTTAATTCACCATCCAAAGCGGGGCATTACACACTCTTATGTATTCATATTACACACACTTAAGAACCCAACCGACAGGACAATGACAGGCATTACAACTCAAGGGTGCGTCTACAATGCACGCAAGACAGGGAGAGGGTTTCTCAAAATGTCCCTGTTCCTAAAAGCAATGTAAAGTTTTTGGGCAGTTGGAAGGAAGTACAATAACAGTTAGAAATGTTTCATGCACTTGATTCTGTGGAGGTATGTGGATCTCATAACCGCAAAAATGTGGTTGCTATAAAACGTAAGTACCTTACATTCTTTGTAAAAATGGGTAACAGGGGAGATGACTTCAATAGTGTACATGAAAGACAAGTGATATATTTAGATACAAGTCACCCTCCCAGATTAAGTGAACATCTGAGAGTTTGTAAGCTTTAAAGTTTTGAGGTAGACCAGGGTCATCACACTGTAACAACACTGCTGCTAATACAGTTTATTTTATTGTTAGTTTGAATATCATTCTGGCATTCTTGTCGCAGCTTTGACAACAGAGTATGCCTATGCACTCTTCATCATAATCATGTGATCAGCTTTTGTTATTTAAACTGAATTTGATTTCAGTTCATTTTTCTAACACAGAAACAGTGCATTTTCAGATAAGACGGCAAACCATATTTTAAAATTATAAAAATTCCAAACAGTAGTTCTTTTCATTGTCTGTCTTATTTTTTTGATATGAACTTTATGGCAACTACCTAATCAGCTCTAATTAAAACAAGAATTCTAATCATTTTAACTCATAGCTAATAAAGCTATATAGAGTAGGTATTATTTATTAAAGGAGCAATACGAGTAAAAGTGCAAGAAAATTATTAACAGAAACGTCATGGCTGAATTTAACAGATAAAAATTTGCCTGAAAAGTCTAGAACTCACATCCTGTGGAACTACTTGTCAATGTCACAAGATCCCCAGTACAGCAAAGGTAGCTGGGAAGTCAGTGAGCTGGATAGTTGGTGGAAATTGAGCAAGTGCTAAAGTGTAATGACCTGCAAGGCATCTCAAGCCACTGCCTGTGCAAAACAATAAGTACAAACTGGAAACCATGTAATACGTTCCAGTAAAAGTATTTTACAATAGGGTACAGGCAGCTGAACTGAATTATATCTGTCATTTGATCTAACTGCTTACTGTCCATTATCACAAAGACTCGCACTCAAGAACAGCACACAGCATAGCTGCAATGGCAACCTACATTAAAGTGAAGTACGAAATGAAAGGAAAGGATATAGTTTCTTACCTCATCAGGCACTATTTAAAAGTAGCAGCACTTTACTGAGTCTTGCAGAATACAACAATAAATTGCCAACCATAGCCGCTAAAGGAATTTGACAGAACTGACTACATCTAGCTATTGATCATATTTCTTATTATATAATAATTTGCAGTGAAATCATATCAGTAACAGCTTACATTACAGCTAAGCTCCTTTATGTAAAGCGGTTTGGCTTATCCTCTGCCTTAGTGTAATAACCAGTGAGACCTGCTCTTTCGTGCTAAATTAATTCCACTTTGACTAATTAAGCTTGCTTTCTTGCTCCGAGGTAAACACCAGCACAGGGTCTGCAGCTTTCCAGCATCTCTACAGCCATGTCATAAGTCAGCTGTCTGGTAATGTATTTCTGACTGCTCGTCCAAGAATGAAAATGAAGCAGGTCTAACTGGTTTAGAGAAAATTAAATAATTTAAATATAATTTGGAAAGTGCATCTCGAGAGTTGTTTAAATGCTCGCTGTCAGCTCTACCCCTCTTTTCTCTGGAAAAGAAAACTAAAGTTCATCTTTTTTCTGAGGTAGTGATGTACTTCCTTGACTGCTTGCTGATTAATAAACATCCATTCTTTTTAAGAAAGAAATTTCTATGACTTCTATTAAAGTCTGTATTCTTTTCAGAAATGGTAGAAGAATGAGGAAATATCATGCTGTTGTAGGTTTTTCTCAGACGGAAAATAGTTTACTTTCATAATTTTAACTGAAGAAAATATGTTTAGCCTTATGAAATGGCTGCTCTTTGGTTCATTTCTGGTCTGTGTCCCTGTATGAACCAGCAGTCTTTAATACACAGCTCTTCCTTTGACTTGTAGTTGCAGCATTCCAATGTCACAATGCTTAGAAGCTGACTTACCAGCAAAGAACAATGGTTTCATATTAGAGATTTCAATCATTTTTCTCTCTAGAAAGCTATTAACTTCTATTTTATAACAAAAGGAAATTCAGATAATACAATTTTACCAAAGCACAAGCTGGTCTCACTTATTTTATACCACTGAACAAGGAAAGGTACATTCAGTTTTAGAAATTCATCTCATCATGTTCAGGTTTATTCTGACATTCAACTATATAAGATTAACATTAGAAAAAACATGGATGACATAGTATTTGTTGATAAAACCATACAATAAGGGTCAGGATTGTAGATTAATTTTAGGAGCTATGCTGCTTAGCAAACCAAATGGAAACATTCCTTTTACTCCTTACTACCCCAAAGCAATGTAAGTCTTATTTTTCTTTCGGCTGTTCCCGTTAGGGGTCACCACATCGGATCATCTGTTTCCATTTCTTCCTGTCCTCTGTATCTTTCTCTAACACACCATGTCTCTCTCACCACATCCATAAACCTTAAGTTAGGCCTTCCTCTTTTCCTCTTACCTGGCAGATTCATCCTTAGCATCCTTTTCCCAATATACTGAGCATCCCTCCTCAGCACATGTCCAAACCAACATAATCTCGCCTCTCTGGCTTTTTCTCCAAACCGTCCAACATGGGCTGACCCTCTAATATACTTATTCCTAATCCTGTCCACGCTCTTCACACCCAGTGCAAATCTTAACATCTGACACATCCAGCTTTGAATCCTGCCGTTTTGTCAATGCCACTGTCTCCAACCCATATAACATAGCTGGTCTCACTACCCTCTTGTAGACTTTCCCTTTCCCTCTTACTGATACTTGTCTGTCACAAATCACTCCTGACACTCTTCTCCACCCACTCCATCCTGCCTGAACTCTCTTCTTCATCTCTCTTCCACACTTGCCATTACTCAGGGGCGGCTCGTGGCATAGGGCTGCCGGACTGCAGCCCCCTCAAAAAGAAAAAAAGAAAAGAAATGAAAAATAAAAAAATATTTTTTAAAATTGGACTTGGCATGCGATAGACCGAGTCCCGGCTTATCGGTCTATGCATGCTCAGGGCAGTCCGGCCGTCCCATAGGGGACACAAGGAGCGTCTGTGCACTTTTACAGTGCACAGACCCGCCAGGATTATGGGACGCGTCCGGACTGCAAGAGGAGCAGCAGGGACTCGGGACAGTGCCTCAGGGATCTCGTCAGCAAGGAGCATGTGGATCTCGCGGGTCTTCAGTATTGCACGGGAAGGATGTATGGACGTTAACTCTGGATGTATTCATTCAGGAAAGGTGCCTTTCAATTTACAATGTTTATTTTTGTTTGTGTATGGTGCTTGTGCTTTACTGGAGTTTGTGTATGGTGCTTGTGCTTTACTGGAGTTAAGTTTGTGTATGGTGCTTGTGCTTTACTGGAGTTTGTGTATGGTGCTTGTGCTTTACTGGAGTTTGTGTATGGTGCTTGTGCTTTACTGGAGTTTGTGTATGGTGCTTGTGCTTTACTGGAGTTTGTGTATGGTGCTTGTGCTTTACTGGAGTGTGTGTGTGTGTGTGTGTGTGTGTAAATGCCCCAGGTGCTTATGGTGGTGTGGTAGGGAATGCCTCAGGCTTGAACCCTGTACCCTGTATGCAGGTGTTAAAGACTTGAGTTCCCTACCCACCACCATTTGTAGACAAATTTCAGATTTTACCTCATATTTGATCTGATCTGTTCCTCATAATATCTGTGGTTTGTAAATGTTGTAATGCTTGATATTTGATGGTGTAGTAGTAGCATTGTTGCCTCACAGCTGCAGGTTCTTGGGTTTGATTCTTGGCTGGGGTTCCTTCTTTGTGGGGTCTGTATCTTCTCCCTGTGTTTGTGTGGGTTTGCTTTTGTGCCCTCCCATGTTACAAAGACATGTCTGCATTATTTCTTCCTGGGCCTCCGCTGAAAATTTGTTTATTTGTTCCAAGTCAGACTGTCCTGATTAAAAATGTTAAATAAAATTGATAGGCATTTGAATTTCAGACTTAAGGGTTTCTGAATGTTTAATTCCCTGCGTATTTGATGGTGCAGTGGTAGTATTGTTGCCTCACAGCTATAGGTTTTCTGGTTTGATTCTTGGTTGGGGTGGCTTCTGTGTGGAGTCTGCATCTCCTGCCTGTGTTTGTGTGGATTTGCTCTGGTGCCCTGCCATTTTACAAAGATGTGTCTGCAGTTTTAATCCCTGCGTCTCTGCTGAAAATTTTTTTTGTTCTGTCCGCAGTAAATTTGACAGGCATTTGAATTTCAGACTTCAGGTTTCTGAATGTTTAATTCCTTGCAGATTTGATGGTGCAGTGGTAGTATTGTTGCCTCACAGCTATAGGTTTTCTGGTTTGATTCTTGGTTGGGGTGGCTTCTGTGTGGAGTCTGCATCTCCTGCCTGTGTTTGTGTGGATTTGCTCTGGTGCCCTGCCATTTTACAAAGATGTGTCTGCAGTTTTAATCCCTCGTCTCTGCTGAAAATTGTTTTGTTCTGTCCGCAGTAAATTTGACAGGCATTTGAATTTCAGACTTCAGGTTTCTGAATGTTTAATTCCTTGCAGATTTGATGGTGCAGTGGTAGTATTGTTGCCTCACAGCTATAGGTTTTCTGGTTTGATTCTTGGTTGGGGTGGCTTGTCTGCATCTCCTCCATGTGTTTGTGTGGATTTGCTCTGGTGCCCTGCCATTTTACAAAGACGTGTCTGCAGTTTTAATCCCTGCTGAAAATTGGTTTTGTTCTGTCCGCAGTAAAATTGACAGGCATTTGAATTTCAGACTTCAGGTTTCTGAATGTTTAATTCCTTGTATAATTGATGGTGCAGTGATAGTATTGTTACCTCACAACTATAGGTTTTCTGGTTTGATTCTTGGTTGGGGTGGCTTCTGTCTGCATCTCCTCCCTGTATTTGTGTGGATTTGCTCTGGTGCCCTGCCATTTTGCAAAGACGTGTCTGCAGTATTAATCCCTGCATCTCTGCTGAAAATTGTTTTGTTCTGTCCGCAGTAAAATTGACAGGCATTTGAATTTCAGACTTCAGGTTTCTGAATGTTTGATTCCTTGCAGATTTGATGGTGCAGTGGTAGTATTGTTGCCTCACAGCTATAGGTTTTCTGGTTTGATTCTTGGTTGGGGTGGCTTCTGTGGGAGTCTGCATCTCCTCCATGTGTTTGTGTGGATTTGCTCTGGTGCCCTGCCATTTTACAAAGACGTGTCTGCAGTTTTAATCCCTGCTGAAAATTGGTTTTGTTCTGTCCGCAGTAAAATTGACAGGCATTTGAATTTCAGACTTCAGGTTTCTGAATGTTTAATTCCTTGCATAATTGATGGTGCGGTGGTAGTATTGTTGCCTCACAGCTATAGGTTTTCTGGTTTGATTCTTGGTTGGGGTGGCTTCTGTTTGGAGTCTGCATCTCCTGCCTGTGTTTGTGTGGATTTGCTCTGATGCCCTGCCATTTTACAAAGACGTGTCTGCAGTATTAATCCCTGCTCTGCTGAAAATTGTTTTTGTTCTGTCCGCAGTAGAATTGACCGGCATTTGAATTTCAAACTTCATGTTCTTCAGAATACATAGTAGCACAACCTTTTTTCTAGCAATTTTCTAAGTTTATAAGATGAATATTTTAAATTTGTCCCTATTTTTGGGACTGTATTCCCCATTATTGGCTTCGTCCAGGTTTTTGTGCTAAGGTTGACAGCTATGGCAAGAACTGAATTCACTGAATATGGACTGTAGAATTGTGCATATTTACTGATAAAGGTGCACTGTAGAATTGTGCATATTTACTGATAATGGTGGACTGTAGAATTGTGCATATTTACTAATAATGGTGGACTGTGGAATTGTGCATATTTACTAATAATGGTGGACTGTAGAATTGTGTATATTTACTAATAATGGTGGACTGTGGAAGTCTGAGTAGACTTTTTTATGATAAATGTTCTCAACTGGGCAGTTTTGCCATTATGGGTGCATATGTTTTGTTTCATTGCTTACTGGAAAAATGTTCAAAACAAATTTAAAACACCCTCTAACAAGTGTACTGTATTGTACAAGGAATATAATTTTAGTACAATGAGGAAGGTGTATCAAAGAGCACATGTATGTTTCATATGCAAGGGGCCTATGATTCGAAAACAGCCCAAAATTAATCTTTATCTGCCACTGGCAAAATGTATTTTCTTTGAATGTGGGTTTCAATGAATGTGAGTTTCAAGGGCAGAGAAGTTTTAATGCTAAGTTTTCATTGTGAGACTGCATTGCTTTGTTTAACAGATTACTTAATGTTTGTGCTGTAAAATACAAAATAAAACTTTCAAATGAAGTCCAATCATTGAAGTAAAGCAGTATGCACATTAGTGTTTATGGTAAATGGAGTGAAATAGCCAAGTAATGGTTAATTGGAATGGCTGCAGAGGCTCCAGTTCAACCATTATTTTGTCAGGGGAAGGGCAGCAAACTCAGACAGGCCCAGCTGAACTATACCTCCCAACTGTCCAGATTTTCAAAGAATGAATAGATTTTGCTTCTTATTTTTGGTTTGTTGTTCATAAAATTTGTAGTTTTAATTCCTAAATGATTTGCCAGAAGTCACTAAATAATAAGTTTCAGACTTCATAACCTTCATAAAAATGCATGTTAAAGTAAGAGCCGTTCTATCAACTGTCTCAATTTATACAAGAGCAATTTTAGTACTGTTTATATGTGCCCCAATATATTTGGCCTTGTTCAGATTTACTGCATTAACAGGTTGAGAGGTACATGCAAATAAATTGCTTTATAGAATTAGGCATAGCCAACCTCTCAACTGTCCCCAATTTTTGGCTCAAAATGTTGCTCTTCCCCTAATAATCCCTCATAAAATAGCAATTTTGGAAGAAAACATGGAGGGTTTACAATTAAGAAATAACTGTAATAATCAAAGTTATAGATTACTTGAAATGCATGTAGATTCTTTTATTTTGTCAGCTGCTCAAGGTAGCAGTACTAATATTAAAGTGTCCCTTCTTTGACAGGTAGAAGCTGTATTGTGTGTCTATTTTATATTTTGCATCACATTTTTGGTCCATTTTTCATAAAATTGTGTTTTTGGCAAATTAGTGACAAATCACTAAAGACTGAAGTTAGAAAATGACAGACATTTGAGTTTCAGATTTTATACCCTTCAGAAAATTCATACTAATGCAAGACCTATTCTATTATCTTTCTGCTAATAAAGTTTATTTTATTGTTAGTTTGAATATCATTCTGGCATTCTTGGCTTTGGCAACTCTTCATCATAATCATGTGATCAGCTTTTGTTATTTAAACTGAATTTGATTTCAGTTCATTTTTCTAACACAGAAACAGTGCATTTTCAGATAAGACGGCAAACCATATTTAAAAATTATTTCCAAACAGTAGTTCTTTTCATTGTCTGTCTTATTTTTTTGATATGAACTTTATGGCAACTACTAATCAGCTCTAATTAAAACAAGAATTAATCATTTTAACTCATAGCTAATAAAGCTATATAGAGTAGGTATTATTTATTAAAGGAGCAATCTGAGTAAAAGTGCAAGAAAATTATTAACAGTCATGGCTGAATTTAATAGATAAAAATTTGCCTGAAACGTCTAGAACTCACATCCTGTGGAACTACTTGTCAATGTCACAAGATCCCCAGTACAGCAAAGGTAGCTGGGAAGTCAGTGAGCTGGATAGTTGGTGGAAATTGAGCAAGTGCTAAAGTGTAATGACCTGCAAGGCATCTCAAGCCACTGCCTGTGCAAAACAATAAGTACAAACTGGAAACCATGTAATACGTTCCAGTGTATTTTACAATAGGGTACAGGCAGCTGAACTGAATTATATCTGTCATTTGATCTAACTGCTTACTGTCCATTATCACAAAGACTGCCTCAAGAACAGCACACAGCATAGCTGCAATGGCTTTAAAGTGATCATGAAAGGAAAGGATATAGTTTCTTACCTCATCAGGCACTATTTAAAAGTAGCAGCACTTTACTGAGTCTTGCAGAATACAACAATAAATTGCCAACCATAGCCACTAAAGGAATTTGACAGAACTGACTACATCTAGCTATTGATCATATTTCTTATTATATAATAATTTGCAGTGAAATCATATCAGTAACAGCTTACATTACAGCTAAGCTCCTTTATGTAAATATCCTCTGCCTTAGTGTAATAACCAGACCTGCTCTTAAATTAATTCCACTTTGACTAATTAAGCTTGCTTTCTTGCTCCGAGGTAAACACCAGCACAGGGTCTGCAGCTTTCCAGCATCTCTACAGCCATGTCATAAGTCAGCTCTCTGGTAATGTATTTCTGACTGCTCATCCAAGAATGAAAATGAAGCAGGTCTAACTGGTTTAGAGAAAATTAAATAATTTAAATATAATTTGGAAAGTACATCTTGAGAGTTGTTTAAATGCTCGCTGTCAGCTCTACCCCTCTTTTCTCTGGAAAAGAAAACTAAAGTTCATCTTTTTTCTGAGGTAGTGATGTACTTCCTTGACTGCTTGCTGATTAATAAACATCCATTGTTTTTAAGAAAGAAATTTCTATGACTTCTATTAAAGTCTGTATTCTTTTCAGAAATGGTAGAAGAATGAGGAAATATCATGCTGTTGTAGGTTTTTCTCAGACAGAAAATAGTTTACTTTCATAATTTTAACTGAAGAAAATATGTTTAGCCTTATGAAATGGCTGCTCTTTGGTTCATTTCTGGTCTGTGTCCCTGTATGAACAATACACAGCTCTTCCTTTGACTTGTAGTTGCAGCATTCCAATGTCACAATGCTTAGAAGCTGACTTACCAGCAAAGAACAATGGTTTCATATTAGAGATTTCAATCATTTTTCTCTCTAGAAAGCTATTAACTTCTATTTTATAACAAAATGAAATTCAGATAATACAATTTTACCAAAGCACAAGCTGGTCTCACTTATTTTATACCACTGAACAAGGAAAGGTACATTCAGTTTTAGAAATTCATCTCATCATGTTCAGGTTTATTCTGACATTCAGCTATAAAAGATTAACATTAGAAAAAACATGGATGACATAGTATTTGTTGATAAAACCATACAATAAGGGTCAGGATTGTAGATTAACTTTAGGAGCTATGCTACTTAGCAAACCAAATGGAAACATTCCTTTTACTCCTTACTGCCCCAAAGCAATGTAAGTCTTATTTTTCTTTTGGCTGTTTCTCACCACATCCATAAATCTTAAGTTAGGCCTTCCTCTTTTCCTCTTACCTGGCAGATTCATCCTTAGCATCCTTTTCCCAATATACTGAGCATCCTAATCTCGCCTCTCTGGCTTTTTCTCCAAACCGTCCAACCTGGGCTGACCCTCTAATATACTTATTCCTAATCCTGTCCACGCTCTTCACACCCAGTGCAAATCTTAACATCTGACACATCCAGCTTTGAATCCTGCCGTTTTGTCAGTGCCACTGTCTCCAACCCATATAACATAGCTGGTCTCACTACCCTCTTGTAGACCTTCCCTTTCACTCTTACTGGTACTCGTCTGTCACAAATCACTCCTGACACTCTTCTCCACCCACTCCATCCTGCCTGAACTCTCTTCTTCATCTCTCTTCCACACTTGCCATTACTCTGAACTGTTGATCCCAAGTACTTAAACTCATCCACCTTCGCCACCTCTTCTCCCTGCATCCTCACCATTCCTCTATCCTTCCTCTCATTCACACACATATATTCTGTCTTAGTCCTGCTGACCTTCATTCCTCTTCTCTCTAGAGCATATCTCCATCTCTCCAGGGTCTCCTCCACCTGTTCCCTACTCTCACTACAGATCACAATGTCATCTGCAAACATCATAATTCACGGGGACTCCTGTCTGATCTCGTCTGTCAACCTGAATAATCCCACAGTTGACTAGAGGGACCCATTCCTCATCTTCTCATTATGACAATATTACAATTGTAATCCATTGTTTTAGCAGATGAGACAACTCAGTATAATGGATAGACAGTAGTCAAGACAGCAGTACTCCAGTCAAGGCTATATAAGCCTGCTATTGAAAACGACTGTCACTAAAGGAACTACCGGCATCTTTAGCTTAGTGTGGGACATGTCAGAGGAAAATAATATTCTCATAGCCCGTACACATGTTCAATTAATATTGCCTACAAGGCAATAACAACTTTTCTTGAAGTTACAAATTTACAAAGCAGGTAAGGTAAATCTGTCAATACAGGCTCGAACTGAAGGCAAGCAAGTGAAGCAGAACATCAGTTCAGCAGGACTTAAGACAACAATGATAAGGCTGTTCTATAGCTACAGAAGGAAGTCTAACATATATGAGAACCATAGGTCATATGCTCCACTGTCTCATTAAGAACTAAACCAGGCAATGTAAGGAATGCAAAGCACAGATCTCTTTACCAGTACTCATACTACTACTACTACTACTACTACTACTATTAATACTACTACTAATAATAATAGTAATAGTAATAATAATAATAATAAAATAATAATAATAATAATAATAATAATGTCACCGTGCAGTGCATTCAAATCTCAGACGTGTAGGCAGGCAATAAGATACATCTCAACAAAGCACTGCAGGTTGCTATAATCAACATTACAGTGGTACTTGAGATAGTCAGTCCAGTGGCACAGAAGGAAAATGCCCTCACTATAATTCAGATGACCTGAGCCATACTAGCGGCTTGAGTACCTGAAGGTGCTGGAAGGCAGGACAGGCATGGCTGCCCTGGGTGAAGGCAAGGACTACAGTTCTAGCAGTGGTTGGGACCTAGAGAGATGATGCAAGCTTGGGAGAATGGGATAGTATATGCTGGCTGTACCTATGGCCCAGGGAGGAGCCAAGGTTTTAGTCATTCCTTAGTTCCTGCCCAGCCTGATAATAGTTGCTGGTAGAACATAAATAGAGGATATTAGGGTTAAAGAAAACTCTTGTTCATGTTAGGATGACATCACTATTGCCATTAATTCAACCCTCATTCCTGAGGATGAGAGAAGCAATGGCACGTTAACTTAAGCCCTCACCCTGGAGGATAGCATTGGCCAAGTGAGAATGCCAGAAGTGAGGCTTGGTGGTCAATGGGATTAACAACCCCCCCCCCCCAAAAAAAAAAAAAAACAACAGTGGCACTCCAAATGCAGAATAACCTTGGATAAAGCATCTGATATATTTGGTCCTATAACCAATATACCATGACAAAATATAACTAACAACATAAAGACAAGTGTCAAATAATATAATTCATGCTCACCTTTCATAAACATTTTGGCCATAAGTCGCCATACTTGGCAAAGTGCTTCTTGACAGTAATGACAGATGGTGGCAATATAGAGTATTATGATTTGGCCTCTCTCATGATTATTACATGTTTGAGATATGGATGCCAAGAAATTCACCTCAAGAATGACCACCCTTCTAAGTTTTCTTAAGATCATGTCTTGTGCTAGAGTACTGCGGAATCAGGGTGTCTTTTAACTGATATCGGAGTATAATCATGGTGTTCCATGCATTACACCACTGTTTGCTATAACTCAAAAAAATGTGTCAGGCTATGATGACCAACACATGACCTGTGCAAAGGGGACTGTGGAGACATATGATATTAACCAGACTATGTAAAATTAGTACTTAAGTGTACACAACAAATGGGCTATGGAGCAGTCATCAGGAGTGTTAACAAAAGGAACTCTCAAGGGCCTGATCACATTACCTGTGTCACAAAATTCCAAAGAACTCCTACACAAAGAGTGGAACATAAGATTCAGTAACCCTTTTGCACTGTTAGATATTGTCCAAATGTATCTAGTCAAACTTGACCAATGCAATATTAGTATGTTTTAAGGGACTTAGAATTAAGCTGGAAGAAGCCACATCAGACATATTTAACCTTGAAATTGGGACACAGATTGCTTGTGGTTATGAAGATCTAATTGCCTTTTCTGAGGTATCTAATGGAAATCATATCGAAGTTTAACAATTCATATTATCGCGGCTCCTAAAAAAAAAATAGATAAAAGGCAGAAATGGACTTAATGAAGACCCTAGAAGGTGACTGATACAGTAGAAACAACAATCATGAATTGAAAAACATAATCCCCCCTGAAGTTTGAAATGTCTTCTATAAAAATTCAAACTTGGGACATAGCATACATTTATAACCACAAATGGCATTTAAATCCATAACAGGAGTAGTGTAAGACAGAATGATGCGTTACTTCCTTAAAACTACTGATCTGTGACACAGCTGTTCAAGCTTTTAACTGCTGGTGTAAGGTTCTCTTACTGTCCTTTGTTTCAGAACTGCACCAGTTTCGAATCTAGAAAGCACTCTTCCATATACAACAGAACAATTCCTCCCATGAGATTAGCCATAGATCTTATCTCAGAGGAAACAATTAGACTATAATATCTCTTGTATTGAGGAAACTGCTGCCCTCCACAAACCCACACACAGCTGGAGAAAGTAAAAATAAGCACATATTGTTTGGCTTAACTTGGTTGAAATTTAGTAATAAAGCAGTTTCTTTTGACCACAGAAGCACAAGATAAAGTTGAAGCTTTACAATCCTGCCCATTGTCAGCCTATCCCTTAAACTTTGTCTGTTCTCTAAACACAATATCAAAAACTGAGGACCAGTATAAAATACATTGCAAGAGCAGAACTTAGGAAACAAGAAGAGAAAGCTTGAAAATACTTCAAACATGTTACACTCTTCCTGGAGAGGTTGCCCTCATGTGTAACATGATCATAATGGAGTATATGAATTTGGCACATACATGCAACATACCAGGATCCAAAAGTGTGTGTTTCAGCAGAGTTCGTTGATTGCAACAACTACCTTAAGAGATCATAGAGGTATATCTTCCAGGACAGCAGTAACATAGAGAAACATGAAGCTTGGTCCATAGCCTTTAGGGGATATACTACATATCAAAATCTAGCTAGCCTATTAAGAACTGTTCTACAGTAATACAGTTACATGAGGAACTATGTAACATGAAAGCAAATTTATTTCATAATTACTTTGCATTTCTTGAATGGGAAAGTCAGAATGGCAGAAATGTCTGTTATCAGCAGAGACTCGCAGAGAAAAGTTTGAAGTAAAATACTGTTTGTGACACTGTGCAGTGTAATGCAAAATGTAAAAATGTAGAAGAATGCAAAGCATAATGTAAATACGGAATAATTAAAAAAGAACACACAGCACTAATGACTGTAACAAGTATTGTTACTACTGATCATAAACAACAGTAATTACTCTGTAAAGTATGATATTTTGAACTAGCACTTGTCATGCTGCATTACTTTATTTACTTCAGAGTATAACAGTTATCAAACTGGCTGACGTAGTACTACCAACGGTATTATTTTTAGAATGAGTTGTCATTATACATTATATTATTTACTTCATAAAGTATCAGTTACGAGAATTGTTGAGCTTTTGATATTTGTGTCATGTTCCATTTATGAATCACATTATATCATTATTTATTCCTTATAACAATAAATATCAAATAGGCCGGCCCACTGTCAATGTGTATATATTTGTACAATAAAGTATGAGAGTAATGAGGGATTCTTAAAGGCAGTAGCTGATGTGAAAAACAAAATGGCAGCAGTGCATTAGTTTATCCAGGAGGAGGAGAACATTCACAGAGGTGGGAATCATACAGAAAAGTTTTTAGTCTGAATTTGGACAGATGCAGTTAGGATGGTACATTATTCCATAAGGTTAGCTACTTATTTGGCTGGAAAAAGGAATTTGTGGGCTACCGTTATTTAAATGTAATAAAGATAGTTGGGAAATTCCAAACATTTGATTTGGTGATGTTTATCTTGTTGTAGCACTCTTATAGTTTAGTAAATTGAACTGGGTTAAGATTAACAAGCAAAATGTTGCTTTATCTTGTAGTCCAACATATGATTCCCTAATCTGCCCATCACCTAACCTACAGTCAAACATATGATTCCCTAATCCTCCATTAACCTATCTTGTAGTCCAATGTATGATTCCCTAATCTGCCAATTACCTTTCCTGTAGTGCAACATATGATTCCCTAATCCTTTGTTTACCTATCTTGTAGTCCAACGTATTATTCTCTAATCTGCCTATTACCTATCCTGTAGTCCAACATATGATTATCTAATCCTATATTTACATAAGATGTAGTCCAACATATGATTCTCTAATCCTCCATTTACCTATCCTGTAATCCATCATATGATTCACTAATCCTCCATTTACCTATCCTGTAATCTAGCATATGATTTCCTAGGCCTCCATTTACCTTCAGTTTGAAGCTTGGCAAATCACTTAAACTCTAAAGAAGTCTGTGTGGATCAGTGATCTACAATGACTAAGACACACAAGAACAACCATAGTCAGAGGAACTCAGTATTGTATCCTTGCAAGAGTTTTAGCGGCTGGTCAGTGTTCTGCTTCTCTGCTAAATGTATACCCGCATTGGCAAAATGGAGCTCCAACTGGTATAAGTGGCAGAGTCATATGACCAGCAGGCCACCCTCATTAGTCTTCACGATAAGCAATCAGCCTGTAACATCAGCCATTCAGGGAGTGATGTCTGGGTATGTTGCCTCTCAGCACTGTTCCTAACATATGTGACCAAACACCTAGTCATTATATTATTGTTCATCGATTTTCTTCTGTTGCCATTGTAATGCAGAAGCTAGTACCTGTGTGCTATATATATAATTGGTTTTCAGGAACTGAATATAGTGTACCCTTTGGATATTACCTCTGTATAAGTACATCACACTTCCCTATGAATCTCAGACATAGTGCCATATCACAGAATTGCAGACTTATTCACAGAAGACTATGCTCTCTGTAAAGTTTTTTAATAGAATTTTGATAGCATAAGTGGCACAGAACAAAACATATTTATTTACTTATCTTACATTTGTTGACCAGGAATGTCTAGCTGGGCACAAAGACTCCTTTTCAGTGTTGGCCTGGCGAAAAATGCTCCAATTAATGCATTACAATTAAAATCAGTTACATTACATAATATCAACTACAGCAGGTAAAATAAAATTAAAATACATTTTCAATGTCAAAATTATATGTTCTATACAGGTACAGTTAAATAACAAAAGTAATAAATTGGAGATCACAATACAGAGTACTGAGCACTGGATTATTTACAAAGGTGGATAGCAAAAAGTTGATTTAGTTATAAGATATAAATGAAATGAGTGGTGCAACAGTTAAGAGAGGCATATGTACAATTGAGATGGGCGAACACAGAGTTGACAATTAAGTGGAGATCAGAGGTATAGTAGAAAACGAAGAAGAAAGCGAAGATGTTATACCTACCCAGGAGACGTACCTCTACAGAGCCAGGATGTTGAGAGTCGATTTCTTAGATGTGTTTTGAATGCCTTTTGGTTATCAAGAGAGTATGTTGGAGGGCATTCCAGTGGGTATCTACAGAGTTTGAGTATAAGGAGACTCCCGATCCATTTTGAGCTTTAGTGATGAACAGAAGGAGTTGTCTTTAGAGTGAAGAGATTTGCTAGGGTGATATGCAGACATTCCAAAATACACGTTTTACATAGCAACATGATCGAACATATTTTAAAAATATAAAACTAAACACACAAAGTCAGTGGAATAAAGCAAGGTCCAAGGGATGATAGAATAAAAACTTTTAATGGCTAATAAAAAGCATTAACAAAACATACAAAAGGTAAGCACTTTCACAACTGCTTCTTCAGACCATTAAACGAACAATTAAATTCAGTCAATTTATATAGTAAATCAACTCATGTTGACCTATCACGATGCAGAAAGGGTGTGCTTTTTATTTCCCATTAAAGTTTTTTATTTTATTATCCCTTGGACATTGCTTTATTCTGCTATCTTCGTACATTTAATTTTGTATTTCTTTTTAAATAACTGAATATTTATCCTGGTTGGCATTTTTCTTTTTTGAATAAATTTTAGAAATATGCTAAAAGGAACAGAGCTATAAGTATTCAAAAATGTGGAATCACAGAAAAACATCTTACAATCTTCAGTTAAGCTCCTAATAGAGTATATACATAAATCAGTAAATTAATCTGTCGGTGAGATTTTGCAACAGAATGCCATGCACACTCACTGCGCCTCACTTTTTTAACTGATTTATAATCACGGTATTTTTGATGTCATGTTTAGTTAGCATCTGTTGAGATGGGGTATTTTTATGAGTGATAGCTCCGTGTTGCCTTAATCTTTATAATCATGGTATTTTTTATGTTATGTTTAGTTAGCATCTGTTGAGCTGGGGTGGTTTTATGAGTGACAGCTCCATGTTGCCTTAACCTTTTGCTCTGTCACTACATGCTGACGTGAATGTTGTGCTGTATACATTTTCTTCATGTACATGGGCATTACTGCTGCTAAGGATTTCACTCTCATAACTCACACTAAATAAACTCACAAGCACAATAATCACACTTTATATACTGCTTACTCATTTGCCTGAAACATTTCTGCAGGTAACTGAATTGTATGGTTATAGTGTTTCTTAATCAGAGCATTATTTCTCTTTCAAGGTTTGTTGTTTGTGCAGTAGTATCCCCATATTGCTGTGACTATTTGAATTATGCTCTGTAGAGTTTACTACACATAATTTGGCTAAATGCAGTGTTCTGCAGGTTGCACCTCACTTAGCTTACAGTTTTTCAAATCATCTGTACTGCCTTGCTGTCTTATAAATTGGCACAAGAGGTGAAATGATGCCTCGTGTATGCAAAACTGTTTGTAATGAAGAATATATTATAGGTTCATAGGTTGGTACTAGGCTATCGGACCTAGGGCCTATACAAGCCTAGCCATAACAATTCCCTGGCTATTTCTTCCCACAATATTTACTTCCCTGGATGCCTGTCTAGCAGGGCGACTGACGTGATCCCTGGGGTGAATTTCCTATTTCTCATTCAATAGTCAAGGTTCCTTTTGAAGAGGGCCAAAGAGGTGCTCTGCTTGATATATATGGGCAGTCTATTCCAGAGTCTGGGGAGTCTCTGGGTCAGGAACCTATCCCTCCAGCATGTTTTGTTCATTGTGATGACAAGGTTTAGATCTCTGGAGCATGTGGCTCTGAGGGATTGGGATTTCTTTAAGTGTAGCATGTCCAGTAGCTCTGGATTTGACATGGCCTTGTATGTTAAGCAGAGATCACCTCTGAGCATAAAGTTTTTTTAGACGGTCAGCATAGGGCATCTGCTTTAGGCATGTGATTCTTTGAATGAGGTATTTCTGCGGCCTTTCCAGTTGTTGCAGATGTCTTGAGAGGTACATACCAAATGGGGTGTTGTATTCTATAATGGGTCTAATGAGAGATGAGTACAGTGGGACAATTACCTCCTTTTTTCTCGATGAAAAGTCCTTAATGATGAGGTGTGCCACATAGAAGGATTTCCTGACTGTTGTGGTGATGTGGTTATCGAAGGTGAGACCACTGTCCACCTGTGTCCCTAAGTCTCTTATCACACTTTTGGTGTTTAGTGTACTGCCACCTATGTGGTAATTCATGGGTACATGTTTTTCTCCAAAGGGGATACCTATACATTTCTTGGCATTGAGCTTGAGCTCATGGCTCTGGCACCAAGCATCTGTTTCTGTAAGGCCCTTTTGTAGAATATGCACGTCATTTGGGGATTCAATAATGGCTCCCAATTTGCAGTCATCTGCGAACTTTGTTAGCCAGGGTCCCTTAGTGTTGGCCTGTACTTCAGAGAAGTAGATACCAAACAAGAGCAGTCCCAAGACTGAACCCTGATGTACTCTACTTATCACTTGTCTGGAGATGGAATTGGAGTCAGCTACTTTTACAGTGTGGGTTCTCTCAGTAAGCCAGTTGGTAACCCATCGAGTGATGTAGGGATTAATGCCCAGCTTAGTACGTTTATCTATGATTCCAGAGTGGGGGATGGTGTTGAAGGCCTTGGCAAGGTCCAGATAGATTGTGTGGACCACCTTACCCTCATCCACAGCTCTGAAGACTGATTCAAAGAAATCAATCAGGTTCAGAAGACAAGATCAGCCCTTCACAAACCCAAACTGGGTGGGGTCCAGTGTTTGAAGGTAGCCAATGTCTTTGTTTATAAGTTCCATGATAATACATTCCATGGCCTTGCAGATCAGGCTTATCAGACTGATGGGGCAGTAGTTCCCAGGATCCAAGGTGGAGCCACCCTTGTGGAGTGGGATAACTATAGATGTGTGCCACTCAATGGGCATGAAGCCGGAGGTGAGGCTATGATTAAACATGACAGTTAGGTGAGGTGCCAGTTCATTTTGTAGTTCATGTAGTACACAGCCCAGGATGTCATCTGGTCCCATGAATGCTGTTATTGTTACTTTTGGAGAGTGTGTTTTTTTACCTGTGTGGCCATTATTATCAGAATTTGGCAATCTTTTGGTATTTAGATGGGCCTTTTAGGGGGTGAGAGGGTGGTGATGTTCGCACTGACTCGATCTGCTAGGATATTGGCAATATCCTTAGGATCAGTATATTTAATGCCATTCTGTTGTCGCTTAGAGCAGATCTGAGCATTGCCATTTAGATTCTTGACATAGCTATAGAATGCCTTGTGGTTGTCTGGAATCTTTGGCAATTTTATTTTCGTAACTAGCTTTGGAGGAGCTGGGATAGATGATCTGGTTAGTATGATATTGTTTGTAGTCATTAAGACATAATAACAAATTGAACTCAAGATCATAATTTTCTAAACCAATTGCCATGCTGAGTATATGATGGCAGCAATGTGAACAAGGTATACTAAACTTCCTTGTCCCCAGAAAGAACTTGCTGTTCATCCTATCAGATCCCCTGCTGTTCCCAGGCAAGCAGAGAGAAGTAATCTCTCTCTCTCTCTCTTTAAACATGTCCTGGGTTTGCCCACATGATTCTGCTCAATGGACTCTATGTGCTTCAGCTGTTGTGGGAGATGCTCATGCTGGCATTCAAACATGGTGCCTAAACCATCTCAACTGGCTCTTTTCAACAAAGAAGTTCAGTGGTCGTGCTCTGATCTCCTCATGGTTTGCCAAGCTTCTCTCTCCATCATGAAGGATTGATTCCAGATATCCTCTTAAGGAACCTTATTTCTATTTCCTGTATCCATTATCTCATCATTTGTCACAACTATATCCTCATGATAATAAGAAGGAATTGGATACACAGTTACTAGCAAATTATGAGCTTCGTCTTATGACTCATCTGTTAATTCCCACCCTAAATGCCCACAACACTGGTGACGCTATACTAATCTGCTGGTCAGCGTCCTGGTCCTCTCTCTTCTCAGTTGTAAACAACATTACAAGATACTTAAAATCCTCCTCATGAAGTATCCATCATAGGACCTAAATCAGAGAAAAGTCCTCCTCCCATGTTTGACTTAAATGTGGGTCTGCCTAATAAACTATTTCACCATTGATGCTTCTTAGTGAGTAGGATGGCTGCCATAGTCATAGGTGAGAGCAGATGGGAGATATGATAGCACAGCTTAAGTTGTGAATGAATGCTATAGTATGGAAATAAGAGTATAGGAATGTGTCTAGTATGAGTCCCAGATATTTCTCTTCCACAACAAGTGCGTATGGTGGTATTGCTCATGGTTTTGTTGCAAAGATCATATTTTTTTTTTAAAGAGGGGATTAATAAGGGATTGATATGCTTGTTAAATGCTGGAATCAATTACAGGGCCTTGTGGTATTCCTCTTTTTAAAAATGAGTGACTTGATAGTGTGTTAGTGGTCTATACCTGAAGTGTTCTGTCATTAAGAGAGGTATAAAAACATTGTAGGACATTGTTGTTGAAGTTTAATTTAGAAAGAGTCTAAAGAAGTCTTTGAGTTTGTATTAGAGGAGACAAAAGTGGTTACTTAAGGTTTGGTTCAAAATAAAGTGTTAGTTTCCAGTAGATACTGCATTCTGATTTTTTATTTTTACTAGTCATTTGTATTTTTGCTGCTTTTGAGAGATAATTTACAAAACCTATTAAGGAAAAGGGTGTGAATGACAGTTTTGAATGCCCTAGTCATATCTATGACTATACTTTCTGTAAGAAGGCCATCATTCCTATTGTTATATATAGTATTTGTGGCTTAGAATAAAGCCCATGCTGCTGGTTGCATAAGAGTCCACAGTTGATACGATGCTTGAATAGTTTTTTGAAGGTTTTTGAGATCGGACATAGATTTAGTATTGAGCAGCAATGTTTTTGCTCTGAAGGTGATGAGCATTTTGCAAGAGGGACAATGACAGAGTCATTAAAGAGACTGGGCACTAATCATCCTTAAATAGACTGGGTACAGATCATCTTTAAATAAACTGGGTAGAAGTTGTCCTTAAATAGACTGGGTACAAGTCCTCCTTAAATAGACTGGGTACAGGTCATCCTTAAATAGACTGGGTACAGTTCATCCTTAAATAAACTGGGTATAAGTTGTCCTTAAATAGACTGGGTGCATGTTGTCCTTAAATAGACTGGGTACAAGTTCTGTGATTAATGAGAGATTTAAGATGTGGGTCAGTGGTTTGGCTATTCTGTAAGCTGCAATCTTTAAAAAAAGTTGGAAGAACTGACTACATTTTTCACCATTGCTATTTAATTTAGTAAAAGTGATTTAGTTTCATTGGCAAAGATTGCAGAAAAGTGAAAGGTAGATGTGTAGCAGGCAAAAGGGTTTCAATGTGATTGAGAACTATCATCATTATTCACATGGGATGAGTTGGTAGAGAATTTATTAGTATCTTCTTGTAATGGCTCTAGAAGAAATTCATTGTACCTATCAGCAAGTTATTATACATATCCTTGGTGAAGTCTTATGCATACATTGGATGCATATAACTTAATTTATTTTTTGATTTATTTACTTGCCATTTGTTAACCGGGTTGGTCTGGCTGTGCAGGTGCCCTTTTTCAGTAGAGACCCGAGGAGAAAAGCTCCACAGTATACATTTTACAATTAGTTACATACGTCAAATGTCCACAGTACGCATTAAACAATCGGTTACTAGCTTTATTTACAAATGTGATTTACAGAAGTTTACAAATTTGATAAGAGTATGCAAAAAGGAAGAAGAGTGTGGATATTGAGCAAAAGATGTAAAAAGAGAAGTCTTGGTTGTGTTAGCCTTTCTTGAGAAGGTATAGTTACTGATTAATATGAAAACATAAGCTGTTCTCTATAGCTGTATATGGCTGCTCGATGGGAGAGTGACTGAAGACGTAGGAAGGAGAGCAGGGAAGGACAGTCATTCTAGTAGCATTGAGTCAAGACCAGAAAGAAGAGGTTGGGAAAATAAAGGGAAGATGTGGGTGGGAATTATAAAGGTACATAGAAAAGAGGTGTTAAAGTTTACAGTTAGGGGAGTGAGGTATAGGGGATGGAAAAAGGGGTATTATAGGTATGGATGGCAGGGGAGGGTAGCAAGGTAGGGAGAATTCAAGTGGGGTCATAACAGGGATTGTATGCAAGGAGATGAGAGCAATGAGATCATATCTTAAAATGAGTTTTATACATTTGTAGTCTGGCAGTTATGGCAGTGGATGGAGGCTACAAGTTGTTGGTTTCTTCCTGTGGTTCAGGGTTTGATTCCCTCAGCCTCCATTTGTCTATATATGACCTTGAACAAGTCACTTTACCAGACAGTGCTTTGGGGAAATTAGGCTAGGCTCATTAATGGTCGTCCGGTAACTACCCATGTAGGTACTGATTACTCTCACTTTATAGTGCCTCAGAGGTTCTGATTCAGTCAGAAGCATTGTTATCCTATTTTGAAATCTACAATACCAGACAATTATTATATGGAAAAATACAGAACTTCAGCTATATGACTTAAAGTAGTACAGGACCTGGGGTTAATAGAAGCACTTGTGTACCATAATTTCAATGAGAATTATTCTCCTGACTGCTCCCTACATCAGTAAATGGAGTATATTATGTTGGCCAAAGAGTTGTGCACTGTTTATTTCAGACTCCATTTAAGTTACATAAGATGGACATATGTATAAATTTGCATATATCATGCCAGAGGTTGTACAAGCATTTAAAGTCTAAGTAAAAAAAAGTTATAAATATCCTTAAACAAGGGAAATAAATAAGACAAGAAGAAAAGGCTTGCAGTAAAACCAGAGAGGAATGTATATTTACAGATATCAAGTTTTATGATGATTTGCACCTGGAACATACTTCTTTAAATATGGTAAAATATTCATCAGACAATCAGACATTGGGATGTGACATAACAATGAGATTACTTTAAATAATTCCATATTATCAGGATGATCAAATGGAGTTTTGTGCAATAAATTGATTGAGTCAGAAACCAAGCACCGGGACATTATGTTATTAGTTCACGTAAGACTGAAGTTGCAACTGCAATGTGTTCCAGACCACCAAGCTCTAAATTCCAACAGGCTGAAGTCACTGTTACAGATTTTACAGCAAGTGATTATGATCACATGTAGAGAATGTAAAGACTTTGGTCATATAACATAGATAGACTGGATAATCTTAGATAAAAACAAGCAAGCTAGCTTCAATGAACTATTGAGTATTGATTATGAATATGATTTAGGATATAAGTATATTTAGAAAAGAGGTTTTCTAGCTGAGTATACAAAATTTAACTAAAGATCATATATTTTAAAAAAAGAACTGAGTTATTGAGAGAATGCTAGCCAAAGGGGTGCCTTAAAACAGGTACAGAAATATAAAACTGCTAAAGAGATGAAGCTGTTAGATACAGATATGTCAGATGTGTAACATTTGTATGAAAGGATGGCTAAAGGAAATCTATGTCCTTGAATGAATATCAATGATTACCTTATTGGCATTCCTTTACACAAAAGGATAACAACTGTATTGTTTATCTGGATGAACTGATGGAGGGGTAATTGGTTCAATGACACATTCAGAACTGAATCATGAACCATGGCATTTACCATTCCTTGTATCTTCTCAAATGTCAATTACCTTCAAGAGAAAAGTTAACAATCTACTTCAGTAAGAAGAGAATATGAAATACATAAGGACAATAAGAAAAATGTACTATTAAAAGAGTAGAATTTAATATTTTTCTACCTATTATTATGCAAAGGGGAACTGATTTTACCATCTTTCCACTATAATCATACACTGTCATCCCAACAAATTAGTACACCATTTTACAGACATGTCTAATAGTATTGTCTATGAATGCATATACATACTGCTTCAGTAACATGTCCCATGGCAACTTTACAAGATGTCAACTCATCATCTTTTAATTAAATGCAATATATCAATACCTGTTTAGCACAGTAACAGTGTTCATCGTGACGTTTTGCATTTTATTCAAAATTTCTCTCTCTTTCAGTTCAACTGATTATATTTATAGCTTACCTTTAAATTACATCCTTATTGTTCAGAGTTGGTAAAGGTGGATGAGTTTAAGTACTTGGGATCAACAGTTCAGAGTAATGGTGAGTGTGGAAGAGAGATGAAGAAGAGAGTACAGGCAGGGTGGAATGGGTAGAGAAGAGTGTCATGAGTGATTTGTGACAGACGGGTACCAATAAGAGTGAAAGGGAAGGTCTACAAGAGGGTAGTGAGACCAGCTATGTAATATGAGTTGGAGACGGTAGCATTGACGAAAAGGCAGGAGTCAGAGCTGGATGTGGCAGAGTTAAAGATGTTAAGATTTGCACTGGGTTTGACTAGGATGGACAGGATTAGGAATCAGTATATTAGAGGGTCAGCTCAGGTTGGACAGTTTGGAGACAAAGCAAGAGAGGTGAGATTGCGTTGGTGTGGACATGTGCTGAGGAGGGATGCTGGGTATATTGGGAAAAGGATGCTAAGGATGGAACTGCCAGGTAGGAGGAAAAGAGGAAGGCCTCAGATAAGGTTTATGGATGTAGTGAGAGAGGACATGCAAGTGGTTGGTGTGAAACAGCATGATGCAGAGGACAGGAAGAAAGGGAAACAGATGATCAGCTGTGGTGACCCCTAACGGGAACAGCTGAAAGAAGATGATGATGATTGTTCCATACTGTTATATTTGTGATACTTGTTTATTTAGTTAATATTTATTAACCTGGTAGATCCTGTTGCTTCCTCTTTAGCTGAATAATCTTTATTAATTTTCTTGTCAAAGCTGTGGCATAGAAGGGTAAAGCTCTAAATTTGACCAGACATCCCGGGTTTGATTAGCTGCTTGGGTGTCTGAGAGACTGGCAGGGGAGAATAGGCAAGCCCTTTCCAGACCATTCGTCTAGACATTCCCCATGTGTAGGCATGGCATATATACGACTGTAGCCCTCTGATGTAATAAGGGATAAACCTTGAAGGAGGTCTAGAGGCAGATCATAAATAAAAAAAAAAAATCCCCCAGAGAAATAGTCAATGTCATGATCTCCCCTCCCCCGGATGCTCATAGTTAGACACAACTTAAAGTTTACTGAAGTAACCATGCCAATGAAGGAAGCCTGAAGAAATGCCCATCTGGTAAGATCAAAAACTTTCTTAGAATGGGGGGGGTGCCTGGTTAGAAAATGGTTGTTTATCTAGGCACTAATACGTCCATTTGCAGGTACTGGAAACAATTATACAGAGGAATTCTTAAAAGAATGGAGAGCGAACAAGACTAATCACAGTTACAGCAATTTAAATTTTCCCATGTCATAGAAGAAATGGCTACTGTGTTTCAGAGTCTTTCTCTTCTCATAAAAGGCATGGAGTTTTACCATAGTAGTGCAATCGGCACGTGGGTCATAGTAAAGGAAATACAGATGTGACTGGGAAACTTATCTGATCATACAGGTGCCTGCAGTAATGAAGTTCTGAAAGAAAAAAAGTGATTGAAACTTGAAAAACAACATTCTGCAAAAGAAAATGGATGATTGAGAGAAGTAACTAAAGAGGTGTAATATCTGCTTATTTCTAGCAGAATGCTGGCTGCTGTAGCAATGTGCTGTGGTTGAAAAAGTCACACTTATTTTTATTAAACATTTGTTTACCAGGAAAGTCCAATTTGGAATGAAGCCAATTTTCAGCAGACGCCTTGACAGAAATGCTCTAGATGCATGTCTTTGTAACATGGGAGGAAACTACAGCACCTAGTAGAAACCCACACGAATGCATGGAGGACATGCAGACTCCACACAGAAGGACCCAAGCCAATAATTGAACTGGAAAACCTCTTGCTGTGAGGTGACAACACTACCACTGCACCACTGTGCTATTTCATTAACCTAAACAGCTTACTACATTAAGAAATGCAATATAAATGGTCTCTGATTACTTACGTATAGTTATGTTTGGGTACCTTATTAAAAATGCAGATTTGTTGGAGATATTTATACCAGAAATAATTTCAGTTGTATTTTTGTGAGTGCATTTTTTTTTTCCTCTGGAAGGTGTTGATGTGCTCGATAGCAACAGACTAAAACATAATTTGAGTGTTATTCAGAGAAAGTTGCTTAGCAGCACAACTCTTGCTACCTAGATAAACCAAGCTGCATTGTTCAGAAATAATATGATTTTAATACCCTGAATACTCTGCACACATCTGTTGGCAGACTGTGGAGCCACAATTCTATCATCCAGTAACAGAGAGTGGACATTCCAGGCAGCTGTCATCTACATATAGATACACACACACACACACACACACACACACACACACACACACACACACACACACACACACAGACACACAGACACACAGACACACAGACACACAGTATACACACACACACACACACACACACACACACACACACACACACACACACACACATACACACACAGATGCACACAGATACACACACACACACACACACACACACACACACACACACACACACACACACACACACGCACAAACACACACACACACACATACAGATACACACACACACACATACACACAGACATACAGACACACACACACACACACACACACACACACACACACACACACACACACACACACACACACACACACACACACACACACACACACACACACAGATACACACACACACACACACACACACACACACACACACAGATGCACACACACACACACACACACACACACATACAGACACAGACACACACACACACACACACACACGCGCACACACACACACACACACAGATGCACACAGATATAAACACACACGCACACACAAACACACACACACACACAGATACACACACACACACACACACACACACACACACACACACACACACACACACACACACACACACACACACACACACACACACACACACACAGATGCACACAGATATACACACACACAGACACACACACACATACACACACTTTATGCACAAGACTACTTACTTGGAGCAGCAGTATGAGCTGCACAAAGTGTGCGATGTGGATTGGCTGTAATCCATTCTGCAAATTGGTATTTTGCTTCACAATGTTGGAGTTCTGTCAGTAGCAGCAGAGGTGCAACATGGGTATGTGTTAAAAGCGTGGAAAGCGTGATCGCGACTTTTTCCAATGAAAAAGGGTAAATGAAAAGTCTTTTTCATTATTTCTTTTTCATTAAAATAATGAAGACATTAGAGCAATTTTATTAAAACAATCGAACTTTAAAAGCAGCTTTTTTTAAGTCTTTATTTTAAATAGTTAAAGAGACTGTTATACTTATTAGTTTGTTATTAAAGCGCTTAGACAGTGTTAAGATCTCCGTTTTTTTTTGATCTCCGGTTATTTATGTTTAATGAGTTTAACATAGTGGATTTTGATTTAAAATATGAGTTTAAGATCTCCTTATTTTACGAAGCTCCCCTGTTTATTGTCTCATTACTCATCTCGCTAAACTAACCCATTTAAAAAGGCTGCTCGCTGCTTAACAACGGAGATCTTGCTTTACTGCGGGGGCGCCTTTAGTTTCACATCACGCGATGCGAACATCAACATCTGAAGCTGGCGGCAGACATCTGCATCTGGGCAGTACATCAAACATTAGTAAATTAAAGCTTTCTTTTAATTTCTTTCGTAATATAATAGCATATAATATTAATTTCTGGGTGTCTTTAATTAAATTGTTGCGGTTGTTATTGTTTGGTCCCTCCTCGACCAAACCACGCCAAAAACGCAGGTAATTTAGCATTACCCACACCCAGGCATGGGTTATTGCTATAATAGTTGCATTAGAGCTTCTCAGCTCTGCTTGGAGCTTGTATAGTATGAACATGTCTATAATCATAGAATGCATATCTTGAGCAGAACTGGTCTGTGAAGCACATAAGCTTAAAATGCATGTGTTATAAGCTCAGGCAATTTGAATTATATGCATTTCTGAAACAGAGCAGCAAATACTCAGAGGGGATATGTTACATTTTAGCATGACAGTACTTTATGAATCACAATCTTTTCAAAGCCTTGATAATATGCAACATTTTAATGGACACACTTTACCTCTGAATTAAACGTTTTTTTTATCACATTGTATGAATTAGCTAGGTTTTATTTCAACAATTAAATGGAAAGGAAAAAAAAATATGCCATAGAAAATCAAAGCTTTTTAAATATACATTTCAGAAGGCAGCCTGTTTCTTCTAAAATGCTTAGAAGTTGATGTGGAAACTACATTCCTATTCATTTCAATAAAAATTCTGATACATAATTATGTTCTTATAAGCATACTTTAATCTCAAGTAAGGAGTTCTTAGTCTTAAGGCTGAAACTAATCTGACAGAAATTGAGCAATACATTAATAAAAAGAGTTCGGAGACAAAGTAGTATTTCCCAAATCTAACAATATCCCTTTAAGAGGAAAGCAACTAGATAAAAATATACAATTACAGAACTTATATTTCATAAACAGTCTTTATAGCATTAGCTATTATTCAGTGCAAAAATGACAGGGCAATTTATATTAACAAGGCAACTAACAGACCAAGAAAAGCCCATATTTTGCCCTGCGGGTGATATTAATAAGAATTAAAACCCTGTTGTTAGAATGTTTCTGTGGATATATTAGAGAATGATTTATGAACTAATTTATTCATGTCAGTTGATAGATTTTAGTGCCTAAAAATGACAATTATTCCACTATTCTTAAATAATGATTTTAGGTCAAAGCTGCACATTTTTAATTGAGCAGCCACATATTAGCTGCATAATGAATTACGAGTCATACCATTGTATACCCATTTGCATTCTTTGCAAAATAATACACTGGATGAAAACAACATTAGTCATGTTATATGAGAAGTGTCCCCTAAATTATTCTCCATTAGTATCCTGTGCTTCTAACTAAACTATTTTCTTTCTTCAATAAACAAGTAGTCATAATTATAACCTCCCTGTTTATTTTATTAATTTTGGTCAACAATGTTTAATATTTAGTTTAATTACACGATTATATATGTAAGCAAGATATCACTACATTTTATTTATTTGTCTGGGTAGCACCACAAAGTCTGTATACATCTATTTCTATATTCATTCCAATGTTGTAAATGACAACATAATGTAGTGATATTTTTAAGCCAGTTGTGCAGTTCTGAATGAAGACAATAAATGCACATAACACTGCATACATATTACTGTTAATTTCACAGCAAAAAACAAGTCATGGTTTTCAATGAACTTATCATGATTGATCATCTGCAGACATAACAGAAATTCAGTCTGCATTAAAATTTACCTCTTCTTCTTTTCCCAGTTAGGGGTCACCACAGCAAATCACCTGTCTGCTCATGATTGACAGTGGAGTTTTACGGTGTCATATTGCCAGCCCGGCACTCAACCTTCAACAGAAGGCACAAACTTACTCATGCCTAGGGCCAATTTAGAGTGTCCAATCCACTTACAGAATGTCTTTGGGATGTGGGAAGAAACTGGAGCACCCGAAGAAAACCCACGCAACCACAGGGAAGACATATAGACTCCACACTGAAGGCACCCCAGCAGAGGATCGAATCAGAAAACCTCTTGCTGTGAGGAGGCAATGCTAACCTCTGCACCACCGCAGCTGTCCCTGCATTAAAATTTACCAAAATGTAATATTCATGAGTGTGTGTGTGTGTGTGTGTGTGTGTGTGTGTGTGTGTGTGTGTGTGTGTGTGTATGGGTGTGTGCAGGCCAGTGTTTACGTATTTGTGTATTTATGGATGGGGCAACCTGTTAGACACTCAGTGCACAGGCACACATCTGTGACATCCCCTTGGCCCTAGGGGCCATATATTGGGTAAAAATCAGGTTATATTAGCCAGGCTTGTAAATGCCTTTAAGCCTCTAGCCTAGTAATCTCCTATAACCTATAAACATATGTGTTAGCAGTAAAGATAATGTAGAAAAAACAACATATGGCATTAAGTATTACACCTTCATCATGCTCTACAGTTCATGCGCCAGTAATAAAAGTATAAATATAAAGGTAATTTTCATAAGTAGAACAAACAATCCTACTCCAAGAATACAGCATTTAACAGTAATAATATGCCATCACTTAAGACTGCATATGTGATTGCTAAAGTTCAGCAAAGTATACTACTGTATGTTTCTATACTTTCCTAAAACATTCCTGCATGTATTTTGTTACTTTTGACAGGAAACTGTAATCTCCACATAGCATTTGTTTTCTATTCTAGCACAAATTGATCTGGAACAAATTTCTTATTTCTGAAAACTGATGATGTCTCCACTGTGAAAAAACATGCACGTACTATCTTTCCTGTGATGCAGAACATGAAAAACAAATGATATATCTTTCCATATGCATGCAGAAATATCTACTCATCTATCCATTGCTTGTAAAATGCACCTTCTATGGAATCCATGAGATGAATCTGTCTGCACTTTTACATATTAACAAACAAAACACTGGTTTTCAAGGGTTTCCTTCATTTGATCAATGAACCAGCTTGAAAAATACATATGGTCATGACAATGGCTAACTAAATTGCTGATCATATAGTCTCAATCATATGGGTTTTTACAATCTGGTTCATCAATCAGATGAACTACATCCATTTTTCAAAGGTAGTTAGTGATATTGTAACTGCCTACCCTTCTGGTTTGTATAGTGCAGTTCTTCACATGCCCCATGATTCAGAAGGAACCCTACCACAGGTAATAAGAGCTGCAACCAAAAGGGACTGTTTCCATGATTACAGGAAATGCATTTCAGAAAAACCTTGACCGTAACATTGGAAAACCTTATTACTGGCTAATTAGCATATGTCTGAACAGTAGCATCCCTTCATGTGGTAATCACCTGTGACAGCCCATGCAATGCATTGAGATAAGCACTCCCCTCATTCATTCACACGGGTCTATATTATTTGAACAAAAGTTCAAACTGTTGATCGCTGTAAACAGCGAAAATGCCGATAATCGAATCCTGTATTGTGGGGGGCTGTGCCCCCCCCCCGCTGATTATATATACCAACTCCAAGATCGCACTACAGTGAGGAAAGGGCAAATTTCCAGATCTTCATTGTACCATGATCTCACAAAACAGACATAGATTATCTGCATTTTCGCTGTTTACTGCGATCGGCATTTTGAACTTTCGTTCAAATAATATAGACCCATTCACACATTAGACAACACATATCCATGCAGAAACTTGCACACACACACACACACACACACACACACACACACACACACACACACACACACACACACACACACACACACACACACACCACTACCACCATCAACCTTTCCTGTTTCCTGAATTGACAGAATGTAGTTACTTATTTTTCCATTCCACAACTAAATCACAAACCATTACCGACAGACAATATTGTTAGACATAAACATTTTATTCCTTTTATTGTTCAGAAAATGCACCATGATGCTAAATTGTCACTGTATTATATTTTATGTGAGCCAGAGTAATATTTAATGAATCTCTCTGTTGTCATCTAGTATTCCTCCTGGGTTTGTCCTGATCTCTTAATTCCAGACCTTTAAAGGTAGATCAACTCCATCAAATGGATATATGCCTGTCCATCTCCACTGCCTCTGATTTTAAAGAATATCCCCGATTTCCCTGATGCATACTCTCCCTCTCATAATGAATGGACCATTACCATCAGTCAACAATACCAGGAATCAGAGTTTCATACTTCTGAAAGTTCAGAAAATAAATTTTATTATAACAGTCCATTATAGTGAAAAGGACTAAATAGATGTTAATATGATTACAGAACCAAAGGTGTACAGTCTGCAGCTGTTTTTCCCCTTGTTCTTTTATTTATTTATTTATTTATTTTTAAGTCATTGTATTAGCATGCAGTTGCTCTCCCTTGTGTCTAGTGTTAGCACAGAAAACTTAAGTTCTCCCCAATTAACAAGTTGCTTTCAGTGCCAAGAGTACATGATGCAAAGTTTCTACCCCTTCTTATTTCTTTTAAGTCTGTTTGGGTAATATTTGGTAAATGTACCTGGTGTCTAGAATTACCCCATTTGCATATATTGCATGTCAGTAGTGCTGCAACACCTGCTGCTCTATTAATGTTTAAGTGGCTTAGGGTAATTCTTTTCATAATCCTGTTGTCTAGTCACCCTCCACCCACCATCCAATGTGTCTTTTCTGTTGCAAAATTGTTGCTGTAGGACTTTTTTAAGTGAGATTGCAAGAAGTGCTTATACAGTATCCCAGGACTCTCGTATCTCCCCCATGCCCCATAAGTCCTCTGTGCTGCAACACTATCATCGTTCTATGAACTATTTAAGTGGTACATAGTGCCCCCACCCAGTCTTCAAACATGCTGAAAAAAATTGTTCTGCTCAGTTTTTATATGACTTTACAATAATAATTACATTTTCTTAGTGTTTAGTGTTCTCCCATTATTTCTCAGTTTGAATATTATTCCAAGGGAGTGCATAGTTATGACAGTCCCCACTGGCACAGGAACACACACACACACACACACACACACACACACACACACACACACACACACACACACACACACACACACCCTGAAACATGAGTACACTTCAACTCCGACCTGTTCAATAAACTCCATGACACTTGCTGTAATGCAATCTCAGCCATTGTAAGTGATGGGAGCATTTGAACTTTTGGCCTAGCTAACGTAAGCAGCAGAGTGGTAATCTAACAAGCATGTGGGATTATTGCAGTCATACTATCAATAAAATAAATAGGCTTAATGTCTAACTCATTATTAAAACATACTATGACCCATACCACTCCTAGATTTAACTTTACTATTATAGACAAAGTCCAGGGCAACAAGATATGTAAAGCAGGATGGCCTACCATTTTGAATAAAAAAGAATCAAGTTGGATTGTTAGGCTGGGTGCTTTGTTCAAACCTGGCCCTAATGAGCTTAGTTAGACTTGGTATGAACCAATAGGAAGATGACTCTTATCATGTGTTTTATTATTTAAATGAATCATGTTTTTTTTTGTGCTTTACAGAACTGAAGAAGGCATTACTATTGCCTTAACCAGTTTGCTCTTTCGGAGTTGCCACAATAAAGGATTATATATTCTTCTAACCTCCCTGGTGCTGGACATTTCTTGTGTTTAGAATTTAGTTGGTATAGTCCATGCACCTTGTCATACTTGATGGACATTTCTTGTGTTTAGAATTCAGTTGGTATAATCCATGCACCTTGTCATACTTGAGTTGCTGGACTTATCTTGTGTTTAGAATTCAGTTGGTATAGTCCATGCACCTTGTCATACTTGTGTGTCTTTTGTGCTTCTCTGTTGGGCTTATTCATACTGTTGACTTCTGGGGTAGCTTCTCTACATCAGTGGCATTTACTCCATTTTGTACTTATTTGTAGACTTTACAGGGTCTCATTTATATCCTGTCATCTTACTTCCTGGACTTACTTGGATAAGAATACTGTGCCTTATGTACCGGTGAGGCGGATGGTGTTTTCAGTTAAGAATTGCTCTACAACATTTACTGCTTTATGGTGGCAACATATAAACCCTTCACCAAGTGGTGAGTATTGATTTTAGGACACTTTAACTCTATCTGTTGGTTTGTTTCACGACAAACGGTGGTTGTTAAACATAAATATGTGCCCTTTTGAGCTTGTGTTCTACTTTTTTCAACTAAAGAGCCTCTTGTATGCGTAAGGGGTTTTTCCACACACTAAATGCTGGTGGGTTATAACGACTGGGATGTATTGCTCTTGGATTTCATCCTCTGTTGCTATTAAGGGGGTCATTTTCTTTTTTAAACCAACTATTTAGTGTGTTCTGGCTTTTGGACCATATTTGTTGGGTGACAAAGATCAAATGAGGGCACAGACTACAGCCTTTGTTTCTATAATCAGCTGGTTTTCATTGATGGAGATGTAGCTCGGCCATTGGATTTGTTTTATGAACAGTGACTGGGACTAACTCTGCACTTGCAGTGTGAACTTTATTTCATCACTTTTAGGAATATTTGTGGTTTAAGCCTTCAAGTGTCCTAATGTTGGCTCTAAGAAATTACATACAGGTACTGTAATTTGAGATCATATTTTCTTCCATTTGTGCTTTATATTCAAGCGTACAACATTTAAGCACAAAAATCGATGCTAAAGTAGATCTGGTTGTTGGATGGGTATCCTGAGCTTTTGCGATTGGCTCTAACATTAATGGGATTATTATATGAACACACACGAATGCTTTGAATTCAATGGGACTTGGACTTTTATTTATTTTTTTGTAATACTTGATTCATTTGAAATACTTAGGTTATTTAAGTCCATATTATATGTTACAGTCAGGCTCTGGTTTGAAATCATTGGGCCTAAATTGTTCATGTTTTTGGTTTATACAGTATAACTGTTCACATAAGTTTGGGTCACATCTAATTGTGTTATTTCTCTGACATTGCTAATTGGGAAATACTGAATTTGTGCTTGAACATGTTTTATTGTATTGCTGCTGTTCAGGTGGCTCCTTAATTATTATCAAATCAATGGATTGGATGAGCGTTGGCACAGAAACTGCTTGCTGTTTCTTTAAGGGGTGACGAAAGTCATGAAAGAAATGCCAAACAGCCCTAATAATTGGAGTGAGCTGTTGTGCTATCTTCATTATTAATAGCAGAGATGAAGATCGGGCATTATAAATTCTAACTAAAAGTGTCAGATTTTGACCTACACAGCTCCATTTCTTTTATTTGTGTGTAAGGTGCATTTCTTTATTACTAATGTTAGAGACAAAGGTCAGCCATTATACTCTCTAATTCAAAGTGTCAGTTTGTGACCTTTAACAGCTACAATTCTTTTATTTGTGGGCAAGGGGCATTCAGTCAACCAGGGGTTTATCCTCTATATAGATTTTCTGCTGTAGCTCTAGTGATTGGCGCCTATATCAGTGTTGCTTTCGAATATACATGCACTGAGTCAACAGAGTTTATTATTGGCAACCATTCCTTAAAGATTTGGGGTTAACTTGGACATTCAGCTTCCCTGATACTGTCAACCTTCAATTATGTAAACTAGGCTATAAGTTTTATTTTAGTGCTACATTTTTCACCTTTCTAGTGCTTTTTGTTTAATTTTTGTCCTGTTTAAGGGACACATTTAGCAACTACATTTCAAGTTTTCATTGTATTATCAACTGGGTTTGTGACATACAGAGGTTTACAAGATGGATCTTTCGAAATTATTAGAGGGCCTCTCTGCAGATAGGGATGATTTGGAAGTTTTTGGGTTGAGACAACCGGGTTCAGATAATTCCGCTATGGGTGTTACAGACCTTGACAGTATTTGTGGTACACTTTTTCAGAAACTCACCAAAAATATGAGGACCCTGAGGTCCAATATTTGGCATCTGAAACTCTTCAAGGCCTATAAATTTAAAGATATCAACTCATGTCCGGTTCGATTCTCAGCTAGAGCGTCTTCTGCGTGGAGACATGCATGAATGGGCGTACCTTCATTAAAGGTTGTGCATTAGGGCTGGTAACTCGGCATGTAAAAATCAACTACCAGTCATTAGCGGACCGGAGTTCCGATGTGGCGACCCCTAACCGGGAAAAAGCCGAAAGACACAACAACAACAACCTCATGTGGACTAAGGGTTCGGATTCAACCTTTAGTGAGCAAGTTGGATGACAAGTTATCACAAGATTGGGTTCAGACCCAGCACAAGGCATCTATGGCTTTTGTAGATGCTCTTATTTCATATTATGAGAGAACTATTGATCAATGTATTGAGGAAGTCAGACATAATTGTGAGGAGGTAAAATGTTATGAAGGGGAAACTTTTTTCACCAAGCACTTTAATTCATTGGCTAAAGATCTATCTCCTTTAGTACAGCAATTAAAAAAGAAAAAGACACAGAAGTTTAATTGTGACATTTCTGATTATGATAGAGGGAAACCCTTTGGTATACAAAAGACCAAGGATATAATAAACAGGTCAGTAAAAGGAAAAGACCCAGATCAATATTGAGGAATAAAAGGAATGGTCATAGGGGTACCTCAGGAGATGAGTCTTCATCTGCTACTGATGTAGAATTGACTTCCACCCAGGAGTCACCTATTGCTAAGAGAAGGCAAAGTACTGACCCTTTAGGGGGAAGAGGCACTGGAGGGGGGTTGAAAACATTGAACAAGTAGTCAGTATTCAACAACTTCTGGACATGATTCTACTCCACTAAATGTTAACAATAATGTGCACAATATATCTACCCAGACTTTGTCTGATATTGAAATAAACCTACTCAACAAGGGTCGAAATTTTGTCCCAAGTTTTTTTGTCAATGAAGATGCATTTGTTAATGATGTTAATGAATTTTGTAGAATACTGAATCTGAAACTGTTTTTTCAGGTAATGTCCAGGCTCAAAGATCTACTGGTTTTCTCTTTTGTAAATCCAATTTCATGCCACCTATAGATAAACATATTTCCATATTTAAAGAATGTGTCCTCAAAGATCTACATTTTAATAAAAATGTACACAGTAACATTAAACACAATTTTACCAAACAGGAGCAACAGGCTCTGACCAAACTTAGTAACAACCATGACTTGGTAATTTTACAAGCAGATAAAGGGGGGCGGTTGTCATCATGGATTGGTCCATGTATTTAGCTGAGGCAGTAAAACAACTATCCAATGGACAATTCTACATGCACATGCCACTGGATCCAACTTTCTAATTTAAAACAGAGATTGATCAATTTTTGAAACTGGCCCAGGAGGAAGGTATCATTAGTCAAAAATTCGGGTTTCAACTTACTGTACCTGACCCACAATCACAACACTTATACTTACTGCCCAAAATACATAAACATCCAACCCAACCACCAGGGAGACCTATTGTATTGGGCAGGGGGTCTCTGACAGAGCATTTATCGGCCTTTTTGACTGAATATTTACAACTACTACTATCCATGGTTAGAGCAAGGATTACAGATACCACACAGTTTCTTCATATCAGCACCAATACTCAGTTGGATCCTGGTTGGCTGATGTGTACATTGGACATCACCACTTTATATACCAACATTCCCTACTGGGCTGGTCTAGAAGCCATTTGCTTTTGGTTAGAAAAAGCTGACATATATATATATGGTTCTAGTTTACATAACCGACAGCTGCTTTCACCCACAATGAATTGCGAGCGCCAGAAGATCGACAATCCGGAAGACCGATGCTATGGATCAAAACACCGACGCCGAGGATAGTGACTTGGAAGTATACGGTGGTGACGGACGTTAGGGTGCGAGTAAGGTAAGTGTGGATATTGACTGTCTGTGGGGATAGGGGTGGGTTTAGTGATTTAGGTCAGTCTTGGGTTAGGTAAATGTCTTGGTAGTGATAGTGTTTGGGTTAGGGGCGGGTTAAGTGAGTTAGGGTTAGGGCGCGGGTTAGGTAAATGTGCGGTAGTGATAGTGTTTGGGTTAGGGGTGGGTTAAGTGAGTTAGGGTTAGGGCCCGTGTTAGGTAAGTGTGCGGTAGTAGTATTTTTTGGGTTGGGGCGGGTTAAGTGAGTTAGGGTTAGGGCGCGGGTTAGCTGAGTGTGCGATAGTGACGGACCTTAGGGTAAGGGTTTGGTTAGGGTTGTAGATAGTTGTGTATGTGAGGTTTAGTGTGGGCTTGTGAGGATTTTGGTGTGCTTGTGTTGTGTGTGTGGTTTTGGACAGGGATGTGTTTTGTTAGTTGATTGTTGTTATTGTGGTGTGTGCAGCGTATGAGGTTTTGTGTTTGTGGACCATCGGTTATTTGTTTGTCGGGCATGTGAGGTTTCGTGTTTATGGTTTGTCGATTATGTGGTGTCGATGTTTGCGTTGTTGGTGTTTTGCAGTGTCGGTTATGTAAACTAGATCCATATATATATATGTATATATATATATATATATATATATATATATATATATATATATATATATATATATATATACTTCACTAATTTGTTTGACAGAACATGTTTTAACAAAGAATGTTTTCTATTTCCATGGTAAATGTTACTGGCAAGTTAGAGGGACTGCTATGGAGGCTTATTTTGTCCCCATTTATGCTGATTTGTTCATGGGGTATATTGAAGAACAACTTATTTATGATGCCAGCCATAATACATTTTTGGATGAATTGGATATTTGGCGGCAGTACTTGGATGATTGTTGGATGGTGTGGAGAGGAGATGGGACTTATGTACAAGAATTTGTACAATATTTAAATGAAAACAACTGGGATATTCACTTTACATTGTATTGGGATCACAATCAAATTGCTTTTTTGGATGTGAGTGTCATTCGTGAGAGTGATCACATGCTTAGAACAGAGGTATTCCATAAATTTCCCCAGTTCAATACCCTACATCATGCAACAAGTCATCCTCCTTGACACATCATCCACAACAGCCCCAAGTCCCAGTTTTTGCGGATTAAATGCATTTGCTCCACTGAGCATGCATTTTCATTACAGCAACAGGATCTAGTAAACAGATTTCTCAGTAGGGGCTATTATGCTCACACCATAGATAAGGCTTGTTCATTTGCCTCAGAACAATCTAGAGCAAATCTTTTGGAGTATCAACACACCCCTAACAATTTGGATAGATACCCATCTCAACCCATACACCTGGTCACCTCTTTTGGACGCAACAGTAATACATTTAGACAGATCATTGGCAACCATTGGGACATATTGTTGGCAAATGAAAGATTATCTGAATTATTATCATCTCAATGTTTACTTTCATATCGTAGAGGTCCTACACTCAATTCTCACTTTACCCATTATAAACATTCATCCCCCTCCAATACACAGCAGCTCACATTATTTGGTGACAAATTGGTGGGCAGTATTTCTTGTGGTCACTGTTCTGCATGTGCATATGTTTCAAAGACTAAAGAATTCATCAGCAGTAATACCTCCAAGATATATCAGATCCGCTTTTTTGGCAATTGTAGCAGTGACTGGGTCATATATTTAGTAACCTGGTTTTGTTCTGCCTTTTATGTGGGACAAACATCTCGGCCACTGAGGTTTCATATAAGTGAATACCTCAGTGACATCAGAAACAAAAGAATGTCTAACTCACTATTCAAACATACTATGATCCATGCCACTGCTAGATTTAACTTTACTATTATAGACAAAGTCCAGGGAAACAGGATATGTAAAGCAGGATGGCCTACCATTTTGAATAAAAAAGAATCAAGTTGGATTGTTAGGCTGGGTGCTTTGTTCAAGCCTGGCCTTAATGAGCTTAGTTAGACTTGGTATGAACCAATAGGAAGATGATTCATCATGTGTTTTAGGTACTTTGTATTATCGCAACCAGATTTTTGTGCTAATGCTGGTTGCTTCTGTTTAGGTCAAATAGTAGCACTGCAGTGTTATGAAAGTTAGAGACGTGTTCTGTAATGTTTTTGTACTTTTAGGAAGGTTTATCATTGAAACAGCTCATAAGATAAGGTTTAAAAACAGGTTTCCCCTTTTACTGCCAGCATCTCCTGTCAGTTAAGCGAGTCCCATTCTACTACGAACGTGTTCCTTCCACATGCTGTAGTCGGTGAAGTAGGAAATCTCTCTTTTCAATCCTGTATTATTTATCAGCCGTTTCAATGACGAAGCTACCTAAGTCCACCAAACCTGTTTCTAACCTTCATAATACTGTCGTACATGATCCAAAAAAACAAAAAAAACAAAAACAAAATGGTAAAGCCGAAGAAGTAGTAGTCCTTCACCAAAAGGAACTGCAGTACAAAGTAATCCATTCCACAGATCATACGCTAACTCCTTCATTCCTTTCAGCCCAACACACATACACACATGCAACCACTGCGATCGCTGAATTCAATGCTGGACATCTTTAAAGGATGCTACCCACACACCTCAAAATTATGTCTTACTAGTTTTTTTAAAACCCCTACCGATATCCCCAACATTCCTTCTGTCTGTCTACCCTTCGATATCACACTTCAGTGAGGCCATTTCAGTAAAAGTGAAGAAAGTAAAAGAGGTCGCAAAATCTGGTTGCAATAATACGCAAGTACCATGTTTTATTATTTAAATGAATCATGTTTTTTTGTGTGTTACAGCACTGAAGAAGGCATTACTATTGCCAAAACCAGTTTGCTCTTATTTTTTGGAGTTGCCACAACAAAGGATTATATGTTCTTCTAACCTCCCTGGTGCTGGACATTTTTTAACTGGAACCACCACCTTCCTTAAGTTTGAAGTTAAGATGTCCAAAAAGCATACAGACTGACATCTTGGATCTTAAGGTGTTATTAGACCCTGACAAGGGAATCAATACAATGTTGTTTAGAAAATGCATGTGGTGGAATCATATGATCCATCACTCAGCTATGCATCCCAGGCATATATTTCGTAATATAGTTGACAATCAAGTTACTTGTATATCCAGGCTATGCACACAAGATGAGATCTTCATCAGAGAAGAAAATAAATTGATGGATGATTTTAAGGAACGTGGCTACAGATTGGATAAAATAGGAATGACTCAGGTGCGAGCAATGGCCATTCGAGCAAACAAAAATAGACCATATTATTCTGCATCACATCTCCAAGAGACATGTAGTGATTCAACCACTTTCGAGAATGCAGACAGAGAAGACAGATAGCAAGCAATGAGGCTTAACATCACATATAGTACTGATAATATTACAGTATGTGCTGCGATTAAGAAGTATTGGCCTATTTTGACTTTAGATAATAAATTAAAAGAAATAGTAGGTAAAGTGCCTCATTTTGAGTTTAAGAATAAAAATAATTTAAAAAGGATACTGTGTAACAAGAATGGAACACATGTACAGAACAAAACAAAACTTAAAGTGCCATCTATAGGTACATGTAGATTTGGCTCCCGTAAATCTTGTGCTGTGATAAATTCCAACAATAATTTTATCCACCCTAACACTAGGAGAAGTTATACATTTTTTGGATATGTCAACTGTAATAGCAAAAATGTTGTCTATAATGCAATTTGTACTACCTGCTTGAGTTACTCCATAGGAAAAACCAATAGAATGCTTAAGGAACGTATCTATAAACATCAATCAGGTATAAGGAATAAAACAGAGACTAATACTCTATGCACTCATGTTCGAGATAATATCACACATTCTTTTAAGTTTATGATTATTTCCAAGGTTGGACAGACTTTAAGAGAAGGGGACTTAGTCAATAAGACGGAAGTAGTGGAAGCCAAATGGATTATGAACCTAAGAGCAGACCACCCACCTGGGTTGAATGGCCTAGTCCCGTTGAAACCCTCCTTGAAAGAAAGGAGATTAAGCACTAAAAATAGAGCTGCCTATCAATAGACTAGAAGAAGTGCATTGTCACTTTTAGCATTTTGTTGGGATGTCTTAACTTCTCATGAATGAGAGACAATTTGAAGTAGCAGAGTAAATTTTCCATTGGATAGAAAAGAGGTTTGCCAATTTTCTTGGCTTAGCATTGGTTAGAAGGGATAGCAGCTGACACCTCCGCTGCTAACTAGAAGTCATGACTATGTAAAGATCTTTTTCCTTTGAATGGAAGCAAATATAAGCAATAGAGGGAAAATGCCATTGTTTTAAAAAAGAGGTTTGCTGACTTTTTCAGCCTAGCTTTGACCAGATGCTAAGAATCTTCTTAACTAACAGTTTCTTGCGACCTTCCTAAGCATTAACATTTTTGAATAGGACTCTATAAAGTGATCCGCTCAATAAAACAGAAGTAAAATTAAGCCAACAGTCTATGGCTTTAAAGCGGATTATTTGATGTATTCACTTTGAATGGCTATACATTAAAAGAATGGACTTCCAGCATGAAAAGATATTGTTGTGTCCTGACTGACCAAAAAAAGAGGTGTGTAGTTATTTTGCATGTTTTATTGGGAAACTATGACAGTGTGGAGATCTCTATTCTTAATGAATGAGTTTAAGCAGGAAGTAACAGAGAAAATGCCCTATTGGTCAGAAAAGAGGCTTGCCGTTTTAACAGCCAAGGATTGGACAGACAGAAGAATTACTCAGAACCATCGCTGTTAATTGGATATCCCGTTTGGGACTTTTTAAAGGAATCACTTGATTAGGACTTTACACATTGATTGGATGATAGTTTTTTAAAATAAGGACACTCAGGATCAAATATTCTGGATCTGAAGAAGGCATTACACTGAAACCGCTTGTCCTATTTCTGGTTGTCAGGTGGATAGCTTATTAAAGATTTTATTTTATTATTTTGTTTTCTATGGTGACATGCTCCCTGTCGTTTTTTCGACAGATTTTTATTTTGTTAGGAGTTTAACTGCCCTTGAAAAAAATTGTATTTTTCCATCACTATCAATCACTAGCAAATGATATTACAGACGACTCCAGAGACCAGCGGAGTGACAGTTGTAATACTGTTTTGTGTTTGTTCCTGCTAACTCTTTATTTTTGTTTTCTTCTGATCAGAAAGAGTTATGTGTTGAAACTGTAAAATGGTTGTCACAAGTGACGAGGGTTCATTTTTAAATTATATAATAATAAAAAATGTATGATGAAATAGGTATTACCCTTAGATATTTGTATTCACTTAAGACTCCTTTCACCCAGTTCATTTTAAATAATGAAAAATATAAACCTTTTACTAAGGTGGATTACTCTAGACCAGTGCTATACTCTGGTTGGAGAGATCCATATTTTAAATTAAAAATATATATAAAAGGTGACTAAAACTGTTGCATAGAACAAAGTAACCTGTTATCATCCCAAATCAGAAGTATCACATACTGAATTAAATAAAACCTAAGATCCCAGGAGATTCTCTCCATCCATGCTAACTGTTCAATGTGGATTTGTTAGTCAGCATGACAGAGAAAATCTTTAATTCAGATAGACGGTAAAACTATACAGAAGAATACCTTGTCAGTGACTCATTACCATGTATTTGAACCAAACATTGCACTTCCAGACCTAACCATGCTATTATATTCACTACCTGCCCAAACATCACAGCAGTATAAGCACAATCTTACACACACACACACACACACACACACACACACACACACACACACACACACACACACACACACACACACACACAAGCAACATTCACCTTTTCCTTCTAGATAAAAAAACTCTCCAGAGAAATTCTCTGAATCACTTTGCTGACTGAATCCAGAGCTGTGGCCATTTCCAAAGCCACTTCTAAGAGCACATGGCCAATTATTATTTCTCACTCTCCAGGACAGACACATCTGGATGGAGTTTCCCCACTAATACTTCTCTCTGCATTACTACTATTTTGCAGGGAGACTGTAATGGCAGAACAGTCTCTGAAATGGTAAAGCTTATTGTGATGTAGATACCTTTGGTGTTAAGGCATTCATATCAAAGAAAGTCATTCTGAATGCCAAGAATGTGTTAATAAAGGTGAATGACAAACTAAAATATTTTGCAACTGAACTTATTAAATGTAAACAGAACAATACAGACATAGATTTTAATGTTTTACAAATAGTCACTCATCGTCATTATGGAAAATAAAATGTCTGACAAATACAAGGAACACTAAAAAGTAAAACATCTCATAAGAGAGATCAATCGACATAAGAACTATTTCTGCCAGATCTTCTTATTCCAGTGCACTAGGAAGGCCATCTGACATCAGTTTTCCTTTACATTTCTGTGTAGATGCAAAACATTCTTAAAATAATACAATGTTTATAGGTTCATAGGTTCATAGGTGTTTGCTAGGCTAACGACCACAAGAGCTTTTTTAAGCCTAGCCATGCATCCCAAATCTCTGACAAGTTCTGATACCCTTGATAAGTGTAAGCATGGGTTTGGGAGATGAACCGTTTGCAGGGTACCTGTGTCCATTAGAGACATAGGTGCCAAACCAGGGATGAATTTCCAGTTTCCCATCCAATTGTCCAAGTTGCACTTGAATTGGGTTAGAGACGAACTCTGCTTCACATGGATGGGGAGCCTGTTACATAGATGGGGTAGTCTCTGGGATACATACCTATCTCTCCAGCAGGTCTTATTTATGTCAAAGGCAAAGTGTAAATCTTTAGAATGGGTAATTTTGGTGCAGTTTGTTTTGTGGATATGCAGGAGGTCCATCAGAGTGGGGTCTGACACTGCCCTGTATGCTAGGCATAGATCTCCCCTCAAAAGCCTATAGGAGGCAGAATACAGTGATAGGGCCTTGAGGTTGTCTCCATAGGTCATTTTACTTATGCCTTGTATTCTTTTAGTGAGGAACCTCTGTGGACATTCCAATTGTTGGATATGCCTGGTTAGGTACATACCAAATGGGGCATTATACTCAATGATAGATCTGATGAATAATGAATACAGTGGAACAATGACTTCCTTGGACTTAGATGTCATACCTTTGTTTATAAGTTGTGCAACATAAAACGATTTCCTCACCACTGTAGACACATGATGGTCAAAGGCTAGATTACTGTTTATGTGTGTCCCTAAGTCTCTGACTACTGAGTCAACTCTAAGGGGTGTGTTGTCAATATGATAGTTACCAGGGATGGATGACTTCCCAAAGGATGCCATTATGCACTTTTTGTCATTTAGTTTTATTCCATGGCTCTGATGCCAGTTGTTTTCTTGTGTCAGCCCCTCCTGGAGAACATTTGTGTCAGTGTGAGAATCAATGACTACTTCTAATTTGCAATTATCTGCAAATTTAGTCAGCCAGAGACCACTGACATTGGCCTTAACTTCTGAGTAGCAAATGCCAAAAAGAAGTGGTCCAAGGACTGATCCTTGAGGGACTCCTCTTGTGACTGGCCTCTTTGTAGAGGTTGACTCCCCAATTCTAACTTCCTGGGTCCTGTCTGTGAGCCAGTTGGCTATCCACTAGATGACATATGGTTTTGTACCGAACCTCCTGAGTTTGTCAACAATGTCCAAGTGGGGTATTGTGTTGAATGTCTTGTCCAGGTCAAGGTAGGCAGTTTGAATGATTTTGCCCTCATCCATTGATTTGTGACCTTCACAAAGAAGTCCACCAGGTTGAGTAGGCATGGTCTGCCCTTGATGAAACCAAACTGGGTTGGGTCCAATGTCTGGAGGTTTACTATATCTCTGTTGATCATTCCATGATAATGCTTTCCATGGCTTTACATATAACACTACTGAGACTTATGGGTCTCTAGTTTCCAGGGTCTGTAGATGGCCCACCTTTATGCAGAGGGATGACTGTTTCCTTTCTCCAATCATGAAGCACAAAGTCTGTTAGGAGGCTACAGTTAAATGGTAAATCCAGAATCCCTGATATGTCATGTTTCCTGCTATTTAGAAAGTATCCTGGGATATTGTCAGGGCCCACTGATGCAGTGTTCTTGGTCTTAGAGATAGCATTAAGGACCTATTCTCTAGTGATAGCAGGGGAGTGATATTTCCTGAGGGAAGGTTGAGTGGGAGAGAGGGTTAAAGATGGAGCTGAATTTATCAGCCATATAAGAATTTTTTTACCATTTACTGGACATAAATGGAAGTATACAACAAGTCTGCACAGTAATAACTTAGCCCAACAAGAGGCTCAGATTTAAAAATGTATTTTTTGTTTATTGGCTTCTAATTTTAATCATAGAGAGAATTCTTAAATATACAAAAATACATTCAATATCTCTGGCATCAGATTATCTAACATTTTGTTAGGTATTCAAATTTAGGCTTATAGTTTATAGAAAATATCCCTCCTCAGTTGTAGAGAACTTAAAGCTATTCTTTCAAGCTGGGAGATGAACTGCATCTTCTGCATCACTAAGCCAGCTGTTATACTTCCCCTAAAAAAGACCACAGTGGTTTGTGATGATAATGAGAAAAATTTTACTGACATTGTAATTATTTTTCTCTGAGAAAGTGCCTGAAGCAAATGTTTATTGGTTATCTGATACTTTTTGTCTTAAGATATGTGGCAAACACACTCATTTATATAGAGTTAAGTATATTAAGGAGTGTTCAAAGATGCTGAATTTTGAATCTGAACAATTTTTAAAGGAATTTTGAAACAACAGGTTATTTTTTTGTGGAATTTTGATTAAATTACAAAGGGAAATCTCAAATGAATTAAAGAACACTCATCTTGATATTAAACAAGTTAAGAAAAGTAAGACGTAGATATGAATATTTATCCATGTATGGATATGTATTTTACATGTCTCGTCATGATATTGGTTGCAGGCACGTAGATTTTAATGACTGTGAGCATTCTGTAAAGGCTTTTCATCGTTTAAATGTATCAGACTGGATTATTTTACTAAGGATGGAATGAACAAGAAACTCTGATCTCTCCATGTTTAGGATTATTTTACTAAGGAGGGAATGAACAAGAAACGCTGATCTCTCCGTGTTTATACTGATGCTTTTTCTCATTTCATGTAAGTGCATGTGCAATTTTGTTCACTTCTAAGTAGATCTATTGTTCTGTGCAGGGACATTTCTTTCTAGAAAAATGTATTGGTCGAACACAAGTCTTAAGAAACCTGTTATGAAGCTTAATTCATGCTTTCTGGAAATCTCACATCACAGGAGGGGATGTACTGGCTCTTTAGAGATGCAAAGTGTTTATATACTCACATCCACCGATATCATGTACTTGGAGGTCTTATTACTTTTTGGTGGCACATGATCTGTATATTATTTGATTAATCAAGCTCTTGTATTGTGTCAAAACATTATTTTTGTTTGATGAGAAAATCTGTAAACAATTTAAGAGTTTGACTATGGGTCAGCAATGTGGTACTGCTAATGACAACTTGCTCATTCATCTGACTGATTAAGAAAACAGATCTAAAATTTTTTAATTTTAATTTTTTTTGTATTTAAAAAAATACCTTACCGATGGGTGCAACCATAACCCCATCTTGGCCCCAAATCTTAAATCACAGCTTTAGACCTTTTCTTAGAAAAAACATTTTTGTAAATTACCACTGCATGAGACATTCAGACACACATTACATACAGTAGCACTTTTGCATGACATTAAAACTATACCCACTGCTACCCTTAATCTGACCCAAACTCACAAACACTCCTGGATTATTTATTTTTTATTTAACATTTGTTTAAAAAGAAAGTCCAAGTGGGACGGAGCACATTTTCAGCTGAAACCCAGGGAGAAATGCTCCAGATGCATGTCTTTGGATAGTGGGAGGAAACCAGAGCACCCAGAGGACACCATGTGAATGCAGGAAGGACATGCAGACTCCACCAGCTGAGAATCAAACAGGAGAACCTCTTGTTGTAAGGTAACAATACTAACCACTGCACCACTGTGCTTTGTAGACATACTCTTACCCCTAATGCTGAAACCTTTGATACATTTCATATGAAAGTTCCAACATTTAATGCCTGAACTTGAACTTGTATTACCCACAGAAACTTGTTATTCCTTCTTTCAACATCTGCAGCAAAAAAAAAGTGTTAATGAATTTTCTAAGCATTTCACTCTGGTGATGAAACTGTGATTTCATTGCCTGTTGTTGCTCTGTCACACCGACCACCTGCATGTCCTCTCTCACCACATCTATAAACCTTATCTTAGGCCTTCCTTTTTTCCTGTTACCTGGTAGCTTCATCTTTAGCATCTTTTTCCCAATATACTCAGCATCCCTCCTCAGCACATGTCCAAACCAATGTAATCTTGCCTCTCTGGCTTTGTCTCCAAATCTTCCAACCTGGGCTGACCCTCTAATAATTTTATTTCTAATCCTGTCCACCCTCGTCACACCTAGTGCAAATCTTCACATCTTTAATTCTGCCACATCCAGCTCAAACTCCTGCATTTTTGTCAATGCCACTGTCTCCAACCCATATAACATAGCTGGTCTCACTACCCTCTTGTAGTCCTTCCCTTTCACTCTTACAGGTACTTGTCTGTCACAAATCACTCCTGACACTCTTCTCCACCCACTCCATCCTGCCTGTACTCTCTTCTTCACCTCTCTTCCACACTCACCATTACTCTGAACTATTGACCCCAAGTATTTAAACTCATCCACCTTCACCACCTCTACTCCTTGCATCCTCACCATTCCTCTATCCTCCCTCTCATTCACACACACATATATTCTGTCTTAGTCCTGCTGACCTTCATTCCTCTTCTCTCTACAGCATATCTCCATCTCTCCAGGGTCTCCTCCACCTGTTCCCTACTCTCACTACAGATCACAATGTCATCTGCAAACATCATAGTCCACGGGGACTCCTGTCTGATCTCGTCTGTCAACCTGTCCATCACCATTGCAAATAAGAAAGGACTCAGAGCTGATCCTTGATGTAACCCCACCTCCACCTTAAACGCATCTGTCACTCCCACCGCAGACCTCACCACTGTCACACTACCCTTGTACATATCCTGTACCACTCTTACATACTTTTCTGACACTCCTGACTTCCTCATACAATACCACAACTCCTCTCTAGGCACCCTGTCATATGCTTTCTCTAAGTCTACAAAAACACAATACAACTCCTTCCGACATTCTCTGTACTTCTCCATCTACACTCTAAGAGCAAAGATCGCATCTATAGTGCTCTTTCCTGGCATGCATGTTTTGTTTGGAATTTGTATTTAGTTTATCATAGATGTCTACTATACAATTTATGTAAGGCCCTGTGTATTTATCCACTGTATGTTACATGTACTGATCGACCTTGTAACTTGGCCTGAGATAAGGGCACATTTCTGTGCAGATAAACGCCTGAAGAACTGAAAATAGTGTAAAATAATGCAGAAAGTGTAAGGGAGCCCTGCACCACTTAAATCAGTGTCTTGTTTGCAAGTCATCTGTACTGATTCCTCTCTTGAAAAAGAATCTGTGTTTGGAAATATCTTCAGAGAAAAAGAGAAATGGATGGCTGATAAGCCCAAAGGCTATTAGTTTTTGTTAAACAATGTTTCCTTCAAGATATGTTATAATGGTAAGACCCTCAAAGTGGTACATCCATTCCATTTAAAGATAAGGCATTATACTAGCCATTTATTGGACATTCTACTGTATTCCATAGTACCAGAATACAAAAATGATCACCCCCTTTCAATCTATCGTGCTGTTTTAAAAACTTTTTAGACAGGTAAAACTTAAGTTACCTACTTTCACATCTAACTTCTTTAGTGCACACTGCAGTGTTTAGGATAAACCATTTTTTTTCATCTTACCTTTAAGCATCCCTGTGACTAGCACTTGCTCTAATACCTGCTGGAAAGCACTAGGAAGCCTTAAACTGATACAAGCACTCAGCTCTCCTTATTAATAAGGATAAATTAATCATAGGCACTAAACAGCCTATAATTGCGAAGTACCTTGCTAAGGTAAGGGAAAACAGCTCCTGTACTTTACAAAAAAAGCACCAAACCAGGCATGTCCAAGGGTCAGCTTCCTGTGATTTCTCCTGTCCACCTGGTGAATCTGGGCATACTGGGGCAATGCAGCAATTGCCTCATGTACACAGACAACCCTCTCCTCCTACCACCCAACACTACAACCTGTGAGAGATGCACTTACATAGCCAAACTGGAAGCAAAGCTTTCTCCACCCAAGATTGTGCTAGACAGTCAAGAGGAGAAGGTTAACACCCGCACTACACCTCAAGCAACACATAGCCCTTCTAAACTCACACCACCAACACCCACACATAACAACACTAAATCCACATATGCGGAGGCCCTTAACTGTAACCTGCCCAAACAACAAGGATCTCCAAAGCTGAAATGCAAACCAACACCAATCACAACCAAAGTGCCACATAGCTCACAACACCAGTGTGCCACCCAGCAACAGCCCCTAAGGCAAGACAACGTACCTAACACTTTAGTCATAGGCGACTCTATAGTCAGGCACACTGATGTCTCACTCATCAGGCTGAACAAGGAGAAAATTACAGTGAGCTGCCTGTCGGGTGCCAGGATCCGCCACATAACTCATGCACTCAAGTCACTCCACAACAAGTACAAATATGACTCTGTCATTGTCCATGTTGGAGTGAATGACTTGAGACGTACCTCCCCGGACTACTTGAAAAAAGACATGGAAGAGCTCTTGGATCAGCCCAGGCAGGTATGTCCCTAGCCCTGAGTAGCATCCTGCCTCCGCCCAGAATGATACCATAATATAAGGACAAAATGATTAAGTTCAACAATTGGCTAAGCTTCTGTTGTCATTCAAAGGGGATCCAGTATCTGTCTGCCTGGGATGACATGATCGACAGACCATGATGCTTTGCCAGAGATGATCTGCACCTGTCACCCCTGGGATTCAGTTTACTGGCTAAGGCTCTTGTCACCCCTATAGTGCCTTTTTTAGGCAAAGGACAAAACCACCACCGTAACAGGTACAAGTAAGCAAAATCTGAAGGTAATGCTACTCAATGCTAGAAGTCTAAACCTCAAAATGCACTCTCTCGAGGCACTCCTAAAAATGGAGAACATTGATATCTATGCAGTAACTGAGACCTGGTTCAAGGCTCCAGAGAGCACCCCTGCAATACCAGGCTACAACTCTTACCACACTTTTCGACCACCAAACCAGGATCGAAACACTAAAGGTGGAGGAGTGTCCATATTCACCAAGGATATTCACACCACCAGGTTAGTTGCCCAACACAATGCGTATGAAATTCTCCAGGTGCAACTAACACTAGGTAAGACTGCAATCCAAATTGTAGCTTGCTACAGATCCCCCACCATGCCCCAAGATTCTCACTACACCTTTCTAAACATACTGGAAAATATTAATATACAACCAAACACCCTAACTTTGGGTGATTTCAACTACCCTGCCATTAACTAGGAAAGCTACTCGTGTACCAACATCTTTGCCCAACCGTTCTTGGAATTCATAAATTCCAATGCCCTGGATCAATTAATCCACAGTCCCACCATGGGGCTCCAGTATGCTAGACCTGCTCATTACCAACATGGGAAATTGATGCTCCACACCTATGATCACCCCCTCGTTGGTCAGATCAGACCACAAGCTAATCACCCTTAACATCCACATCTCACCCCCAACCCCCAGTAAGGAAACCTCCATAAAAACTTCTCCAAAGCCAGCTTCATGCTACTCAAGTCAGAAGTTACAAACTTCATGACACTCAAGCAGACAAGAACTGAAAGTTTGACTGCTGATTCCTACACTAAAGCACTGTATGAGCACATCCACTCATGCATGAATTGTGCCATCCCAAATAGATCCAAGATGCTCTCCTCCAAAAAAGGAAGCCAATCTGGTGGTCCCCTGCCATAAACAAACTTTACAACAAAAGGAAGAAACTGTTGCATAAAAGAGGAAAATCCCAGGATGCAAAGAACTCCCTTACCAGCCTCAATAAGAAGCTGAGATCCCTCATAAAATCCTCCAAAGCTAGTTACGAAAATAAAATTACCAAAGATTCCAAAACCAGCCACAACGCATTCTATAACTATGTCAAGAATCTAAATGGCAATGCTCAGATCTGCTCTGAGCTACAAAAGAATGGCATTAAATATACTGATCCCAAGGATATTACCAATATCCTGGTAGATCGATTCAGTGCCAACTTTACCCCCCTCTCACCCCCTAAATGGCTCAGCTCATATTCCGGTAATAATGGCCACACAGGTAAAAAATGCACTCTCCAAAGCTAAGAATACAGCATCCATGGGACCAGATGACATCCTGGGCTGTGTACTACATGAACTACAAAATGAACTGGCACCTCACCTAAGTGTAATGTTTAATCATACCCTCACCTCAGGCTTCGTGCCCACTGAGTGGCACACAGCTACAGTTATCCCACTCCAGAAGGGGGGATCCACATCGGATCCCGGGAACTACCGCCCCATCAGTCTGACAAGCCTGATCTGCAAGGCCATGGAACATATTATCATGGAACTGATAAAGAAAGACACTGGCAACCTTCAAACACTGGACCCCACCTAGTTTGTGTTCGTGAAGGGCACATCTTGTCTCCTGAACCTGATTGACTTCTTTGAATCAGTCTCTAGAGCCGTGGACAAGGGTAAGGCAGTCCACACAGCCTATCTGGACCTCGCCAAAGCCTTTGACACCATCCCCCACTCTGGAATCATAGATAAATTTACTAAGCTGGGCATTAATCCCTACGTCACTCGATGAGTTGCCAACTGGCTTACTGACAGAACCCACACTGTAAAAGTAGCTGACTCTAAATCCAGCTCTTGACAAGTGACAAGTGGAGTACCTCAGGGTTCAGTCCTGGGACCTCTCTTGTTTGGCATCTACTTCTCTAAAGTACAGAGGACACTAAGGGACACTGGCTAACAAAGTTCGCAGATGACTGCAAACTGGGAACCATTACTGAATCCTCAAATGATGTGGATACTCTACAAAAGGACCCTACAGATACATATGCTTGGTGCCAGAGCCATGGGCTCAATCTCAGTGCCAAGACATGTATAGTTATCCCCTTTGGGAAAAAACATGTACACGTGAATTACCACCTAGGTGGCAGTACACTAAACACTGAAAGTGTAATAAGGGACTTAGGGACACAGGTGGACAGTGGTCTCACCTTCAATAACCACATCGCCACAACAGTCAGAAAATCCTTCTATGTGGCACACCTCATCACTAAGGGCTTTTCATCCAGAAAAAAGAAGGTCACTGTCCAAATGTGCTCATCCCTCATTAGACCCATTATAGAATACAATGCCCCATTTGATATGTACCTTTCAAGACATCTGCAACAACTGGAAAGGCCACAGAAATACCTCACTAAAAGAATCACAGGCTTAAAGCAGATGCCATATGCTGACCACCTTAAAAAACTCCAGCTATACTCTTTCTCATATCATCTACTCCAAGGCGATCTCTGCTTAACATACAAGGCCATGTCAAACCCAGAGTTGTTAGACATGCTACACTTAAAGAAATCCCAATCCCTCAGAGCCACATGCTCCACGGATCTAAACCTTGTCATCACAATAAACAAAACATGCTGGAGGAATAGGTTCCTGACCCAGAGACTCCCCAGACTCTGGAATAGATTTCCCATACATATCAAGCAGAGCACCTCTTTGGCCCTCTTCAAAAGGAACCTTGATGACTGGATGGGAGAAAAAGAAATTCACCCTGGGGAATCATGTCAGTCGCCCTGCTAGACAGGGGTCCAGGGAAGTAAATAGTGTGAGAAGAAATAGCCAGATAATTGTTATGGCTAGGCTTGTATAGGCCCTAGGGCCGATAGCCTAGTATCAACATATCAACCTATAAGCCTATGAACTTGTTGCTAATTGTGGTTAATTGATATATGAAAATGTTAATTAACAGTTTATGAATGTGTATATAAGTTGATTATTTGATGTGGTTTGTGTTCTGATGAAGTTCCAGTGTAGGAACGAAAGAGCTTAACCTTCTACAATTATTAAATGCTTTGGATTTTATCTGGCTTGCCTGCATTATTTGTTGTTGCTGCTTCACTATGATAGTTTGTTTAACCGTTGGTTCTCAGTGTGTGGTTTATGGCCAGGCAGTGGTGTGTCTGACTGGACATTTTAGAAGCAAATTTTACAATTTTATAGTAGCATGACTGTAGTTTGTTCATAAGTGAAGTGTGTGTAGGTTAGTGAAAATTTGGCTTCCACAGAGGAGAGAAGGGAGTAGCATAGTATTTGCAAGTTTGATCCTAGTGGGTTTGTCCAAATACAGTTTAAGTTTATAAAGTTTCCCAAACTTGAAGTGGGTCATTTTTATAGTACTGAGAATGTGTTGCTCAAAGAAGAGTTTGTTATCTATCATAATGCCATATATACATATATATATATATATATATATATATATATATATATATATATATATATATAATACAAGATGCAACAAATGACACTAAAGAGGCATGTTAGATTATATCCTGTGTTCTTAAAATATGCCAGTAGTATGCTACTGATGATATACTGATGATATACTTGACATGAAACAGTTATAAATATAGGAATGCAATGGCTTTTTAATGGTTGGGATACTTTGAGATGTTTTTTTTTTTTTTTTGGTGGTTTGGAGGGATTTGATGGAATGATGTGTGGTGTGGAGGTGGCTTGGATTCACTTGCAAGCATTTTCATTTGAATTGTAACTGATAATTTCTAAGCTATTGTCATGAAAACCAGCTTGAAACTACTTGTGAACACTATGATGCTGTGGGAGTTCTATTACATATTCCTGTCTAAAAGTAAATTATCACAATGTTTTAAATTATATGCTAAGAAAGCATGCTATATTATATACACAGTATAACAAATGTAGTTTCTTCCATATAGAAAGGTTATTATTGTAATGTTATCAAATAATTAGAGTGGCATTCACACTTTTACAAGTTAAACCTGAATCACACATAACTGCCATTTTTTTAATGCAAGTGTATATGCTATGTCTCCTTTAAAAAATGAACTGAGGCCATATCTCTGAGCTAAGAAACCAGATGACTAGAGGCTTCGGAGCTTCCCAAAAGCATTAAGTGGCCTGATTTTTTTGTCTGATTATACTATTTACTGCACTTTTTTATTGTGTTCTGCTTATTTAATGTTTTATTTTAATACTATAAACTAAACTGCACTGTATGCCCTGCATTTGTCCGCCTTACTGTGCCAGTTAAATAATATGTTGTAGTTGTTTTCACTGTTGCAAAGCTTTTTTTTTTTGCTATTTTCACTGTTTGCAAAGTAATTGTTGCTAATTTTCAGTTTGCAAAGCATCAATTCTGTTTGTTCTGTTTTCCCACCAAACAGTGTTTTAAATAACTGATTTGTTTACTATTTAAAACATTCTTTATTGTTTTCCTACTGTTTTCCTGCTGTTTAAAACATTGTAGTGTCTCACTGCCGTTTTTTTTTTTTTTTTTTGCTGTTTAAAACAACTTTTTTAGTTTTTCTCGACTAAATTAGTGTAGCTAGTAACTGTAGCATAGTCCAGATGCAGGTTTGCTGCATCTGGGTCTGTTTGTAGTGGCTGTTGTATTCTGAGCACAGTTTTGTAAGCCATTTTTGATTGGTAAGGGCCCCGCTGCACCCTTGTGAGTGAGGTGTGCTGAATGGAACAGGTCTAGTGAAGGATGATTAGCCTAGGGCTTGGATTAAGCACCCTCATTGGTTCTTTTGACATTTTTTAAAGTTTTTTTCTAAGTTTTTAGCTTCTGGTATTTATTGCATTTGAGCAGGATTCTGCTTGTTTGCACATCGCACAGCACAGCACACTGACAGATAATTTTGACAATTTTTCCCTTCAATACAGTTGTAGTCCATTAATGTAGTCCTCATCTTTAGTACATCTCCTGTCTAAGAAGTATTGCTAGTGAGCTATGACCTTTTAAAACACCAGACAAAATCCCCATCAGAAATACCCATCTACAGAGCACCTCCTAGGTCAATCTTGAAAGCACTCCCTTTGTGATAACAGTTCTTCAAACCTAGCATTGTAGATAGTTGGACTATTGTTATTTCCCCTGTCAGCCTTCTTGACTTGAGTCTCCTGAGGCAGTGTAGCAACTGCCTCATGTACACTGACAACCATCTACTAGTAAACCACTCTAGTACAGAGTGAGAGAGATGCATCTGTACCAAGAATCTTGAATCCCTGCTCACTCACACTCAAAACAGTAACAATGAAGAGGTAGTCAAATCACCTAGCACTACTCATGCACGTAGTACACATTCAACACATAAATCAACATGTGCAGAGGTTCTCTCAAAAAACTTACAAAACACCAGAGACTTCCAAAACAAAAGACTGCTACAACTAACGCAGTTCTCACAGCAACCAAGATACATAGCAACACCAGTGTCTCACCTACCAAGCTCTTAAGGCATAGCACTCAAAAAACACATTTTCTTATCATTGGGGACTCCATAGTGAGACACATGGATGTCCCAGTCACCAGGTTAGATAAGGAGAAAGTCACAGTCAGCTGCCTGTACGGTGCCAGGATTCATCATATCAAGCATCCCCTCAGGTCTCTCAACAAGTACCATTATGACTCAGTCATAGCTCATATTGGAGTAAATGACCTAAGACATATCTTGCTGGACTATATGAAGAGAGACATGATTAAGCTCTCTGAGTATGTGTCCCAGGTGGTTTGCTATCATAATTCCAAGTGAAAGTCCGATGACCACAGGATGCCAAAATTTGGTTGGCTGAACTCCTGTTGTCATACCTTCATTTGTGTGAGCCTTGGGTTAGTGAATGCATTGTGTGTTTTCACATATGTGGAGGGCCTTCTGACGGGTCTATATTATAACATCGAATTATACAAAGATCGAATGTTATAATATCAAACCCGTATTGTAGAACACTGAAAACAGCGAAGGTGCAGGACAACAAATTCTTTCCCAGGGAAAGAATTTGGTGGGCCGTTGCTGTGGCTTCGCTGTCTTCAGCGTTCAATATGTTGGAACGTAATGGGTCGGGTTCAGGTAAGTGTGCAATTGTGTGAAGGTTAGGGTTAGGGGGCGGATTAGGTGAGTTAGGGTTAGGGAGTGGGTCAGGAAAGTGTGCGGTTGTGTGGACATTAGGGTTAGGCCATGGGTCAGGTAAGTGTGCGATTGTGTGCAGTTTAGGGTTAGGGGGCAGGTTAGGTGAGTTAGGGTTAGGGCGCGTGTGAGGTGAGTGTGCAATAGTGACAGACCTTAGGGTTAGGGTTGGGTTAAGGTAAGTGGATAGCTAGTAGTGTATGTAAAGTTTAGTTTAGGTTTAGGTGTAGGATTTTAAGTGTATGTGTGTGGATTGCTGTTTTTTGTGTGTGTTTGTGTTGTACGTATGTTTCTCGGAATAGCAATTTTTTTCCCTGGGAAAAAAATCGCTATTCTGACTGTTCGATGTTTTCAGATTTCGGTATTTAGGGTTCGATATTATAACATTCGATGTTTACGAACTTCGATGTTATAATATAGACCACCTTCTGACGAGATTGCTGTACATTGTGGAGTAGGAAATTTGCCATTTTTCCCACTGTACTGTGATCTCAGAGTTAGAATATTTAATCTGCAGGGGGTACAGAGGAGACTTGCCCCCCTGCTAAATAGTGTTGTCAGGTGGTATGCAGTGTTTGACTGCAGTGAACGGATGTCAAGAATGTTCAGATTCACATAAGGAAGTGTGTTTGCAAGATTCTGACCTTTTTGACATCCCGTTTTGAACATCTGCATTGGTATTTTAGGTCAGAATATCTTGTGGACTTTGACCTTATGATAGTAAACCATCCCAGGTAGGTATGCCCTAGCCTTGAGCAGCATTTTACCCTCACCTAGAATGATGCCACAATATAAACAAAAAATGATTGATTTTAATAATTGGCTTAGTTTTTTGTTGTCATTCAAAGGGGATCCAGTTTCTGTCAGCCTGGGATGACATGGTCCACAAACCTCACTGTTTGTCAGTGACAGTTTGCATCTGGCACCACTAGGCTTTTGGCTGCTGGCAAAGGCTTTTGCCTTCCCCATAGTGCCTTTTTTAGGCAAGGTCTCAAAAACAAAATTGCCAACATGAAAATTGCCAACCATAACAAAATAAGGGTTATGCTGCTAAACGCTAGGAGCTTAAACCAAAAACTGCACACCCTGGAAGCACTTCTGTCACTAGAGGATGTAGATGTCTATGCAGTCACAGAAACCTGGTTCAAGGCCTCAGAGAGTACCCCAGCCTTGCAAGGCTACAATGCCTTCCACACTTTCAGACCACAAAACACATCTGCAGGAACCAAAGGAGGCAGTGTTTTTATCTATATTAGAGATAAATTCACCTCCCGACAAGTTAGTCTGGACAGCTCCATGGAGTTACTCCAATTTCAGATTACTGTGGGAAAGACCCCATTCACGTCATGGCTACTTATAGATTCCCCTCCATGGATCATGATGTGCACACAAGGCCTACTTGACAAAACTGGAGTCAACTGATATATTGTCAAACACTCTGGTCATGGAGGGTTTCAATTATCCCACCATCAACTGGGAAACCTACTCTAGCCCAAACTCACTAGCACACAAGTTCCTTGACTTTGTTAACTGACATGCCCTGTAACAAATTGTTCAAGCCGCAACAAGAGCAACAAACATACAAGATCTGGTCCTCACTAACATGTCAAGCAGATGCACCACTTCAACTGTCAGACCCTCATTAGTTAAATCTGACCACAAATCAGTCACCTTTGAACTGGCACTAACACCAGAACTCACAAATGGAGACGTCAGACTAAAAAACTTCACCAAAGCAAACTATACCCTCCTCTGGGAGGCAAAAATGCATTTCAAGCCCCATTCTTTGCTGGAAGTGGTAACTACACCAAAGCTTACATTAAAGCCCTGTACAATCATTTGTATAAGTGGATAGACTTGGCTGTTCCAGAGAGACAATTAAACACCAGACCCCCAAATAGAGAAAAAGGCACCCTGGTGGATATTCAGCATCAGCAAACTTTACAACAAATGCAAAAAGTTGCTGTCTAAGAAAACTAAGGTGAGGCACCGACAATGAAAAAGCACCTGTTTAGACTCAACAGGCAAATAAGACAACATGTCAAATCCTATAAGGGTAACTTTGAGAAAAACTTAGCAATCACAGCCAAGGATAATCATAAGGTCTTTTACAGCTATGTACATAGCCGAAAAGGTAGGACCCAAGCATGTGCCAAATTAGTGACTAATGGTATCACACACACTGATCCCACAGAGATAGCAAACCTGCTAGTGGACAGATTAGGCAAAAATTTCACTCCCTTATCCCCTCCAAACTTATCACAAACCTTGCCGCCAGCCCCTCCCCACCCTACATAGTGGAAGAGCAGGTCATTAAAATCCTGTTTAAGGCAAAATACACAGCCTCTATGGGACCAGATGGCATCCCAGGCTGTCTTCTAAATAAACTGAAACACAAACTAACATCACCATTAAGTACCCTATTCAATCATAGCCTAACCACTGGTTTTGTTCCTGCAGAATGGAGAACAGCAACAGTTATTCCCCTCCACAAAGGTGGCTTAGCAACAAACCCAAGGAATTATAGACCCAGAAGTTTGACCATTCTCAGCTGTAAAGCCATGAAACGTATCATCATGGACCTCATGAATAAAAACACAGGCGATCTCCAAACCCTGGATCCGACCCTATTCAGCATTGTCAAGGGCAGATCCTGCCTTGACTTGGCAAAGACCTTTGACACAATCCCACACTCAGGCATTACCAATAAACTTAGCAAACTGAATGTAAACCCCTTTGTTGTAAGATGGGTTGCCAACTGGTTGACAAACCAGTTATACACTATCAAAGTGGATGACTACACATCGACCAGTGGACCTGTCACCAGCCGGGTATTACAAGGCTCAATACCATGGCCCCTACTGCTTGGTATATACTTCTCAGAAGTTCAGGCAAAAACTAAAGGAATGTGGTTGACCAAGTGTGCAGACGACTGCAAACTGGGCACAATTACTGAATCCCCAAATGATGTCAGTGTACTTCAGGACAGTCTTATGCAGACCAATGACTGGTGTCTCAGACATGGTCTCGAACTGAATGAAAAGAAATGCATCATCATTCCCTTTGATAAAAACAATGTCTCTTCACACTTTCAAATTGACAACAATACCCTATGTACCTATGAAGTGGTACGTGATCTGTGATCTCAAGTAGACTGCAAACTTAAGTTTGACCAGCATGTGTCTACAGTAGTAAGGAAGGATTTCTACATACCACACTTGATTAGCAAAATAATTTCCTCTGCAGCAAAGGAGGTTATAACTCCTCTATAATTGTCACTAATCAGGCCCATAATTGAGTATAATGCCCCTATTGACATGTACCATACAAAGCACCTGCAGCAGTTGGACAGACCTCAGAGGTTTAAAACTATGAAGATCAAGGGACTCCTGCTCTTGCCTTACACAGACTAACTATAGTCCATGTCACTATACTCTGTATTGTATACACTTCTTAGGGGAGGCTTTTTCCTGTGCTACAGAGCAATCTCTGACCCAAACCTAATGAATTTACTGCACATCCATAAATCAAATGATATTAAAGCTACCCATTCTAGGGACATAAATATGGCCTGTGACTTGATTACGGCATGCTGGAGGGACAAATTTATAACCCAGTGACTGCTGTTTCTTTGGAATAGGCACCTCTATGACACTATTAAAAACGAACCTGGATGAGTGTGGGGGGGGGGGCACCATAAATTTTTACTGGGGATAGTGCCCACAGCCCTCCTGGACATGGGCAGTCATTATTAAATACAGTTCTTGGTATTAACTAGAGCATCTGTTGTATTACTTTGGGATGAAACGGCTAGGCTTGAAATGACCTCCAGGTCGATAGTCAGTCTGCTTTATATTAAACATTTCATACAAATAGTACTTATTGAATCATTAAATTTTATTTCTTTAAATATAATAGGTTTTTAGTGGTTAACATACATTGAAATTTTTTTTGTCTTGTTTTAGTGGTCTGAAAGGGGTTGAGGGATTGATGTATACTGCAGAGGTGCCTTGGATTCACTCGTGAACATTTTTGTGTGAATTGTAGCTGATAAACTGCTCATTTGCAAGCCTTTGTCATGAGGATCAGCTTGAAGAAGCTTAACTGGAACACTTTTATGATGCTGTGGGAGTTCTGAAAATTCTAAGCACTATCCCGGGTATTTCTTCCTGTCTAAAACTAAATAATCATAATATTTTGAATCATGTGTTAAGATGTCAATGAATACAAGTAAAATATTAAGCAAAAGACAGTGAATTGCATTCTACACAACTGCCAGTTATTAAATAGTTCTGAATGCTTGCAGTATACTAAAAGTATAGGTATATACTAGCCTATAGAATGACAATTCTGATAAAAAAAATTAGGATTTATTGTCTCTTTTTAACGGTAACCAAAAATGAATGTGTCAGAACAATTTATTATGGAAAGTTTGAATCTGAAAAGGGAAGATTTTTCAGATGTTTGTTCAGATACTATTAGACTTAACATTTAAAGAAAAATAGACTGATTCTAACAGTAGTACTAGAATAAAGAGTATCAAATATATAACGGTAACTGTAATTGTTCTCTTATATGATACTCTACACTGGGATTATAGCTAAAATATAGAACTTAGACTCTACACTGGGATATAAAATATAGAACTTAGGAATATAGTAGTATAAGGCATAGTATACAAACTGAAATAGAAAGTGATCCGAATAAATAAATATGTATATACTTAAAGAATATAAAATATGCCTACAAGGGTGGCAGGTTGGCATACTGTTTAATATGTTCACCTTATGGGCACAAGTTACAGGCTTTGATTCTTACATGGGGTAATTGGCTGAGTTTAGAATGGCTCAGAAGGACAATTAGCCTAGTACTAGTTTATCAACTTATTATTCAACGAACAACTTTACACATAGTAAAAAAAAAAAAAAAAAAAAAAAAAAATCCACTGCTATATGAATTAATAAATATGAAAATAGCAGCTGGCTTCCTACCTATAGTAGATCAGGGAGATATTGTTAGGTACAGGGAAAGATGATTGTAGAGATATTCAGTTTGGTCAACTTATAATAAAGATTCTGTACACCTGTTTAACTTTTCTTATTTATAATAACTCACTAATGGGCTTTTTTACGATGATGCATGCTAAAAATATAAGACACATTAATATTAATCAGAAGCATGAACTAAGCATTGTTAGTCTAATGGAGAGTTTGAGAGGTAGTGTGTTCATCTTTTTCAATAAACAAGGAATAGCTCATTCCATGGTAGAATGTTTTATGGTTATATCATTAGATATTTTTTTTTGTTTATGTTTCAAAAGTTTTGTCCATAGCTGAAAATTTCATGTTGCTATGTATAAAGTATATAATACGTTCTCTATATAAATGTGATTTCATTATACCTTCACTTTTTCTCTCTTATATAAATGTCTAATGTTAAATGCATATGCATTAATATTAATAATTAAAGAGGAGGAGCTTGTTGAAATACTTACAATTACATAAAGCTCAAATTGTATTTCTACAGGAAACATATTTACTTAATAAAGATGTAAATAAACTTTAATTAAAGAATTATTTGGTTTTAGCAGATTCTGTCTTTCAAGCTAAAAGAAGAGGCACCCACATTTTATGGAAGAACTCACCAGTAATGCCTAAAGTACAAGATACCTGTGTTGATAAAAAAATGGTATGTTAAGCATTGTTATAACTGAATGGAACAGAAACCTATATACACTGATGAACTCTTACTGGATTCCAGGACTTGGAGCTAAAATGCAAAAAATTATTTGGATACTATAGCCTATTATATGAAGGGTGAAGTCATAATGCTGGTGATTTTAATTGTATTTATCAGACAAAGGTTCCACTGCAGATAGAATGCTGAGAATCTCATCTTCAGCCAAGCACTTAACAGATTTTGTAAATCTAATGAACTTAAAGGATATATAATGGAATGCTCTACCTGAAAACATTACAACCATTTCACCTCTAGCCAAGTTTAGCACTCACTAAAAAGCACTTATGCTCTACTTCTGACTAATCTCTCTAGCTAACAATGCTACTACCTGTGCTGCACTTACTGACTAATCATTTCCCACTGTTTGAATATTGATACCTGTTTATGATACTACTGCAGAGCTGATGACATGCTGACTAAACATTTAGATTTCTTTGTAAACTTTATTCAGAAACTGTTTTTCATACTGGACTCACTATAAACTCACATAGAATTATGTTATGATTTAACTCCTTTCTACTTACATTTTATCTGTTGTTTCTTAATAATATAGTTTAAACTCATAGTGTACAGTAATTCATTAGTATGCATTTTGTATAACTGTTTGTCCAATTTATCCTGAGTTAGTTGTCTAACTTTTGTTCCTGGGTGCACTACTAATGTATTAAAATTAGGTATGTTCAATGTGGAGCTGTAAATGTATTGTAATTCTGTATGTTCAATGTGGAGCTATTCTCCCCAGACCACCAAAGACCTCCACTGAAAAAGGACATGTGTCCAGTTGGACTTTCCTGGTAAACAAATGTAAAATAAAATAAATAAATAAATATATGAGCTAAAGAAAACAAAATCATTTCAGTTTAGCCATTAGTCATATAGATATGGAACAAACAGATATTGACAACATTTTAGTCTCAAACAATCTTTTATCACATATCACAAAAATTTCAATAGTTTCATGTCTATTATTGGACCATAATGCTAAATATTTAATATTATTTCTCAAACTGACAATTTAATATATCATAGGACATTACCAGTGTTGTTGGTGTGTCTTTCAGCTTTTCCCGGTTAGGGGTCGCCACAGCGGAACTCCGGTCCGCTAATGATTGGCAGTAATTTTTACGTGCTGAGTTGCCAGCCCTGACGCACAACCAGTGTACATTTTTAAAATAAAAGGATTCAATGATTGGTATGTTAAAGAGATGAAACATTTCATACAAATAAATACAAATGGTGAAATATCTGACATTTTCCTATGGGATAGTTTAAAGGCTTACTGAAATGGAAGAGTTACAAGCTGGCATATTAGTAAAGCAAGATAATGGGACAAAGACTGAATACACTTCAGGCCAAAATAGGCACACTAAAGTTAACTCTAAAACCAAATGACATTATCAGTCAGCCTAAACTTAAAAACTTAAATACAAAATATGTTGAAATTCTAAAGTTTCAATAAATCTGGAAACAATTTAAACTGCAGGCGTATTCAGTAAACCCATTAAACTCGCATAAACTTGCTCATAGATCAAAGAAAATTAATTTAAAAAATCATATCAAAGAAATGATTGCACATATAAATAATAAAAAGGAAAGAACAACAGATATTAAGGACATTCTTGAAGGCTTTAAACTATTTATGAAAATATAAATAATAATACAAATAACCTAGATATTGATGATATAGTTGAAACTTTTCTAATGGAAAAATAATAAAATAACAAGTGAACAAATAATAAAAAAATGACAGACCACATTAACAGAAATAAAAGATCAAATAAAAAAGTAATAAGGCACCAGACTTAGATGGTCTTTTATTTATTTTTATTATTTATTACATTTGTTTACCAGGTTATGTCTGACTGGGCCAGAAGCCCATTTTCAATGGAGTCCCAGAGAGAAAAGCTCCAGATATACAGTTAACAGTTACAGACTAAATAATACTAAAACATAATTAAACAAGTTACCAAAATTGCAGGAAAATACTGCTAGTGAACTAGTGTCTTAAAGCAGATCTATATAAATACTACCAGATGATGCAATTAAAATATTAGCTATGGTCTATAGAGAAATAAAAACAACTGCTAAAGTTCCCCCACCAAGGATATATTCACTTATATCACCTATTTTAAAGCAAGATAGGGAACCTACAAATTCTTCATCATACAGACTCATTTTGCTTTTAAATGTGGGCTATAAGATATCCATGTACATTTTATCTAACAATTAATCTATTTTAACCTAAACTAATTAATCTTAAAAAAAAAAATGCCTTTTGGCTTTTCCTGGTTAGGCTGAGGTGGTGTAGCAGTTAGTGTTGTTGCCTCAGAGCAAGAGGTTCTTTGGTTCAAATTTTGGCTGGAGCACCTTCTGTGTGGAGTCTGCATGTCCTCCCTGTGGTTGAGTGAATTTTAAAGACATACAGGTAGGTGCGTGTGTGTATATGTGTGTGCCTACTGTGAAGGGTGGGTGCTGGGCTGGCAACTCAACAATGTAAAAACACCACTGCCAATCAATTTGCAGACCAGTGATCAATTAAACTAATTAACAGTGTTCAAACTGGGTTTATTTTAAATAGACAAGTACAGGATAATATAATAGGAATACATACATTAACAGACTATGCAAATAAAAAAAAGAACTTTCTATTATTAGTCCCAAATTAGATAAGACTTTTGACTCAGTTAATTGGTCACCTGTTTAAAACATTTAAAGTATGTAATTTCTCACCTGAGCTAATTACATTAATTTCGAAGTTATACAATAACTCTTCTGCTTATGTAAAATGGGTTCATTTCTTTCTAATTTCTTTAAATTACAAAAAGACACAAAACAGGGTTGTTTATTATCACCTTTACTTTTTGCATTAGCTACAGAACCATTTGTTAATATTATTAGATCCAATAAGAAGATTATTTTTATTAAAATGAAAGAATATTTAGAACTAAATATTCCAGTCTTTGTTTATGATATTTTACTAACAATAGGAAATATAGAAATTCCATTAGAACATATAATTAGTTCTATGAGTAAGTTTGAAGGACTCTAGAACTTAAGATTTAATTATATTAAAACAAGTGCATTATTAATTAATAAAAAAATTAAAAATATACAAAAATGCTAACTTCTGTTGGAACAGCAAATTAAATACATTTGTATAATCATTATGTCTAATAGTAAAGAAATGATACAAACAAACTTTCAAGAGGCTGTTGATAAAATTTTAAGTTTACTCACAAATTGGAACACATTCTTCTTCTTTACCATGGTAGAACAATCAATGGTTGTTAAGATGGTAATTTTCTCTAAAATATTATTTGCCTTACAATCCTTATTACTATCTCCGCAAATCAAATTGATTAAGAAGATAAATAATATTCTACTTAATTTTTTGGCATCCTAATAAAACAAGAGTTTCCTTTCACTGGCAAAGAAAAAGTTGGAATAATAGTGGACTAGGATTCCCTAATATTCACTCATATTCTACTTCAACCATTGTAAAAGTTATAGCATTGTAGATAAATTCATCTTATGATTCAAATAGAAATAAATACACCAAGAAATATTATTAGTAAATAATAAATATATCACAACCAGTCATAAACAAATAGTCCCTAATAGTTTTATTCTGATTATGAAAATAATTTTGTGTAAATGGAATTATACCCTTTTCTCAAATTCCCTACTTAATAACATAATTTCCTCTTTCCAAAAGTTCACATATTCTAACTATTGTATTAAGACTTAATATTTTTTATGTTTCCAATTGCATATACAAATGATATCTTACAAACTCATAACTTCAACAAAATGCTAGTATTGAAACAACAATGTAATTTAATTTGTTGTCATCAGTTATTAGAATATACTGATATGTACTGTTTAAAAATTCAGGTCCAAATACAATCAAGATTCTCAGAAATGTGTACTTTTACAAATATTTAAATACTTTGTCAAAATGGAGATAAATAACATATTTAAGGTAGATAAGAAATTGTTCCCCACATCACTGGAATTCTTAAGAAATATCAATAAGAATGCAATGAAAAATAAATTATATTTGTCACAAATTTATAAAGTTCTTAAATTAGATTTCACATATTTAGACAATTCTATTGGAATTATTCCTGAAAAATTAATAATGAAGACTTCTCTGAAAAATACAAGAAAATAGTATTAAAGTCTATAGATAAAACCACATATTCATTATACTGGAACATTTTCACTTGGAAATTCTTACACTCCTAATAAAATTAAAATTACATATAAATCAAATAGAATTAAATACTGGAGATGTGAATCTGTAGTAATAGCTGATTGGACACGTATGGCACATGAATGTGAAGTCATCTCCCCTTTTTGGAAATAAATTAATAACTTCATTCAAGCTTTATGGTCAGATAGATGTAATATTTTTAAATTTTCAGTTTTATTTAATGCTCTGATTCCTGAGATAATTCCAAAAACCCACGTGCCTCTTCTTTGGTCAATTATTGCTATAGCCAGAAAAGTAATTACTAAAACTTGGAAAAGTAAAGTTAACCCTTCTAGTGTTGAATTTATTAGTATAGCAAAAATTGTTTGCAGTTGTGAACTGCATACTTTAAAGATGAGAACCTCTAATATTACATATAAATCTTGGTGTAAACATAACGACTCGTGTGAAAAAAAATATTAATTGTTGTTGACATGTATAACTTTGATGTATTGATCAGCTGTGGAACTATGTAAATAGTTATTTGTTTTATAATTGATCTGTTTATCTATTGTTTTCTTTTTTATTAGAACTGTTGTTCTTACTGCTATTCAAACTATCTGGTATCTTTCTTCCACATTGTCTCATTTCTGCTTGCAGATCTGAGAATTTTATAACTTTCTGACTTTCTGTATACAAGACAATGTAATCACTGGGTGTAGCACTTTCAATGCTCAATGCTACTTTTGTCTTTTTATAATGACTACTATGTGTGGTTTTCTTGAATCTATTTTTTGAATGTATGTTAATTGGCGACTGAGTCTGATATAAATGTCATCATACACTGTAATTCTTTGCAGCTCATGTTTCCAATGCTTGTCAGCCACTTCTATATTGCATTGGTTACAAAATCCCCAACACAATAGTCTTGTTACATTATTGTAACTTTCAATACACAGGCCCTCTGTCGTGAGTATATCATATCCAGAAATAAGATGTGTAGCATTTCCACTTGCATTTTACAAAGCCTGCATTTCTCTGTTTTTCCTCACATTTTCAAAGGACTTTGTAAACTAATGTGTACATAGTCGACAGTCCTGGTTTGCTTTCATTAGCCTTTCATATTTTGGTTTCAGTTCACCTCTCATTATGCATTCCTGTATCAAATCTATGATAACATGAGATTGTTCTAGAATATCTCTATACATGTTAATATAATTGTGGAGTTTCCAATATTTTCCCTTCTCGCTTGATCCTTTTCGTTATAACATTTTTATATTTGCAGACTACTAAACTTCCAGATGGTGAAAATTTAAATTTAAAAGCATGTTTGAATCAAATTGTGAACTCATGTAACAGATAACTGAATAGAACTTTTAAGATGTTAACAGAGATTACAAGTTCTAAATGGTATAACTACATACAGGAGATAAAACAAACTGGAGTTCAAACTACTTTAATTTTAGCAATGGGCTAGTAATCCATACTGGGAAATTAGAGTTATTAAACAATTACTAAACAATATTTATCATATGGTTAATGAAATACATAAACAGACCTCAGAGCCATCAAAGGATAGTTACCTTGTTCTGAAGTTTGCTGGATGGGGATGTCCATCATACAGTGATAAATAATCATACTCCTCTTCAAGGGCAAAAGACTGAAATACGATTTGTATCCTGTTGTGACCTTCAACCACTATTACCCACGTGCAATTTGCGCCATTAGGATAGCCATACGGGAAACCAGGACTTTCTATAGTTCCATTCTGCCCTTTTAATGTTCCACCACATGTATATAGAAACCCTGGAAAAGAAACAATGCATTATTATAGACTAATTTCACAATTCTTCTCATACCTAAAGCAAGAAAGGATGCAACAAAATACAAAGTATAGATTTTTATCATTGCTTGGGTATACTGTGCCATTATATCAAATACCAGTACTATTTTCACTTTAATTTGAATTTTTAATATCTTTTCATTGGTGGACAAGGAATAGGGTTATAGTTGGTGGCTAGCAAAATAAATGTTTGGTCTCTCTGAAGTATTGCCAGTGAAGAGATTCTGTGCTAATCATACAACTGAAGATGCAGTTTAGACGTACTGCGGCAGGTATTTAAGTAAGGTGAAAGTAGCACACTGGGAATGCAATAAGTACAAATTAAATGTTAGAAAAACAGATAAAGACTTTTGAGTTTTAAGTTGTTATTCACTCTGACAAACTCTTCAATAGTATTTCGCCATGATCATAATCTTTTAATTCACTTCCTGACAACAACATACCATTTTCTAAAAAGTAGATCATACTACATAGTTTTAAAGGGTCAATAATATTCATAGATTCATAGGTAGGTACTAGGCTATTGGCCCAAGGGCCTAAGTAAGCCTAGCCAACAAGGTTGCCTGGCTTATGTCACCCAAGAAAGTTAATTTCCTGTGACCCTGTGGAGCAGAGCCACCGAAGTGATCCCCGGGGTGTATTTCCTATTTCCCATCCACTCATCAATATTTTTCTTGAAGAGAGCTAATGAGTTACTTTGCTTGACATAGATGGGTAGTTTGTTCAAGAGTACAGGAAGTCTCTGGGACAGGAATCTATCCCTCTAGCATGTCCTGTTTATTGTGGTAACAAGGTTTAGGTCCCTAAAGCATGTAGTTTGGAGGGATTGGGATTTCTTTAGGTGTAGCATGTCCAACAGCTCTGGGTTTAACATTGCTTTATATGTTAGGCAGAGATCTCCTCAGAGTAGGCGATATGCTATAGAGTAAAGCTGGAGTTTTTTGAGACGATTAGTGTAGGGCATCTGTTTGAGGCCAGTAATCCTCTTTGTGAGGTACTTCTGTGCCTTTCCAGCTGCTGCAGATGTCTTGTGAGGTACATTCCAAAAGGGGCATTTTTTATATATATATATATATATATATATATATATATATATATATATAATGGGTCTAATGAGTGCCGAGTAGAAGGGAACAATGACCTCTTTTTTTCCTGGATGAGAACCTTTTTGTGATGAGGTATGCCACACAGAAGGATTTCCTGACTACTGTGGCAATGTGATTATCAAAGGAGAGACTACTGTCCACCTGGGTCCCAAGGTCTCTAATCACACATTAAGCATTAAGCAGACTGCCATTTATGTGGTAGTTCATGGGTACACAGTTTATACCAAAGGGGATGACAATGCACTTTTTGGCATTGAGCTTGAGGCCATGCCTCTGACACCAGGCATCTGTTTCAGTGAGGCCCTTCTGTAGGATGCCCAAATCATTTGGGGATTCGACTATGGCTCCTAGTTTGCAGTCATCTTTGATCTTAGTTAGCCAGAGGCCTTCTGTGTTAGCCTGTACTTCAGAGAAGTAGATACCAAACAGGAGAAGTCCCAGGGCTGAACCCTGTGGTACTGCACTTGTCACTGGTTTGAAGTCAGATTTGGAGTCTGCAACTTTTTTCTAATATGCAAATACTGATATAACTTTGACAGAGTTAGAACAGAAGAAAGCTTCGTACTTGCACTGCTGTTAAAAAACGTTTGCTGTTTAATTTGGACACTGATGAATTAGCATTTGTTTAGCTGCTATATAAAAACATATTTTAGCTCCCACTGACTCATTCATGTTATTATTCATAGTGAAAAATATAGGTAAGTTATCAAAAGATGTGAGTTTTTAACATTAAAAAAATGAGCAGGTCATGAATAATAAGAATATGGTATGAAAAATACCTGTAAAGACACAGCAGATTTTTGTCATAGCAGACATATTTTCAGTAATTATACAAACTAAAACATTCAGGTATGGATATAACAAGACATACAGCTGCAGGTAAAACTATATGGGAGAGGTTAGTTTGATCAATGCAGCCAGATGTTTGTGTTGCATGTCACAAAGGTATTCTCCATGCATTCATAGTGACTTGTCATCAACATTTGAATTGTCATCCTCTTGGGTATTTTCATTTAAATGAGCAAACCCATATATATCTATATATATATATATATATATATATATATATATATATGTATATATATATATATATATATATATATATGTATATATATAGAGAGAGAAGTGTGAGTATGTGCGTGTGTGTGTGTGTGTGTGTGTGTGTGTGTGTGTGTGTGTGTGTGTGTGTGTGTGTGTGTGTGTGTGTGTGTGTGTGTGTGTGTGTGTGTGTGTGTGTGTGTACGAGCATTTAGTGTGTTTCATCATGAGTTCAACTGATCAACAAATAGAATTAGGGGGATGCATGTTCAAATGTCCAGTTCATCAAACAGACATTTTATCAGCTGCATGCTTTATTGTTGCAATAGGTAATTGGGATGCATACTCAGGGTGTGTGTGTGTGTGTGTGTGTGTGTGTGTGTGTGTGTGTGTGTGTGTGTGTGTGTGTGTGTGTGTGTGTTACCTAACCTTATCTTTTCAATTTTAGGATTGTTAGATAATGTCTTTAAAGAAATACTGCAGAGACAGGGTAAAATGGGGCACCATTGTCTTGTACTAATTAAAATTTTAAACAAATCAAAATCAAAGAGCTGACCATTAATTTATGGAGGTGGAAGTACATGCTGAGACAGTGTGGACTTTTTGATAGCCTGAATGCACTTCTTAGAAAAAGCAAATGGAGTCAATATCTTGAAGAGAAAAAAAAATGTTTGTATCCAATCAAATGCTTTTCTAGATTCCAGAAGTAGAACGGACTACTACTCTTTCTGGTCTGTACTGTGGTAGAGTGTTCTGTTTGTGTTTGCCTGGTTTTCATAAACCAGATTGGAGTGCTGCAGTTACTAGAATTCATTGCTAATGAATGAAATCTTCTAGATATAGTGCAGAACTTTTTATACCAAGATTGGTAAGACTGATAGGAAAGTAATTTGTAAGATACAGGGGGGGTGAGAACTCAGTTTCAAAAGGGAAGCGATGTTAGACTGGAATAAATATATACCAGAAACACAGTTAGACTTGATTTGAATAATATAGGGGATTGTTGGTAATTAAATATTTTTGGAGAAAGATGAATCAGAGCTGTTGCTGTTGATGGTCTTACCTAGTTTTAGAGTAGAGCTCTCTGAAGACTAATTCTATACAAAAATACTCAAGCAGATGATTTTGTCTTCCAGAACTTAATAGAGAGTGAAAAATGTTAGAAAGTATATAATATCCTAGGAAACGGTATGTGGGTTAGGAGAAGTGTATGAATGGATAAAGATTATAGAATAGTCCAAGGGTGACTATGAGGTATTTCATTCTCATTTACTGAGCTGACACTGTTCTCACCATCGTTCAGTTTGAGTAAGCTGCCTGAAAATTTGAGTGGGATAGCAGCCTGCATATCTGACCAACATATATTATTCGAAAATAACTTGACTGGAGGCACAGAAAACTCTGAGATGATGATGAGCTTTAGTCAAACAATCATATTTATTATGATCATAGGATTTTTTCCTGAAATGTTATGTAAAGTAGATCTTCTATTCTCCAAACCTACAATATGCTTATATTTACACTTCTTCATAATGACGGATTTGCCACTAAGTCTGATCCTTAAAGATGATCTTAATGCTGCCTATCTAAGGAAAAATATAGTGTTGCCATAATGCAAACATGAGTTTGAATAAGTGAAAAAAATGTGCTGAATTATTTGTTGTTTTTAAGATGATTAGAGCTTAACCATATTTTAAAATAAATTGGGCAGTCACTAAGTTAAGAAGGTTCTTGTCAATATTTAGGGTCATCCTTACATGCAATTTTGAAAACAAGAGAAAACTCTGCTAGACCATGACTTGTGAGTAGGCAAAAAGGTGTAGTCCTTTCCAATAGGCTATAATATACAATATGGGTAAAAGGATCATGATCATTCATATAGTCCTGTAGCAATAATACATCACATGTATTTTATGAAGTTATATCCTCAAAGTCTGCATGATAACCACAGAGTATTAAGTCTTTGAGTTGGTAATGAGCTGCTTCCTGTAGTCTAGGGCTCAAATCCCTCAGTCTCCATCTGCCCACTGTGTGACTCAGAGCAAGTCACTTAGCTAGGCAATCCTAGATCACTCCTGAATAGAGGCACTTCTGTCCAGTGAGTGTACATGTATACAAACAAATAACTTATAGAAGTGGCCCAGATATGACCTAAATAATAAGTTCTAATCACCAACTGTCAATTATGATTATTGAAAAAGGATATGTTATAAAAGTGATCTCTCAAAATGTTATATATGTGAGAACATGATACATAAAAGCAATGGTTTACAACCTTTTTTGCACCAAGGACTGGTATCAATGTAAGACAATTTTCCATGGACCGGCCATCTCGCAGCGTGCATAATAAAGTAGATATTTATTTATTTGACATTTGTTTAAAGAGGAGGCCAGACCCGGGGAGAAAAGCACAAAGTACAATAAAAAGACAGTTGGCAATAATTACCAAACAAAAGAAAAAAGTGTACATTCTCCTTAACAGCATAACATTGATCTACTATGGTTGAGAGGTAAGAAAACCTAATGGCAACCTTATTACCTTTCTAAGTTTATAGGAGTAATATTTAAAATCTGTCCCTATTATTTGGCTATGTCTAGCATACCTTTCAACTGTACAGATTTTCACAGAATGTCCAGATTTTTGCCTCATATTTTTGGTCTTTTTCTCATAAAAGTTTTGTTTTCTGGCAAATCACTGGCAGATCACTAAGGCTGAAGTCAGAAAATAATGACAGACAGTTGAGTTTCATACTCTTCAGAAAATTTGTGCTAATGCAAAACCTGTATTTCTATCAACTTTCGAAGTTTGTAAGAGCAGCACTTAAAAGGGCCCCTATTTTTGGCCATTGTCCCCCTATTATTTTTGGTTTTGTCCAAATTTCTTAATCTAAGTAAGAGGCTGAGAGGTATTCATACCTCTCAACTGTACAGATTTTTGCCGAATGTACAGATTTTTCCCCTCTGAGTTTTGATCTGATCCTCATACCTTTTGTGATTTTCTGGCAAATCACTGGGATGATCTGAGGACTGAAGTCATTAAATAATGATATACATTTGTATTTTAGACCTTATATCCTTCAGAAAAATGCATGATAAGACAAACCCTGTTATTGTAGCAACCTTCTATGGTTAAAGGAGCGATATTTAAAAGCTGTCCCTATTTGTCCCCCCATTCTCTTAGGCTTTGTCCAGATTTTTTGCACTACTAAGAGGTTGAGAGGTATGGTGTGCACGTGTATATGTGCGCGCGCGCATGTGTGTGTGTGTGTGTGTGTGTGTGTGTGTGTGTGTGTGTGTGTGTGTGTGTGTGTGTGTGTGTGTGACAGAGAGAGAGAGAAGGGGAGAGAAAGAGAGAGTGGAGTGACAGTGATCACTGGAGGCAGCAGCAATGAAGTCTTTGTAACTATCATCCATACCACACACACACACACACACACACACACACACACACACACACACACACACACACATACATTTGCATTCATGCACTCATTCACTCATCTTACACATCTCTCTCACTCTTTTCTGATTTCTCACACACAGTCACTCCATCATTCATACCTGCATTCACTCACACATCACTCTTACTCTCTCCTGATCAAACACACACTCAGTCACATCCTCATTCATACCTGCATTCATTCACACATCAATCACACACACACACACACACACACACACACACACACACACACACACACACACATTATTTTGCTTTCATGCACGCATTCACTCACACATGCAGACAGACACATAAACACACTCATTCAGGCAGTCCCTTACCTGGCGGCCCGGTAGCAAGTGCTCTGCAGCCTGCTAGTTGGGGAACACTGCATAAAAGGATGCTAAAATAAAGAGATGGGATAATACGGAACTGTTATAATCAGAAATGATGTTTGTTCACTAATAGTTTCATTAAAAACTGAGGAATAAAGACAGTATCGCTAATTTTTAGTTTTATACTGGTGTAATGCAGATGTGTATGCCCAATTCCACAGTCTGAACGTACTTACATTTATACAAGCATTAATGCTTACATTCTATAGTCATAAACTGCTAACAGCCCATCATCCCCTAAGAGTTATCTTGATAAAACCCAAAAGGGCACTGAAAAGACAGGCGGCTAGTTTTCTAGCTTACTTCCTTTGAACCCCACCCCCTTCAACCATTAAATTAAGCTAGATGATGGCAGGAAACCCCAACTAACTTTAGCATCACCCTCATTTCACCCAATAAAAATGCGCCTAACTAAAGTATATGCACTGCTATACAGAAACTTAGCAAAAGTGTTAGTTTTCTCAACCTTGTCATATCTCTGCTTTGCTCTGAAGTATAAGCATGCAGACTGAGTCCAAAGAACATATAATGAACTTTCATACTATAAATGGTGTTTCACAATTATACACACAATATATCAGCTAAACCTTTAGCTGTTAATGGTTAGATAGATGTTTTCAAATAAGGGTCAGGCTTTCAATACAATAAATGGTCATATTCCAGTACTCGGTCTATTTCAGCTTGGCAAATTACCAATAATGATCTTTAGCATTCATTGTATCCAAAAAGCTCACAAATTTGATTTCACCTATGACGTAAGTTAAACATCTTGACTCTTTGCAGAGAAAGATGCTCTTCCAAAAGGTAAAGTCAAGGCATTGACATAATTTCCACCCACTGATGTTCTGCTTTATTCCATTACGCATCTATATTTTCAAAAATGTGGCTAGTGCTCAAAAGTAAAAGCTCATATTATATATTTTCTTTGGTATTGCTACTCAGACATCTGACTGACCACCTTGTCAAACAGCCCTAATCAGTCTTTGATTCAAGCAAAATGAGATCTATAGGTAGTTTAAACTCAGAATTAAACAAATATGGCTTTATGGTGCTTATACAACCTAAAGGAAAGCCATCTTTAGCACCACAACTTGCATTCACCAATGTGTGGTTAGTACAGTCACAATAAATAAGCTAGATAAATGCATTCTGTACAGTACAAAGCAATAAGAATCCCCAGATTTATAATAACTTCATAACAGACCCCACCAAAACGGAGCATCTTCACCAACCATGATTTTTTCCTGATACGTGTAAAATGAGAAGACTATGGATCTACACAGACAGAATTACTCCAGGAATACTCTGCTTAATGAAGCATGATTCTGATATAGGATAGTATACTTGAGTACTGTACTCTTTAATACATATCATTATAAGGTCATGTAAATGACTTTGAACTAAATTACTTATTCACATACACTCAATGAAGAGGTTTGGTTAAATCCCCCACTACAGCTAACTAGTTAATGAAATATAGAGATAAAATTATTCACTAAGTCCAATAGACCAGGTGCAAATCTCTCGATCTGTCCCTTTGACCTGTTTGCTAATGAAGTCCATCACCAGTATCAGCAGCAGTGGGCTCAGAAGTGAACACTGATGCAAACCCAGTCTCACTGGGAACTCCTCTGTAAGACCAAATACAATTCATACTTGAGTCAATGGGTCCTTGTACATAGTTTGCACTAATTCCACCATTGTTCCTAGGATTGTGAATCACCACAGGACTGCCCAAATCAGTTTCCTTGGGACCTTGTCATATGCTTTCTCCAAGTCTAGGAATTCGAAGTTGGACTCTTTCTTCATTTCTAGCTTCTTTTTGAGGCCACCCCAAGTACCTGTCTGACAACAAACATTGTCAGTTCTGTGGCATCCTGATCTGAGTCCAGATTGCTCATTTCCCATTTTACTTTCTACTACTGTGCATATTTGTTTATCAGTCGCCATCTCCAGAACGTTCATGCAGTGTGATAGGAGTTTGATACTGCCCACAGTTGTGAATGTTCCCTTTGATCTTGAATACTAACACTAGCATGCTTATATTCCAGTTGTCTGAAATACATCTTTCTCTCTATACTACTATAAATACCCTCCTGAGCCATTTTCCCCAATCTCACTCAATATCTGGATCATCTTTGCTGTGACCTCATCTGAGCTTGTTGCTTTCCCTGACTTTATTTTCCTTAGTGCTGTTCTTACTTTTTCTAGGGTGGGCTCTTCCTCTTCTCCCAACATTGGCTGTGTCTTGGGCAGTACAGCATCTGTGGGTTTTCTTCATTTAGAAGCTGCTGGAAGTACGCCATCCATCTGCCTTTGATGTCGCATGGACTGGTGAATAGGTTTTTGCTGGCATCCCTAATGAAGTGTCTGAGACTATCCTTATCTTTTTGCCTTTGTCTTGCAACCTGATAGAGTTTCTTTGTGCCATCCTCTGATCCACTTTCCAGAAGTTGGTAGAGTGTCTCTGATGACTTGTTCTTTGCAAATTTTGAAGGTGTGTTATCGGAGAAAAAGGTAATTGGGAACATAGTCTGTCAGAAATATTTGGTAAGCAAATGAGTATAACTAAGGATTTTTGTTTTTATCTTGGATACAAGATCTGAATTACTTAGACATATTTACGTCTTGTTAAATTTACTTCTGGAGGCTACAAAGAAGGCATATTACTAGAAACTGGAAATCAAAGTCTAAACCAAATGTATTTGAAGTAGTGTATATTGTAACAGAGATAAAGGAACTGGAACTGTTTTTTTTTAGCAAAGGACAAGAGGAAATTACATAGAAACTGTAGGAGCCATTCGTGCAGAATAATGTTTTGGAAGAGGAGAGTGAATTTTAATGGAAAGCAGGACTTGAACAATTTATGTAATGTTGGATTGATGATAATTGTACAAAAGAATATAGGTGATGTATAATGTTTATAAGAGTGAACATGTTAATGTGGTTTGATTCCTTTTATATAAATGTATGTTTGACTATGTCTTAAGTGAATATTCAATAAAGGTGTTAAAATATTTCCACTTAGAATGGAAGCTTTTTCTTAACATTAACTACTTCTGTAAAAATGGGTAACAAACATTTACTGTGAGTTTCACAAAACATTTTACAATATATTCGAAGTCTGTATTAATTTATGGTACTATACATTTTAAATGTCTTAGTAAAATAGCACCACTGGGTGATTCATACTAATTCTGAGGGAATGTAGTCTGTACTTATGCTGTGATTATGATCATTAGTTCAGCTGGCATAGAGGATAAAGCCCTGACTATGACCCAGGTGACCTGAGTTTGTTTAGCAACTTGGGCACTTGATGGAGCTGCGAGAGGATAGGGAAGAATAATAAGGTGTGCCCCTGCTTACCTTTTCCATGAGAGACAGATAAGTGTGGTGTAAGGGTGGAGCATACTGCTATGTCATGTGTGGTAGGAACCAGAAGCCATAACAAAGGCTTTTGCTGGGCTAGGTATTGGGTGGGTTGAGAGAAATGACATTCCCATCCTTGAGTTCAGGGCAGGGCCACTCCTAGTAACCATGCCTTATTGCAAATCCATCCTCTTTGAGGGATGCCAGCTGCAAAATCTTCTAAAACAAATAATTTGAGCTGATGCAAGTAACAGTGTTAGCTCTCAGGTCAGTTCAACACCTGTGTCACCTGGTAGGAGATGACTGACAACCTATGGTCTGGCAGGTTATACAAACATCAGAGATAACCATTCTTCAAAGAGCACAGACTGAGGGGAGTAAGGGCATAGAAAGAATCAGTGTTACCACACACAACCTTTGCTTATACAGCTGCAGCCAAGAATATGTAGACAGGTATTACTTCAAGAAAAAATAGCTTTGCAAGGGTCTGTACATTTTTCATTTTGTAAACTGAAATGAATGGTGGACTTTTGTTTTGTTTCTCCAGTCTATCCCTAGCTCTGCTAAAAAATAAATAACTGTTTAATTTGCATTGCATTTGTTTTATGGCAGAGGCAGGCATACAGCTTACGTACCCAGCTCTTTACATGCATTTAGAAATGTGTGTACTGCTATTCTTCATACTTTCTTGTCACTTCTCCAGTTGCTATGTTTTGATGAAAGTCTGTGTGGAAAACTCCTTCATAACCCACTCTGGACATCCATTCCGAAGAGAATGTGTCTAAATCTAGGAGGTATCATTGTACCCTTTTACTCAGCCCTCAGCAGGACAATCATTACATATAATGCCCCTTTGCCATGTATCTGTCCAGACACATGCAACAACTGGAATGCCCACAGAGATACAGGATACAAGGCCTAAACAACAGGCCCTACATGGACTGATTCAAAGCATTGTCACTATACTTGGTATCCTATAGACTGCTAAGAGGTGATTTCTGTCTGGTATTGAAGGCATCCTCCAACCCATTACTGATGGGGTTTATTGCACATTAGCATGGCAAATGGCATCAACAATTCTCAGTACAGGGATCTAAACCTCTTCTGCAACATCAATGTTTGGAGTGGCAGGTATATTTCACAGAGTATACCTTTGCTATGAACAAACAACCCATCCATATAAAACAGATTTCATCACTGCCATTTTTAAGTGCAAGGTAGATCTATGTATGGTGAAAAGAAAACTTACCCCAGGACTGCCCACTGTACTACTAATGGACACATGCACTCTTAAATGCTTTATCCCATGCATGGGTCTCCCTCAAATTATCTATAGTATGATCCCAGTTATTGTCATTAGGAGTAATACATAATTATCAACCATGGGATGGGTACGACCAACCTATAACCAAATGGGATAGGTTATTTTGAGCACAAAAAGTTAAACTGGCTAGACTTAAAGTGGCATGCACTAGCTGCTAGCCTAGTACCTACCTGTGAACCTATGAATCAACCAATTCCATAGGTCATTAAAAATCTATGTAAAGACGCAAAAGGAGAGAGAGAGGTTATTATGTTACCTTTTCCTAATCCACTTTTTATTTGTTTTCATCCCCAAAAATTCTTCTTTGTGGTGCACTATTCATCAGAACCCCCCCAACACCCCAAGATCATGTGCACCCAGATAATGCCCTGTCTCTTTGTAGTAAAAAGATCTGCAGCATCTCTACTCTGTAGTCACACATCTTCTGCCTAGCTTCACATTATTTTTTGTGCTTTTTTTCTGAATTTTCTCTACAGTAGTGCTCTCATAGATACCCGATAATGATCCCTGAAAACAGAAAAGAAATTCAATGGAGTTATACAATCACAATTCTATTTAGTGTTGCCATTTTCATCTCGCTGTATTCGTGATGGTCCATTCAGGTATCATCTATACATTTTTCCCTGTGTCATGTTCTTTTGCTGGCATTCCAGTCCCTCCAGTGGTACTTTCTGCCAACATGGACAACATTCCCAGATCCTTTGTTTGGCTCCTCTTCAAGCCTTCTCTGTTGCATTTGTCCTGTTTTCATTAGCAAAGAGGTAAGTCCTGTTCTGTGTTCAGATATGACTGAAATAAAAAGATACTTGCAGTACTCTTCAATTGCATAGTCCTCAAGCACCCTCATATTGGCCAGTGGACTATAGAAAATCTCCATCACAGGATCCATAAGCACAGCTACCACATTCTTAAGGAATCCAGGATACACCCATATGATCCATAGCCTTATCCTCCCATGAGCCACCAAGTTCCTCCCATTATTTCCAGAAGACCCTCTGCTGTTTATTCCTCTTCACCTATCTCATCCCCTTAGCTTAACACTCTCCCCTTAGTTTCCTTTCTATAGACTGAGGTGATGTATTCAATCACTACAGCTATATTTTACAAATATTTCTAATCTCTCTCATTCTCTCTCTCTCTCTCTCCCATCCTTGCTTAACCAGTCCAGATCTGCCCAACTTCTCCTCCTTTATGTTGTATGGCTAATGATTGGATGGGAAATAGGAAATTCACCCTGGGGATCACCTCTGTGGCTCTGCTCAAGAGGGGCGCAGGAAAATAATTTTCTTGGGTGGCGAAAGCCAGGGTACCTTTTTGGCTAGGCTTGTATAGGCCCTACGGCCGATAGCCTAGTACCTACCTATGAAGTAAAAGATTGCTCCATTTCTTGATCCCCACCACCTGCTATCGTTTGAATTGTGTGTTTGTTCCTCATGAAGGTCTAATTCCTTCTGCCACCCCTCCTCTGCTTCTATACCTACGATCTCTGTTTTTTCATGCTTTACAATTAGCTGTAACTGATAGCCTATTTCTGTGTAGCCAGTTAGCAATTTCCTGCTTTTCCTTCTTGATTTTTCATCAAAGCATTTTTCTTAGCCCTGTGTACTCCATCACTACATAGTTTCCATAGCTTTTGTTTCATTCTGTCTATTTGGATTCATAACTCTTAATTTGTGTTTTGGCTTCTCTTCAACTCATATGACCTTGTTTCTATAAAATCCCACACGACTGTCTTCTACTCCAAAGTAAATACCTTTATTATTATGGTTAAGTAATTGTGCCTCTTTTGGATATCTTTGACAGAATCTTCTTTTGTTAGAATCACCGCCAAAATTCTATCCTTTCTGATACAGTCCTCTACTAGGTGCCTGAAACCCTGTGCACATAAATGAGTTTATCTCATACATCCGGCATACATAAGCAAGCAAGCATATATATCATTCTAAAAATGTGATTGTATTTCACCTCTCTTCAAACATACATCCATTTATATGCAACAAGCACAGCCGATATGGCCCTATTCTTTTTATCCAGAATTAGACTGTGTGGACATCATGAGACCTCTGACTTTATGAATATTAACATTAGCAAAATGTTGTGTATCACAACTACATCCTATGGCACAGAACACAGAATGGCTGTCTGCCAAGTGCAAGCCATTCTTACTTTATTACTTTTTGTGGTATGGCATGATACAAGCATTCTGTTTTGCCTTACGGGAATATGTGGTTCAAATGGTTCTGTAAATTTCATATGTCTGGAATTGGCTTGCACCACCTCTTGATAGTTTTATGTGCTGCTTAACATGGGGATATGCAGTACTGAATTAGTGCAGAAGAGCACTATCCTCTAAAACAGAAAGGTGATGATCACGTGGAAAGTCAGTGAAAATCTTTTCATAGAGTTTAAAACCTATTCATAGTGGGAATATCTATCGACATACTTTAGCATTTCAGTTTGCTTAATGAAGAACTTTTATGGAAGTAAAACCCTTTCAGAGGACAGAACAGTGATTTATTTTTGGAATGGGAAATGTGTTTGTTATCAAACCATGTATGTCATGACTGGCAAAGGATAGAGAGATATACTACTCCCTTATACTGTTTAATTTTGAACATTGTAACTATCATATTAAAATAGGGGTCACTGTTAAGATATTCAGTAAATAGTCTATGTATTATCTGCCCACTTTGTAAAATGCTTATATTAAATGACATGCACATTTATTTTGTAAGAGAAATCAGCCTGCCTACTTAATTTCTGTCTCTACAGCAAATGTTTCACTGCAGTGGGTATAATGATACATCAAAATACTGTGAATGATGCTGCTTGAGTTAATGTGCAAAAGAAAAAGTTAATTACTTTTTTCCTCATGGGAAATCTACAAGTTCTTCAGTAACTGCTAGCACGGATCTAAGTCCTTGTGGGTTGTTCCCTAAAGGACTGTTTTTATTTTTGGCATGTATTATTTTCCAATGGTGTATTCCCTGTCAATTCAGATAATAGTCTTAAGACTGCAATTGTGAAAAAGTGACTATATGGCAGTAAACCTTCATGCTTAGTTTATCATGAGTTATGTAAAATGTAAGGAATACTATAATGAGAGACTTATTCATAAAGCATATTCAGTGAAGATGACAGTTTATGACATTTATAATGATAAAAGTAGGCATATCTTGAATAAAAAAGTAAGTGTGCTGCATTTTATAATACAGAAAATGTGACTATTGTGAGAAGAAAAGGTGATTCAATCTAAAGATAACAAGCATGGATTTATTGTAGTTTTCTTAGCTTATAGTTCCATTTTGTGGAATTATTTGGCATTTTAGGCATGTTTCAGATTGTTTACATGGTTCTGTATTAGCAACATAGTTTGTATAAATCAAAATAATTGCATACGGGAATAAATGTATAACCTTCATTGGTTTGTGATTAGGTGTACAGAAAATTAATATGATGCAAAAAATTCCAAGAAGGATTTTAACTACTTCCACTGCTCTTGTTTTGGGACCCTTTTGCCAAATATTTGAAATAAAATACATTAAGCAAAAGTGATAATATTCTTCTTTTACTTCTTTTATCTTAATACAATCAACAAAAACAGTCCATGGTAAACAGAATTTATCTCAGAAATGTGTGAATCTTAATGAACTCAAACATACACACACACACACACACACACACACACACACACGCACACACACACACACACACACACACACACACACGCACACACACGCACACACACACACACACACACACACACACACACACACACACACACACACACCAAAGTATGACAGTGAAAATAATAGCAGACATTTCAATCCAGTGCAAAAAACTACAGTAAGAGGATGATTGATGGGCATTTGCTGAAAATTCATGATTTATGTAGGGTGCAAGCCATAGCCAACCCTATGTGGTGAATGGACTCCTACAAACAGTGTGATCATATATAGTCACCACTGAAATGAAAAGACAGCCAATATCCTTATATTACTGATGTTGTGCTTGTCATCTGATGTCTGAGAAAGATCATCACCGAAGTATGACATGACAATGAGTAAACGTGCTATTTAGAAGTGGAATGCAAATATCTCATCCAAAAATCATATGTAGGGTACAGTATTAATAAGCATGGTGTGCATAGGCCCTGTAATAGAAACATACTTGCCCCATCTCAACACCATTATGATAACAATCTCCAGTTTATGGAATATCTCTAGTTTTAGATCCCTTTACAAGGATAATATTAAAATGATACACTGCTGTCATGGTAAAAGAGCTTAAACTAATCACAATTTGCTCCACAAAATGAAGATGGATTACAGAGTAGACAATTTCCACCATTATCTCACAATCCATGTATGTCATATGGGCACTGACAAAGCTGATTTGTTGTCACTAGCACCTCTGACTGCTATAACAACAGATGTGTGCTTCCCCAGTATTTTACATATCCTAAATTCCCTGAATTGTCTCTCTCTCTTTTTTTTTTTGTCTGTGCATGATTTCAAAAGGATTGTCTGTCAAAGTTTGTTCAAAATGCAATTGCAAATTTAATAAATTCAGCGGGGAAGCAAGATCAAAGGACAATGAAGTTGACCTGGTTGTGATCCATGTTATCAGTATGGAGGCTGAATATGCAGCAAACCTACTGGCCAATAAATTTAGCTCTAATTTTACTGCTGTCTCTACCCCCTCCCCCATCTATCCTCAACCGATATATGAAACTGGCTTGCCTTAGGCCATCTTGCAAGACCAAGTCCTAAAAATGCTATCAATAGGCTCCCTATTAAAATGTGAGCACTAGAAATGCTGAGTGCTGAAAAGCTGGAAAAAAAAAGACTGAAAACACAAGAGAAGAGCAAAACTCAAAAAAAATCACTCTTCTTCTTAAAACTTATTTTTGCAGCCACCCCCTGCATTCTCACACTCCCAAAAAATATATATACCAACTCTGAGATTGCCATACTTCAGAGAAAAGGTGATATTCTGAGAAATAGCATCTTGGACTTAGTATATACAAGTCCAATCTTTTGGCCATTCCATCTCAACATTTCAGGAGTCACTTTAGTGTGTGCCGACATTTGAAAAGGTCAACCTGTCAATAGCTAGAAATACTGAATCAACAGGTACTTACTATTTTATTGGATGCATCTTAAAAAGCATGGAGCACAATTTAGCCACATCCCTGACAATATTCTTCAGCCTTATCCTCCATACAGGTTTTGAAACAATGACTGAAGAGCAGATACAGTTATTTCCATGTGACAATGTGTGGTACTGCCAGCTATGCCAGGAGAAGTAGGGCAGTGGATGTGTAACATATGCCAACATAGCCAGCTGGAATTTAGTAAAGAATTATGTGTTATTTGAATATCAAACTGATATATGCATATGCTTGTGTTGAAAATGTATTTGTAAAGTTGCTTGCATTAAAAATGTATCAACAGTGGGTCCTGCTGGCAGAAAAGAAAAATATGTGTATGTAATGACTGACTAAATGTATCCATTGTAACTGCTGAAATGAATATATTGTAATACAGTATATTGAAAGAGAAGAGATTAATCACAGTCCAGCTGCAGCTAACTTTGAAAAATGTTCTGAAATTAAATTTCCTGGCTTAGGCCATAAAGATTGCATCTTACAATTTTCAATGAAGCCAGAGAAAAACATCTGTACTAAGAAGCTTTCTATATTGCCTGTGCTGTAAGTAGCTGCTACTCTGAAAGGTTAGAAGTTTGAAATTGTTTTATGACTTTCAGAAGCTGCAACAAATCTGAGCAAAACTCTATGTGTGTATGTTATTGACACATATGTGCTAAATCCTAGCAGTTTATAGCAAAGGGGGTAGCATTGGAAGCAGAAGTCAGATGAACAGATATATGTGATGACATTCTGTAATCTAGGACAACAATTATGTTTAATACTAGATGAGACTGAAGTCTCATTGAAATCTCTTTTTAGAACCTGACAGAGAAGGACCTCTCACCTATGTCATCTTTCCTTGCTCTAGTAAGTGACCATGGAATAGTAATTCTTTTGATCAGTCAAAAAATATAGTGAGATTAGTTAAGTAAATTTTTCTGTATCTGTGTGAATCTATTCATCTGTGTTATTTTAATATTTCCTGTGATTGAAAATCCTGGCTTGGCTGTTTTGGTCTTGAAATAAATTGCATTTCTTTTCTTTTACATCGTTCTGGCTGCAGTGGTGTTCCGTTTTTGTTTTCAGTAAAAAGATATTTAGTATTTTCATGTTCTTTTAGTTTTTATTATTCAATATATTTAGCCTTTTATGTGGCTGGTCATTTAGAGAATATTTTTGACCTTTGAGAGTACTTATATATATATATATATATATATATATATATATATATATATATATATATATATATATTTGTTGACCATGTGGCCACTCCTGTAAACGTTACTGCATTGAAAAAACACTATCATTTGTATTAATATTAATTTCACTCAGTATAATTGGGTGCCCCTGTAAAACCTTAGAGTAGTTGGCATTGGAGTGACTAGTGGCAGTGTATCTGAGAATAGCTAGTAAATCTGTGTCCACATTTCCCAGGTGTGTGTGTGTGTGTGTGTGTGTGTGTGTGTGTGTGTGTGTGTGTGTGTGTGTGTGTGTGTGTGTGTGTGTGTGTGTGTGTGTGTGTGTGTGTGTGCAAATCAAATCTCAAGAATGTGTGTTTCAGCTGCTGGGAGAAGGGACACGAAACATTGGTTCCATAGAGAGAGTGGTGGAAGACTTGGCTTGGACACTCAGCTGAGGGCTCAACCCTACAGCTGTGCCATTGAGGAGTGTTACTGGAGATCTGGAGAGAGAAAAAGAAACCAGTCCCTGGACTGAGTGTGTTCTCTTTGCACTCTTAAGGGAAACTGTGCTCGATGCAGAAGTCTGCATCTGGAAATACTGTGTGTATCTATTTTTGTTCCAAGTGAACATCCCTCTATAGTGTCAGTGGTGAGGATTCAGGCTCCTTGATTACAGGCCCAGAATGGGGACATCACACCCTGCATAATGTAAGACCTCCCAGAGACCTAGGCGATTATAGACCCATAAGTCTGAACAGCATCATATGCAAAGCTACAGAAAGACTTATCATGGAACTAATCAATAAGGACTTAAGGAAACTCTAAACAGTGGACCTGTCTCACTTTGGATTCTTGAAGGGCAGGTCATACTTACTTAACCCGGTGGATTTTTGCTTACTCAGTTTGGTGAACTTTTTTGAAAAGGTCAACAAAGCAATGGATGAAGGCAAAACTGTACACACCACATACCTCAAACAGGCCAAAGCTTTTGACACAACCCCCAATCAAGCATAGTAGAAAAGCTAAATAAACTGGGAGTAACCCTATATGTCACCCACTGAATTTCAAACTGGCTCACAGATAAGATGTAAGAAATCAAAACAGTGGAAGTTATGTCCACAAAAAGCCCAGTCACCAGTGAAGTCTCCCAGGGTTCTAGCCTGGGACCTCTCCAATTTTGCATTTACTTCTCTGAAGTAAAAACCAATAGACAGGGGTCTGGCTGACTAAGTTTGCAGATTACTTCGCAATCATACATGAAGGTTTGTCTCAAATAAATAACTGGTGCCAAAATCATGGGCTGAAGCTAAATGCCAAAAAATGCATTACTGTATCATTTGCAATGTCATCTACCTCAGGGAACTACCACACTGGCAATACACCCCTAAGAGTTGACCCAGTTGTTTGGGATTTGTGAACTTATGTGGACATTGATGTAACTTTCAGCTAGTAGGTGTCCCTTGTCATAAGAAAGTCCTTCTACAGTACACAGCTTATAAATGAAGTGATTCTGGCTAGATCTAGGGATGTCATTTTCCCCCTTTACTCAGCCTTCATTATGCCAGTTATTGAGTATAATGCCCCATTTGGCCTGTATCTGTCCAGATATATGCAACAACTGGAACATCCAGAGACATAACTTACTAAAAGGATACAAGGCCTAAACAACATGTCTTACATGCACTGACTCAAAGTCTTATCACTATAGTCTGTTTACAAACAAACTGAACATCTTATCACTATAGTCTGTTTATGGACCAACTCAATGTCTTATCACTATACTCAGTTTATTACAGACTACTAAGAGGTGACTTGTGTCTAGCATACAGGGCATCCCCTGACCCAATACTGATGGATTTACTGTACATCAGCAAGTCAAATGACATCACAAACACTCAGTCTAGGGATCTAAATGTCTTCTGCAATATCACCAGAATGGTTTGGAGAGACAGGTATAACCCAAAGGGGATACCAGTGCTGTGGAACAGACTCCCCATCCATGTAAAACAAAACTCATTCCTGTCCATGTTCAATAGTAACATTAATCTATGGAAAAGAAACAGAAAAATTACCACAGGATTGCCCACTGTACTACTAATGGACAGAGGCATTTCCTAAGTATTGTATCCAAGGCATGGGTTCCCTTGAATTATCTATGGTATGATTGCAATTATTCTTACTATGAGTAATATACAATTGAACATAATGGGATGGTAAGGACAAGCTAAGCTCAACTGAGCACCCAAAGAGAACCTGGTTATGCTTAAAATAGCCCACAAGGAAAACTAGCCTAATACTTACCTATGAACCTATGCAAAAAACAATGGTGTTAGAATAGGTATATAAATAATGTTTTTAAAAGTACACATACATGCTATGTCCAATTATCCCTGACTCTTGAGTACCACAACCCCATCAACCTCATCTTCAACCCTACCATCTCTGCTCTGGTCCCAATTTTACGTGAATACAAATCAGGGCATGAGTCACCTTTAGGGAAACAAAGACAGACAATAGTCTGCAGAAATACAACAGCAGAAAATGTGCGGCATTATTAGATACACAACCTTTTAATGCGCTAATGTATGTGTGGTCATATCTGATGCATTGCTATGCTGTTGTTAATTTGGCACCCAGATTATGCCTAACATGGTCTTTTCTCTTGTTTTCCATCTGAATCATAAGTCACACTGTACATGATCAGACAGAAGTGCAATCAGACAACAATGCAGCCTGCTGCATAAATCATACTACTGTGATTCCTGTAAAAAAGCACTCCATAACACATTTCTTGTATACTGCTAAACACATTGTTTACAAATAAGTTGGCTTGATCAAATATGCATACAAAATAGTTAGAAAAATATTTTCTTCACTGACTCAGAATGGGTGTTCTGCAGAACTACTGAAATCCTAAAAGTATCTCAGAAATTAATTCCATTTGCTATAATGTTTCTTGACATCCAAACCATATTTATCAAAGCCCCACAACTATAGTCCATATCATGTACACCTACAATAGACCCCAGCATACAGATATGGTTTACACAAACGAGTATCAACAGAATGAAAGGATGTATAGTAGTCTAGTAAAATATGATTTCTGCCTGTCAAATGGTATCATTTGTAATACTACCTTAGTCTCAGTTCATAGCTAAGTGGTTTTAAGTGACTGCACTTCTAATGTAACAAAAGGTATCAAGTATTTTCATATGTATTTCAAAGATGATGCCAAGCTAGGTGTACAGGCAACCGCATTACCTAAAAAAAACTGAATCAATTAAATTATCTTAGCGTACAGATCTGTATTAATTTTAGATTAGTCTCTCAATGAGCATTTGCACAAAACTTCCACTGGTGAGTGATATGATCATATCGCAATTAATAAACATAATCTCTTCTGACTGTTTCGGCCTCTTCAAAAAATCTTTAAAAAATAGGAAGACTTGGAAATTAGAGAGATTTTATTACATGCTGCAAGTCACAAACTAAAATGGATGATTCAGCTTTTCTCTTCTTGGCACATGTTGCTATCCATATCTTAATGAAATCTACTTGAAGATACAAACCTTGACTTACCTTTTGTGGTTGCAAATCAATGCAAATCAACAGAACAGATAGATGGTGAGGCCTTAACATTTGCAAAATAGCACATAAATGCCTGAAGTCAGATTAATAAAATACAGGATAAGAAACTGTTCTCACAAAAATGTCAGTATACTGAATGTAATGCTATAGCAACCAACCTATGGCAATTTCCTGATCAGCAAGCCTACTTACACTCCGTGAGATAACACCTCCACATCAAATTGAGTTTTTCTGAATTCCATAGTTAATCTTAATAGGGATTTAAACTACCCAAACATTGATTAGCTAAACTAATCAACACTAAATAAATGTGTGCCAAAATTACTACTCAATTTTGTAACTTTAAAAAAATATGTTAGTTATAAAATCAGATCTGAACTAAAGTGCAGAAAGTAGTTTATTATTATTTCAAATCTTCCAGATCTATTTCTGAGCTCAGTTGAATCAAAATGTATGAAAGCAATAGAAGTGTATTCTTTAATTGTGTCAGAAAACTGGAAGGGAAAGCTATATATGCAACATCTTGTCAGTATATACAGAAGTTATCATCTAGTTACAAGACAGCAAAAGTATTTGCAAGAAGGTTTGTGCAAACTTTACAACTAAGAAAGACAGATGTCAGAGACTCACAAATTCAATGGGAAACCTCTGTTGTGTAAAAACAGATATGATAACTGTTGCTACAAAACTCAATGAAACAGGACATGCCTGCTTGTTTCCTATGCATAATGAAGGAAAAGCTAACTAAGCCCCTATCCATAATGATAAGAAAATGTTAGTATTTTGGATGTCTGCCTACTCTATGATGACATGAAGTGGTGATAGCAGGTGGCAAGGGAGGAGTCACAACAAGTGCAATAAATTTTAAGTCTGAGTAGTATTCAATATAAAATCCATGGTATGATCCAAAACAGATCTTATCTAAAATGTCACAGGGAATTTAATTCTTTTAGATACAGAATCTGATGGGGGGGATAGAGGGATGTGTTGTCTTGTCAATATTTGGGCATTTTTGAAAGAAGTAGCCAAATCATTTGATGGAAGATTGAGAGTGTAAGCTTCTTATCTTACTTTCAAATGAATATTACACAATTTCACAAAGGAGTATAACTGAGACACTAAATGCATCAATTCTATAATAGCATATTGTATAATGTGTATTATGATCAAACGTGAGGGGAATATCTAGTCATATTCCAAGGTCTCTCACAGTATCTTCATTTTTGAGTAGGCTGTTTTCTATACTATAAGATGGATGCAGGGAGCTTTTTACCAAATACAGTAATACTGCATTTGTTACCATTTGCTAAACAAACTCAATCCAACTTATAGTGTAGGAAACTCAACTCCAAAATGAAGATGTTGTAAGTGAATTTGAAATCACCCAATTTTTTTTAAATCAGTTGTACCTGCTGTAATGCTACAAGAGTTTATTACTCACCATCTACTAGCCTGCAAATATTTCAGGAGGTCTTATTACCCACACTTCTTGACCTATTAATAATTATGCTGATTTTGTAATTTGCATCATTTATATTAGGCAAGAGTCTAAGTGTTGTGCAGGCTCCACCCATTACCTTGCTCAAGTCTATTATCAGAAGTTTGACTAAATTTTTGTCATAATGCCTTTTATTTTGCCTTCCTGTTATTTCAGACAAACAACATAGGTGTTTATAACATAAATCAAGTAAACATGATTTCTTATTTTTTTTTTATTTTATAGTTATCTTGTTCGCTTATTGGATTATTGTATCACAACCTGCAGAAAGCTAAACCTCTGTTGTTGTCCATTCTTCAGTCCCTGCCTTCATTCTAAGATATGATATTGATAATTAACCTCAGACAATGCAGTTCATAGCAGTGCAATAACATTACTTGAATAGACAGTAAAATAAAGCAACTATGTCATTCGAATGAATGCCTCCCAAATGAATACAAAGTCAAAACAAAAATCCCATCAAAACATACGTTCCTTATACTACTTACCAAACTAAACTATTATCACACTAAAATAAAATATTACCTGTACAAAACAAAAAGGAAAACAAATCAAACAAAATGTAATAAAATCTTCTACTCATTTTTCTGCAAAGGTGCAACTCCCCATGCCTTCCATATATAGGGGCCTTTGCTTCACACTCCACGTCTTCTTATAAATATTAACTCCAAAGGCAATTTGTTGATGTAATTGAGTCTCTACCTTGAGTTTTTTACATTTAAGCAAGCTGTCATCCTTGGTAGAGATAAGCCATGACACCTGTCATTAACGGCTACATTCTTGAACACTAGCTCTCCACTTATATGAGGACAACTCTGATGTTCACAGACTATAAAGGGGGTATGTGTGGAGACTGTCTCTCAGGCATGTTAAATATGTAGGATGCCCAGTGTGGAGGAATGTGAAGGAGATAAACCTTTACATGCAGCCAGCTAGAAGACCATAACAATGGATCTCTGCAAAGCCAGCTGCCTGGGGCTGCTCTAGTGCCCACAAGATAAAGGACTATTCAGTGATGGGGGAACACTGAGGGGATAATGTATAGCAAGAGATTCCTCAGAGCTACTGGAGAGATATGTGCACAACCCAAGTGGTCCCACACTTTTTCTCTGCAAGCAGGTACCAGTAGTATGCTTCTATCTCCAGTGGTACAGAGGCTGCAGAACATTTGCATTCCTTTATCCTGACAACTACATAGATGTTGGCTCAGTAATATGCAAAAAAGAAATTCTGCAACTAATACAGGAGGGAGAGATGCTGCTAATTGTAACACCCTCTGGGCACCTTTAGTCACATGGAGGATGCACAGGTGTATGTAATGTGTACATAGACATATAAATATTAACTGTGCTGCAAAGCATGTAAATGGTAGCCTGAGACTGATACTGATGATTCAGTGGGTAAGTGGTGAAAGGTATAGGATAGGCAAGTCAAAAGTCATATATAGCAGTTGTTGTGTTTCTGTATGAAGACACTGCTTTAAGCATTATGCCAACATGCTAGCAAGGCATGGTCAGGTAAATCAAGAATCATGTACATTGGACTACTGTGCACCACCTGATCATGCCTGGTGTTTGTGACCTTGTAAATGGTGATGGAGGCAAGCTACACTGGAGTCTTATAGAGTGTTATATACTATCATAGAGTGTCAGTGATGCTATACTTCCTCTGGAGTCTTATAGAGTGTTATATACTATCATAGAGTGTCAGTGATGCTATACTTCCTCTGGAGTCTTATAGAGTGTTATATACTATCATAGAGTGTCAGTGATGCTATACTTCCTCTGGAGTCTTATAGAGTGTTATATACTATCATAGAGTGTCAGTGATGCTATACTTCCTCTGGAGTCTTATAGAGTGTTATATACTATCATAGAGTGTCAGTGATGCTATACTTCCTCTGGAGTCTTATAGAGTGTTATATACTATCATAGAGTGTCAGTGATGCTATACTTCCTCTGGAGTCTTATAGAGTGTTATATACTATCATAGAGTGTCAGTGATGCTATACTTCCTCTGGAGTCTTATAGAGTGTTATATACTATCATAGAGTGTCAGTGATGCTATACTTCCTCTGGAGTCTTATAGAGTGTTATATACTATCATAGAGTGTCAGTGATGCTATACTTCCTCTTTTGTCTTATTGAGTGTTATATACTATCATAGAGTGTCAGTGATGCTATACTTCCTCTGGAGTCTTATAGAGTGTTATATACTATCATAGAGTGTCAGTGATGCTATACTTCCTCTGGAGTCTTATAGAGTGTTATATACTATCATAGAGTGTCAGTGATGCTATACTTCCTCTGGAGTCTTATAGAGTGTTATATACTATCATAGAGTGTCAGTGATGCTATACTTCCTCTGGAGTCTTATAGAGTGTTATATACTATCATAGAGTGTCAGTGATGCTATACTTCCTCTGGAGTCTTATAGAGTGTTATATACTATCATAGAGTGTCAGTGATGCTATACTTCCTCTGGAGTCTTATAGAGTGTTATATACTATCATAGAGTGTCAGTGATGCTATACTTCCTCTGGAGTCTTATAGAGTGTTATATACTATCATAGAGTGTCAGTGATGCTATACTTCCTCTGGAGTCTTATAGAGTGTTATATACTATCATAGAGTGTCAGTGATGCTATACTTCCTCTGGAGTCTTATAGAGTGTTATATACTATCATAGAGTGTCAGTGATGCTATACTTCCTCTGGAGTCTTATAGAGTGTTATATACTATCATAGAGTGTCAGTGATGCTATACTTCCTCTGGAGTCTTATAGAGTGTTATATACTATCATAGAATGTCAGTGATGCTATACTTCCTCTGGAGTCTTATAGAGTGTTATATACTATCATAGAGTGTCAGTGAAATCTTACAGAGTGTTATATACTATCATAGAGTGTCAGTGATGCTATACTTCATCAAAACAAGCTGTAGAAAATATACAGAAAACACATGAAGATTCTACACCGTGCTTTTCACCCAGTTATGTCATTCTTCCATCTTACTTGTGGTGAAGGAAAGTTCTGCACATGGTAGGGCAGTAAAGGGCTTGTTAGCTAGATGGTATCACTGTCATTCTCACAGAGGTGTCAGGGTCTATGTTACAAAATGTAGTTCTCACTGAACCACTCAGCTATGGTCTGCTATTTGTCAGGGAGGGTGACTGAAATGTCTGCCATTAACATGGATACCTTGGTGAATACCAAGTTTGCCTTCAATGACAACTTCAATGACAAATTCCTCAGCCCTTTAGCAAACAGATGTGTCAAACCCATACTATTGCTGCAGAACAATATTCTAGAAGAAGAACAAATTAGCTGGGCATGATTAAAAGTGCACCTCTGTATTATTCACTTAGGGAAGTCCAGTCTCCCAGTACTGAGGAATGAATGTTCACTAAGTGATCTGTAGGACATAAGTAAGTGCTAAAGTAATGTCTGCTTTATCTACAATCTACTGAATTCATCACTATGCCACTTTGCAGGCTTTGCACTTCTGCTTCAGAAAAACACATAGTATAGAATGAAGCCTGGATGACACGTCATCTGCATATAACACATGCAGGGTGATTAGCTGCATAAGGGTTACATGGGCAGTTTAGAATGTTAGAATGTCTCATCTACCATTCCCTGTAAGGCATAGTGTAACTCCTGAGTATTCTCTGTGGAAACTAACATCAATTCCTTGTCGTCCAGCCATTCATGGCAAAGTTGCAAGGACAGCAGCACAGAATGCGCAGGCATACCATTCACTGATTGCTCGTGCATCTCCATGAATCAGTCCCATTAGACTGACTGCCTCAGTAACTTCTGTGGGGATAGGCCCGTAACCTTCTCAGCCAGTAGCTCTGATATGAACCACAAGATGAGGTCAAACATTGGACATGACTTTGGCTGTTATGATCTTCTTCATTTTTTTCTTATGATGGGAACTGCAGAAGTACCACAGGGGCCAGGGAAATAGTTTTGAGTTTAAATTTTCAAGAGTGTGTGTGGCTGTTATCAGCCATGTGGTGTTCTGCCTCCCATTCCTTATTTTATACTATCCTCTTCAAAGAACTACACCATGAGCTTTATTATTATTTGTGAGTTTCTTCCTGTAGTTCAAATACCTACCTATATGTAGTTGTGGATTACCCTTTGCTGTGGGCACTGAGAAGTACATATAACCACTGATTCTAATGAAATGTCTGCATGCCCATCATATATTGTTTCACTGTGCAACTCTATTTTAATGGTACTGCATGTGAGAGTTTGCTCGTCTATGTGTGTTTACTCATCAGACTGTCCTTTCATGAGGTGTTTCCACCTTTTCCACATTTTTGGCATGCTGGATAATCCTTTTTTGCACTATTCACTCTCTTCCTTTACATATTATCGCATATTTTTATTTATATTTTATTTTTTATCATAATCAACTTGATTGTGTGTAATTCACCCTTCTGACACCCCATCTTCATATACTAGATTCAAAAGGAAGACATTAGCGTACTTGGAATACTGTGAATCTGATCACTCGTGTGCCTCCATTGTTATATTACCTTACAAAAAAACAACAATATAGTTGTCAAAATAAAATAATAAAATAGCATATTCTTAATTAAAAAGGCTATATTGCATATTCTTTCTGCCAAAAAATGAACGGATTATGAAAATCTAAGAATTTTCACAAAATAAAAATCTTAACAACTGTTATGCATAGCAATCACCAAGATGTTGGAATTTTCGCAATTGTATTGCATTTCATTTTGCTTTTAGACATTGAGAGTTTCATCCCTTGTAACAGAGGTGCATTACATTACTGTAGCAAGTCCTTTATCAAGCAACATAAACATTTCCCAGATGTCCCTGTGATTAGATCTGATTTTGGGTTACTGGAATAGTCACGCTCCTTACTTTTGTTACCATACCCTTGTCAGCCTAAGAAGAATGGTAATAATAAACTTCAATGACAATATCTTTGCAATCCAAATAATGATCATAAGGACTTCAAGTCAAGGTTGATGATAAACTATTAATTATTGGTGAACATAAAACACAAAAACAATTTTTTTCTGCTATAATGACTAGTTGTTTTAATTTTACTGTCACGTGCTGCTTAGCACATGCACAGAATTCCTCTAATATCACAGCTCTTAATGTAAGTAGTAACATTTGGAATTTAGGTCTGTACTGGATATAAGACTGTAGATATACATATATATATATATATATATATATATATATATATATATATATATTTTTTTTTTTTTTTTTTTTTTTTGAGATTCTGTCTATCCTTTACATTGTAAAAGTCATCTAAAAATAACAAAATTGAAGGAAACTCACAAGTGAAATTATTGTTAATGCAACTTAGCATGATCATTTTTCAAATGTTAGGAGTGGCAAAAATCCTTGATGTCTCCTGCTGTAAAGTCCCTCTTTAATTTGCTGGAAGAATTTATTAAATATGATATGAATTTTTGTTGAAAATAAACAGTGAAGATGAATGTGACAATGTTGTGTCATATCATAAAATAAGATAAAATAAGTAAGTATAATATTCAGGTTTACAGGCTCATCATTACGGAAAAACAAGCAGAAGTGTGTTGTTCTGTAACGTAAAGCTGTAACGTTCGAGCTGCCTTTGCTTTGTGTGTTCTTAAGAATTAGACTATAAAGGGATAATCACACAATCTATTTTGGTATTGTAATATTTGTTACACTGCTTTTTGATAATTGCTCTGAACTTTCATATGCTCATATAATAGAAGATACCCACATGGTTGTGTACAACTGGAAATCTCACTACAGGTTTTCTATTTCAGTTGAAGTTAAACAGAAATATTGCCAATTTAAGGCATTTTACATTACAGGGCCAGATATAAGCTAGGGACCTCAAGGAATAAGTGCACCTGTTATTTTCTTGCATCACCTAATTAATAATTAGGCACTTTAGAATTGTTTTTTCCCAAAATCAAAGTTATCATTGGCACTAATCATGTTTAAGTAACTCAAATGCAGTTTTACATATTATCGATGCACATTTTTTTTCTGTTTTTATTTGCACATTTAATGCTAAACCAGATACAAGTGTGGTGACAGGTTCTCTTGAAGTATAACTTCTGTGAGCAACACATATATGAGACTCCAATTAGTTTACTAACAAACCATACTGTGCTCAGACATTATGCTTATTTTATTGCAAATGCTATTATTGTTAAAACTTTTTAAAATTGCTATACAACACTACAGAAAACTCTAGCATTTTGAAACATAAACTGTTTTATATAATTTATTTAGTTATTTTTTCAATCTGTAGGTTAGGTTAATCCCATTAGGTCAATGAATTATTTTTAGGAGAGACCTGATGAGGTATTCATAATGACTGGGGGATATTTGGCTACAATACCTGGAAATTTCTCCTATTCTTTTTATTTAAAGGCATGGAATCTTTTATATCTACCTGAGGTACAATCAACTCCTGCAGATGGGACCTCCATTTAACATCTCATCCAAAGAATGGATTGGTATGTAAGCCTTACAATCATTATATATTCCCTTGATTTCCTCTTATTTATGTGTGAATATTGATAGAATTACAGTTATGCATTCAAAATAGCCCCCAACCTTGGATAATACTGTATTAGGTACTATAAAATGTGATCTCTGGGTTGTTGAAAGGTCACTGTTACTCAAGTTATACAATTTTTTTCATCTCAGGATTTTAAATAATCCATGAAATATTATTTGCTTAACTGAAGTGTTTATTAATTATATATATTAAGATTTAGAACAAAAAATGACTTACAAGAAAGAAAGCCAGTGTCTAAACTTTATCTTTTAAGATGACTCGACAAAAAAGAAAAAAAAAATGCTAAAGTAATTTCTGCATAAAGCCCTCTAAAAGCAAGACGTTTTCTCAAAAAATAAGGTAAGTAATTAAGTAATCGTAAAACCATTAACAGAGAACCCAAACAGAACAAATTATCACCATATTGAAAAGCTATTAGCAGGATAAATCTAACAAACTCAAAATAATCCCCCCAAAATTAAACAAATGCATCAAGAAAAATCAATAAATGAATATAACGTATACAGACTCCCATGGACATCTAATTAAATAAAGGAAACACGAGTACCATTATCCAAACCAGCTAACATAAAATGTGAGAAGAACTTCATGGCTTACATATACGTTCCTTAATTCTTGTAGATGCCAACAAACTAATTTCTATTTGAACTTTTTTTAAGATTGTGCTATCTTAAAAATTGTTTACATGTCTGTGCAGTACTGTGATTGTGATATTCAAGCTTTCACAGTTGCACTCTATCATACTTGTACAGTATTCAATTAAATAGGTATAAATTTTCTGCTGCTGCAGGCTGGAAATCATTTGCCTATAATTCTGTGTCACAATACATTTAAATATGAAAAATAACATTTTAACTTTATTTATTCATTAAGTTAATTAGTTATATTTGTTTACCAGGACAGCACACTGATCAATATACTTACTAATTTCAAATGCAGCCCAGGTAAAGTACAAAACATTTCACAAAAAGAAAAATACATAGATACAAACAATAACAGAGAAGTTCAGAATAGTTATATAGATAACAAGCACAGTGTAATGCAAAATCCATATATCTTTGTTTCTAAAGTGGATTAACATTCAGTGAATCTAAAAGAGTAGAAGGGATTTGGAAAGGTGATAGTGTGTTAGCTGATATGTCTGTTTTGAAGCAGCAACACTTGGCTTGGCTGAAACATTGTTCGCAGTTGCATTCTGAATTTGAAGTGAGTGTTGATTTCCTTTAGGTCACAAATGAGAGCTTGCCAAAGAGTAGGTGACTGAGTAAAGAATGCATGTGCACTGCTTTAGAATTTGGTTCTAGGGCTAATGAGAGTTGCTGTGGCTTGTGAGTAGTGCTATATATGGAGTTTTTTTCAGGCCTTTGAGCTTCAAGGGGGAATAAATGTCTAGACATAAGTAGTTTGTAGAGCTGGGATCCTAACAGTACGTAAGATTTTTTGTTTTAAGGGTAGTCATCTTTTTTTTGGGGGGGCTGATGTAGTGATCATGTTGAACATATAAAGCAGCTTTGTGTGTTACCTGTTTAGTATAAATGATTTTCTCACTTTTAAAACAAAAAGTAAAGAACCCATAACAAAAGGAAAACAAATACATAATTAAATAAAGAAGCAATGCAAATAAAACTATAAGAAGAAGACTTGAAAACATCTTCTCTTTTTCCAGTCATAAACAGGGAGAAAAAGAGACACCTTAAGTAATAATAAATTGTTACATATATATATATATATATATATATATATATATATATATATATATATATATATATATATATATATATATATATATATATATATATATATATATATATATATATATATATATATATATATATAAGTTATATCAGTACATTAATGCTCTACAAGATTATTAATACTATTTTTAGAAAAAAATATTGATGTTTAATTCTGTTTATTTCATTGTTTATAAGGTCTTACCTGTCTAGTAATCAGCTGCTATTCTTAATAAAGGTAAATAAACATTGTATAATCATTGACATGACAAAACATTAAAACAATGGAGAAAAGAAATTTGTTTTATCAACACAAAACAAACTTATACAAAAAGGTACACATGTGCACATACCATTGTATATTCTTACCTTGTTCAACATGCAACCTGATAGTCTCCTGCAGGTCCTGTTATTGTACTATTTATTGTTCCAGTCCCCTTCAATACACACATCACACTGAATGATGTTTGACAAACATATTTATCAATTGCAACTGAAACATAGTATAGCTGATTTTAATCACAGCATAAACATCCATGTGATGTTAATCAGGACAGCGTGACCTCACTCATCCTGACCCAGTAAGCAGCGTCCATACCTCCACTCACTTACTGTACTTAAGGTGCAGCCTCCCGTCACTTACTTCATTTACCACTTATTGAATTAAACATCCAACCTCATAAGCCTTACCTCCACTCTCTTATTTTATTTACCAAGCAGCAGCCAACTACTCAGTTTCCTTTCCATCTCACTGAAATGAACATCCATCCTCAGAGGGGGAGCAGAAGAGGGCAAGCCTGTCCCTCTTCTCCCTCCACTAGCCTGACCCGTCTGTTCACCCTCTCTCCAACCAAACTTCCAGCAACCTACCCACTCATTAAAACGCCTTAATCCAACATCATTCAGTGCACTCCAACCTCTCTAACCAAACTAGATCCACGTCATCACCTCCCAAAGCCCTATCACATAATTAGCCAAAGTGGCCAATTGCCTATATGGCTGAAACTAAACCCTGATCCCTCTCCAATGCAAGAGTGATAAACCATAATCCCATAACCTAGCATAACCTCTGTAAAACAGCTAAACGCTCACTTACCTAACTACCAATAGTAGACTCAAAGTGATTCCTAGGTCACTACCAGCAAAATGCACTGCCAAAACACTAAACCCATGCCACACGAAACCATGCAAGAACAATTGCTCACCATCATGCCTATCTGCAGCCCCATTTTATTGCCCAATGTACCTATTAATGCCCAACATGAAACTTCCTTCCCAGTCAATATAATAGTAATCCCACCATCACCAACTACCTGACATGAACAAGAAAACATTTAATGACGTAGCATTTGCTGACCAACAAATCACCTTCCAAATAACTTCAGTACATCCATACCAAGGTCAAAGCTGTCCACTGAACCACCAAAACTCTAAACCTAATATTAGCTGACACGAGGCAATGACAATGACATGCCATCATGCCTAGCTGCAACTCCTTTTTCCGCCCAACAAATATACTAGTGACCAAAATGAGATTGTCTTCCTAATGGATCAATTGCATAGTCATCCTGCCATCATACCCTACTATTCTTATAAAGCAAAAAAAAAAAATTGACATCCAAAAAACCCACCTTGTTAATGACTTTGATACATCCACGAAACAACAACCACACAAATCATAGTCCAATGACGTTCCATTTACCAAACACCAACCCTTGCAACCAACTTACTTTGACATTAGGCAATGTCTGCTAATTGTCACCCTATTAAACCTACCTTAACCCTTCCTGCATACGAGTCACTGTCCAAGATTTAGTAAATTAACATAACCTTAACATCCATACAACTGTAGCAATCACAGCTAAATCCTTGTTGACCAACTTAAATGTCCCACCTTCTTCACAAGCCTGAACCAAATGACTCAACAATCCGTCCCACCAATCTCATACCCCCTGGCTGTAGCAACACAGTTTGACCCAACTCACAATGCCCCTGCCATATCCTTTACTTATAAAAGCTGCTCCAGGCTCTTGCAACATGTATCTAATCATTCTACCCTAATCTGACATGCCTTGGATAGCAGCAACAGCAACCCATACCACTACAATATTACCCAAGTGAAAATGGACCCTATTCTCCCCCAAATTCCCCTGCAAAACTATGATGCCTGCTAGATTGAAACCAACTTCAATGTCCCACTTCCCACCTCCAGGCAACCTACCCTGCTGATGGGCAAGCCACAAACCAATCCCCCCAAAAGTATAGCCCAACCACATCCTACTGCCACATTGTTAACTAATGCAAAACCCCATGAACAAGCCAATGCATCTACCAAAAGCTCAACATCCTTAATCCACCTGTGCAAGCTAATGCCAAAATGTGACTCCTTACCCAGTTATACTTGCATGAACCTCTTAAGCCCCTCCCTACCCTTACCTCAACTCCTCCCAATCATCCCTCATTCCCATTTAATCCTTACACCCCCCTACCATCTTAACTCCCAATAATATATTTATCTAGCCCGCCCTCTGAAGATGTCCTTGGACAAACCGGTTTGTTACCAAACCTCATTTACCAATATTTTCAATTTTTAATATTTAATGATTTGTAGCAGTGAAATATCCTTTCAGTTGTATTATTTATGTGTTTATATCATTATTGTTAGTTAATTCATGATTTAATTGATGTGTGATATATTTTTATTGGTGGAGTATTTTATCATGTCCTCATCTTGAAATATTTATTCTGTTAGTTAGCATGATTAATTTATTCTGATGAAATCCTCTGTCAAAAAAGGATGAAAGTGCTAAATAAAGTTTTATTATAATATTACTGTGGTTCTCCTGTGCTTTGGTTAGTCAGTAGTTGTTATTTGTTGCTAAATAAAGCAGCTGAGAGTTGTAAACATGGAGGAATCTAAGTATGGCATGGATAGATTACAAAAAAGTATTTGGCAGCATCCTGCACTCATGGATAAAGGAGTGGAAATTAAATTTCAAAGACCATTAAAAGATCGGCAAGTGACAACCTCAAATAAAAAAGGAGTACAGGTATATTTTGCTGGTAGGAAAGTAATGCCTGTGATCTACTGGACACTCTAACCACTCACTCAGCCCCCCCCCACACACACACACAGTCATATGTACACACAAACAGGCTTAGCGTTTTATCACATTCCCTGTAGGAGATGCCATTTGTTCTTTTAGTAATCTAATGGTTCCTAACCATTCCAACTGACATCAGTGGACTGTACATTGAAGTGTACAACACAATGCAGCTATGTAATGCTCCATGATAGATCATATTATTTATGCAGATTAGTGTAAAGGGTTCAAATGAGAAGACTCTCTTTTCTATGTTTGTCAGTTAGTACAAAGGTTTAAGGCTATAAGCTGTTAACGTGCTGCATCCTAAATATGGATGCACATGCATGTGTGTGTGTGTGTGTGTGTGTGTGTGTGTGTGTGTGTGTCTGTGTATGTGTATCCATGTGAGTACCTCTGTGTCAGCACTAAAATAAGTATGTGCATGTATTAGTGCAGACATATTAATATGAGTGTGTGCATGCATGCTTTTATATGTGTGTGTGTGTGTGTGTGTGTGTGTGTGTGTGTGTGTGTGTGTGTGTGTGTGTGTGTGTGTGTGTGTGTGTGTCTACTCTGCCTGCCTGTTAGAAAGACTGGAATGCAACTAATTTATAAAGTGACATTATTATACAAGTTGGCCTTGTCCAAGTTTTTCTGTTTATGAGTGTGGAAACCAGAGACTAGACAGATTTCTTTATTTTAAACTTAATAAATATCAGTATATATCCACTGAGAGAGAAAATTCCTATAGTGGACACCAGTGGCCTGGATTGAGCCAGTGATCTTTTTGTCAAAGTGTTATCTGGAAACACGAAGGAAATATGAAGCAATATCCAACTCATTATTTTGAGTATACCTTGACATTTTGCAAATATGGTAGGCTCATATGCCATTTCAAATGTACCAGGTAAGGAAACAATGAACACACTGAATTAATCTCTACCAAGTTGTTCTCGCTTATTTTCAACTGCAAAGGGGAAAGTGAAAATGCAGAGAAAAAATTGCAGCTCACAATTTACTGAAACAAGTTTTTTGCTTCACATCTGTCATTTCTCATGTGAAAGTAAGGGTTGTATTGATAACGGTCAGAGCCCTATCCAAAACGTGGATAGAGAGAGAGGGAGGAACTAGAACATATCTAAAGGAATCATTAAATTAAATTGTTTAACACCTTCTTTCTTGCATACTGCTAAACAATAATGTTGCCTGTCTGCATAAGCTTTGTTTATAGTGGACCAGCAATCTTATCTGAAAAACTCCACATGGGATACATAGTTACTGAGGGATTGGTAATACGTTAAATCATAAATATAATTTTTGTCTTTTTTTATATTTGTATTCAAATATCGATTCCACTAAATCCATACATATGAATTATGAATGTTCTTCTGTAACCTTCCCAGAAAAATCATAGCTCAAAAGTAGTGTTGTTGTTGGTGAAGATATCTAAAATCCAGACTGAATTCCTGTTTGTATACTACATAATAAAAGTGTACAATAAGATTTTTTTTTTCTGGCAATGACCCAAGATATTAACATTTTGTATGACAGGAAAACCATGCAGCCTGATGAGTTATGGTAAACACACTTTTTTTCAAGATCACTAACAGATAATCTATCCATAAGGGGAATACAGAAATGAAAATGGAATAGTATTATAAAATTAGTATTTTCTTTTGGGCTGCCTGTCTGTCCAACAGAATGCAGGTTTACCTTATATAAAAAAGCCACATGTTACTATACTACACTGTCAAAGATTTATATAGCATCATGGGTGTTTTTTTTTTTTTCCTATAAAAAATAGAAATCTTACCCCAGTACCTCAGGGGACTTCCTACATAGATCTTGAAGATTAATGACTTCCTGCTAGCTGCGAACATGCAAATTTGAGAACTTTAATGTATTCATGAAAGAATACTTCCCTTAAGGACTGTAGACTTAAGCCTTACTTGTTATAGATCTAAATGTAATTTCAGTTTTGCCTTAAGACTTTTTTCTTATAAAAATAGAATATAAGTCAAAATAATATGAAAAATGTACTGCCTAATCAGTGAAACAAAGGATGTTATAACAATATGCAACTCTTGTATCTCTTGTAATTCAAACAGAATTGTAGATGGGGGCTTAAGGGAATTAGGTCAGCTTGGATTCTTGGCAGACATATTTGGTGCACATCTGTTTCATTTTCAAATTACACAGGTCTTATAAGTAAAATGCTCAGAAAGTAAGAAATGTCATTCAACAATGTAAGGTATTATTATGTCAACTTGTAAAGTTGTTTCTGTTAAAGTGCATGCAGTATTTGAGACAGACCCTGCAGTATATGAGGAGACCCTATTATATGCATTTCTGTTTGTGCAGATGTGTGTGGTAGTGGATGGATGACTATCTCTTTTCATAGATGGGCATTCTGTTGTTTTACTGATGATAAATTTGGAGTAGCAGAAGAAATGGATGCATTACTGTCTGTAGTACTGATTATAAATGTCACACTCATAATACCAGGGCTGCCCATTTGAGAGTTTCATGTGTTTGGAGCAAGAGAATTGCTAACAAATTAGGTTAAGGCCTGTTTGCCACTCCAACAGGTTAAAGGGAAATAAATCACATAGGTAATTTAGAATTAATGATATATTGCATTATATCCATGCCATAAAAAGTGATAAATTAAAAAAAAATGTCTGATAAGATGAAAAGAAATGTTTGTTTGTGTCTTTCGGCTTTTAGGGGTCACCACAGCGGACTGGAGTTCTGCTAATAATTGGCAGTAGAGTTTTACGTGCTGGCTTGCCGGGCCTAACACACAACCTTCAACGAAGGAATGCCCGTTCACACATGTCGCCACACAGAAGATGCTCTGACTGAGAATCGAACGGGCAACGTCTAACTGTGAGGCGACAATGCTGCCGCAGCACCACCGCAATGCTGATAAGATGAAAAGAAATATCAAAGCAAAAATCAGTACAACTATCGTACATTTCAAAAGAAAGAAATGGAGAAAAAAAAAGAGGAATGAAAGGCCAGGACTTCAAAGCAGGCATCTATTGTGAGATATCAGAAAATGGCCTATGAAAGAGTAAATGACAGAAAGGTAAATATACAGACAGAGAACAAAATGAGACTGAGAGAGAATGAGAGAAGGCAGGGAAAGTTGACACGCTAAGAATGAAAGGAAAGATAGATGGACATATCAGACAGCTTACTAGAAAATCCATACAGATTTAGTGGACTTATGGGAAGTAAGTGAGGTTGCAATTCTGTATTAGAGGAAACAGAGGTGTAAAGACAGAGCAGTAAATGTGTATTATTACTCACGGCGAGGTAGAGATAAAGCAAATGTAAAACATACATAAATGTTTTGGTTGCCTAGTAACATGTAACTTGTTTTTAAATGGTGTAACTCGGACATTAAGAAAGCTATGCATCTTTTCTGTGACTGCCATACAGAAATACGGAGTTTGGAACTGACAACTGAAGGCTTAATGTTTTGCAGCATATCTTCAAAAATAAGAACAGTACAATGATGATCTGAGACAAGACTATATTAGACTCTGATATCCTTAGAACTGAAACATAATTTATGGCTCTGTCTCATTCTTTTTCAAAAAAAAAAAAAATTCATACACCCCTTATAAAGTTACAGTTGTTAGATTGTCCTGCCCACAGAATTCAGTCAGGATCATTGATATATTTACAATGAAAAACACAGCAGCATAAATATTTATGTATAAGTGTATTACTTGCCAAGTTCTAAACAAACAAAGATGTAACACATAACCAAATTATATATACTAATTTCAGTTTCAGTCTTTTCCATTTTTAGATCTCTTGTTTACTTTCTGCTGTGTAAAACTAATAAACATCATGGTTTACATACTTTGACGAGCCATAGCACCTCTGTGTAATCTATAATAATTATTGACCTTCTCTGTTAATATCCATCTAATACTCTTAAGTCACACCTTATTTCCATAGTGACTGTAAGTATAGTCTGAGACATCTGCAGATATTACTAGGCAAACAAAGAACATAAGTAGATTCACTGCTAAATGATAATATCTTGACAACGTTGATGGTGTTGCTGTTAGCACAAAATGGTCATTACACAATACACATACACACACACTATATGTATATATATATATATATATATATATATATATATATATATATATATATATATATATATATATATATATATATATATATATATATATAAAACTAGAAATGGTTAAAAAACTATAAGAACATGCAGACTAAAAAGAAAAATAAGATGTTGTGCAAAGCAGGTGACCATTTGCCATCTTATTATTGTTTCATATTTAGATGTTAAAGTCTTCTGAAGCAAATAATTTCATAAGTTCAGTGGTAACACTGTTGAGGCCCCTAGGCTGTTGAAGAAAATGTATATCATATGTCCAGTGCTCTACTCTGGTATTCAAATTATACCTGAACCTGATTCATGTTCTTAAAAGATCTTCCATCATTTAATACATTATTTGTTTATTTATTTATTTACTGACATTTGATTACTGGGGAAAATCCATCTGGTTGCAGATGCCCTTTCAATGGTAACCATGGAGAAAAGCTCCAAGGTAACACATTTAATGCAATCACTGTTTCCAATAGCAGATTTTATAATACAGTTACAGTGAATACATAGCATAATAATCAGCTTAATACAATTTGAATTGATATTCACAAAAATTTATATACAGCATTGTATTGAGAATTTGCAGACAGAAGAGTTTTGTATAAGCCGTGTAGGAGGAATTTAAGGTATACATTAAAGTGAGGTACTAGAAGCAATGGAATGCTCATTTGGTTGGCATAGTAGTTTAAGTACAAGTGTCAGAAGGGGCTAAGCTGGAAGTGTGATTTAGTGCTTTAAAAGGAGGTATAAGAAAGGTGATGAAGGATGTTAGGAGAAGCTATCTCACTGATGAGGAACAGGGACAAAACTAAGACGCAAACAGTCTTTTAGGAATGTTTTGAAAAGATGAAGTGTGAGATAGACCTGACTGATACAGGAATTTTATTCAAGTTCTAGCTATATTATTTTAATAGAGACTGACTCTAGCAGCCCTTTGTGGTTTGTAGATGGTAAGCAGGTATTTATTATTTGACTGAAGGGGACAGTTTGGTAGATAGAATTGGAATATGGGGCCAATTGCTGTGCAGGCAAATGGGATATAAACAATTGATTTTTAGATGAGCTGGATATAAGGTAGATGGAGAGGAAGTGAGGAAGTCTGACCAGTTAAGTGTTTTTAATGCTAAACAGTGGTGAGTCTAGTGAGGCTTTTTGCAATAAAATCTGGCAACTTTGTTGTAGCATTGTTCAAGTTTCAAACTAAATGAGGCTCATAGGTTGGTCATTATAGGGGTTCCCCATAGGTAACATGGTAAAAGGTAAGTTGTACCTATAGTTACCCTGGTAGAGTCTGTAAGGAATTTATACTCTATGAAGGGTACCAAGATTTCAATGGGTTTTCTTGATGCTGTTGTGGATATGAAAATCAAATGTAAGAATGTCACTGATTGTCATTCCAAGTAGAGTTTGCATGTTAAGTAACTTTAACTTCAATCATGGTATTATTTAAGGAAGAAATTTTAAACTTTTTTTTTTCTGGAAATAGGGTTTTAGAAAAAGGTGAAGCAATCTATTTGTTTATGTATTTGTTTATTTGGGGTAGATTTAGTAGCAGGTGATTATCCTGTTGTCAACTTTCAACAGGGTTAAAGGCTTCTTGAATAATTCTTTAAAGATGTATGATGTTATCTGAAGTGCATATTAATGTAGAATCATCAGTGTATTTTACGAGGTAATCTTGCTTGCAGGATTTAGGTCAATTGTTAGTAAATATATTGAAGAGTAGAAGTCCAAGAGCAGAGCACTGTGGCATGCCAGTATAAACAGGAAGGAGGGGAGAATATGTGGAGACCTATTTAACAGACTGGTATCTGTCAGTTATTTAACAGTAGTAGTATGGATTGTGATAAATCTAGGGAAGACAGTTAGAGTAGTTTTTGGTGTGAGACTAGATCAAAAAGAGATTAAGGAAAACACAGGAAATAAGATTGCCTTTGTCTCTGGATTTTTAATACCATTTGTAAAGGTTAATAAAGTCATGCTAGTTCTATGACCAGGTCTAAAACTTTGGCGTATGTGGGTCAGGAGCTTTTCCTAAAGAGTGTGTTCAAGTAGTTGTTTATAAATGCACTAAAAAAGAAGAAAATATGGCAATAGGTCTGAAATGTGATATATCACATGAGGTTCCTTCTTTATGAAGTGGAATGATGACACATTGTTTCTAAGCAGAAGGAGCATATGATACCTTGATAGATATATTAATTAGGATAAACAAAGGATAGGTTATGGAACTGGCAGCCAGCTTGAGATATTCTACTGGGAGATTATCTGTTGAAGGAGAATGGGGTTTCAATTTAAAGAATAGCTATTTGATGTAGAAGGTCTGTATGGGTTTTACAGTGAAACAGGATGTTGGCTGCTTGAGGAGTGAGCATATCAGGATTGTAAGAAAGAAATCTTTAGCAATGGCTTTAGTGCTTTCTGTAAAATGTGTGTTAAACTGAGCAGCTATTTCAGAGGGAGTTTTATTTGAGGCAGGATTAGAAGTGGTGCTTTTTTTTTTTCTTTCCCAAAATGGAGTACATTCTTAATAAAAGGCCAGAATTATTTTAAGGTTGGAAAACTGATTTAATACGGGGCTGCATTATTCTGACTTTTAGTATGGTTATGTCATTTTTTAAAGTATCTAGGTTTTGTTGAGATCTGCCTTTTAACCGTTATATCCAAACCATATATCTTTCTTACATTAGGTGCTTGTTATGAGTTGATAAAGAAGGAGTGATATTATTGTTTTTGTTCTAGTTGGAGCTAAATTATTGATGGTTTTCAGGCAAATTTGTTAAATTTGTATATAGTTTCATTGATTGGAATATTTTTCAGGATAGACCAGTTAAAGGACTTTAGGATTCTTTTAAATGCATCACAGTTCAAATTAGTGGTTACATGAAGTTCTAAGTGAATATTGTTAACAAGATGGGTACTGTGTCCTTTTACGTTTACAGGGAGGTTGTCACTGAAGGACTAAGAGAAGGCACTGGAGATAATCCTAATTGTATCAAACATCAATATCCAGTCAAGCACTAAGACACAGTTTTTGGGATAGTTATAATATGTGGAGGAGTAAATGAGTTGAGTCAAGCCAAATAGATTGAGGCTAGTTGATGGGATGGAGTTTTTCCATGCAGTGAGAATAAATTGTGTTATTTAAGCACAGATTGTTTGTTTGTATTGCTTAAAGGATATCAGAATGTCATAGTTTATGTCTGTGTAATCTTAGGTTAGTGTAATTTTTTTAATTTAGTAATGTTATTAATAACTCATCATTGAAAGCTTTGTAGGCAATTATCAAACTATCACTGTAATTTTTGAATTATAAAGTGAATAGTTTCAAATGTTTGCATCCGCTAGTGCAAATATATTCCCTTATCAATGGTCCTTCTTGGCAACGTCTGTTTGAGTTATACTAAGTTTATTTAATGTCCAATGTTATAAACACAGAAAATTTGTTATATTCAATGACAATCAATATGCATTTTTTAAATGAAGATAAAATTCCTTTACCAACTGCCTTTACTTTTGTGATAATGTTTTATATGAGTAACCTAAGTTGTTTTATTGGTTTATTAAGTATGATACTCACATGCTTATCAAAGGAATGTTTATATGAAATAATAAATCCTATCTCCCAATACTCAAGTTTCTGACACTGTTGTATCATATAATGTCACAAGAATATAAATGCAGGTTTGTGATAGAATAATAAATCACATTTATTTGAACTTAATTGTAGCCCAGTATGACTTGCCCAGTCTATGATTTATTTTACATAACAATTAATTAAATCTTGATTGTTAGATAATACAAAATGCAATTTTGCAATTATCAGTGTACTTTGCTGACTCATCATTTGGTTTTAGTTGCCATAAGGGGAAAGACTTGATTGATTAAAATCAGCCACAAGGCAGAACCTACTGGAACACCCAGCATTACAAGTAAAGTACAGGTTGTAACACCTTGAATGATGCAGAATGAGCTATCCCCCTTTAACCATTTACCAACCTATCTGACAAAAATAAGGATTAATTTTATTGGAGATCAAGGCTTGAATGATTGCTCAGTGTGGAAAAGTATCAAAAGCTTTTGACAAAGCAAACAATAGACTGCCAATGGACAAACTGGAATCTATGACAATGTAATAAAAATCTATTAGGTTTGCTACTGCTTCTAATAATGTCATGTTTTGAGAAATCAGTAAAGGAACAGTCATTTTTACAGTTAGTCAATATTTCAATAGCACACCCTTTGAAATATTTCCACAAAATGGGTGTTAGACTCAAAGGGACCCCCCACACACCCATACTTTAATATTCTCAATCCGAGATCACACTACAGTGGAGAAAAGGGAATTTTCCCTTACCCACACTGTAGTCCAGCAGGCACACATGCACAGACGCGCTTGTCGATGTTAAGCGCTTTTGTGTATGGGTGTTCGGTGTTTTGTGATTCGGACATATATGTGTGTGTGTGTGTGTGTGTGTGTGTGTGTGTGTGTGTGTGTGTGTGTGTGTATGTATATATATATATATATATATATATATATATATATATATATATATATATATATACACACACACACATCTACTTTTATTATTCGAATGGCCATATCATAGAATTTTATTTTCGCTAGATGAAAATCACGAAAACAAAATACCTGAATGGCAAATTTTTCCGAGGGCACATGCCCTTTTCTACACTGTAGTGAGATCCTGGAGTTGAAACTGCAGTGGTGGTGCTGCAGTAGCGTTGTCGCCTCACAGTAAGACGTTGTCCTGTTTGATTCTCAGCTAGAGCATCTTCTGTGTGGAGACATGCATGAATGGGTGTACCTTCGATCAGAGCCGGCAACTCGGTACGTAAAAATCTACTGCCAATCATTAGTGGACCGGAGTTTCGTTGTGGCAACTCCTAACCGGGAAAAGCCGAAAGACACAACAAGTGAGATCCTGGAGTTGGTATATATAGTTAGGTGGTTCACTCCTGAATTGGGTGGAGTAGTTGGCATAGCCCCCACGTAGGTGGGTTTTATTTACTCTGGTGTATGTTTTGTTGGTTTGGGCAAGTGCTTACTTGTGCCCTGGGAAAAATTTGCTATTTTGGTATTTCATTTTCAAGATTTTCGATTCATGAAAATGAAATTCAATGATATGGCTATTCGAATATTAGAAGTAGCTACACAAATATCTATATCTATATATCTATATACATGGGAGAGATACTTGAAGATTCCCATATACTTAGCACAGATTGTTAAATTTTTTATAAAGTTCAGGAGATAAAAAACAAAAGCAAAAATGAAGAAAACTTACACAAGATGGTTCAGGCTATATTGTAGCCATATTTATTATCAGTGTTATGCAAATTTAAAACATGATTTTTTTCCGTTTTTCTTTACATTAAAAGTTCAGCTCTGAAATACACACCCTAGTATGTCAAACTGCTGTCAAATATGTATTTGACCCTTAATGTGTTTGAATTGCGAACAGTAAACAGTCTTCAAACTATATTTTCTTCATTAGTCATGTATATCCAACATTTCATTATTTATTCTTCTTTGATCAACAGAGATCATATTTCAAAAGAATATGCATCAAGATCCCTGTCAGCATTTCTTGAAAATGCTGGTGCAGTTTTTTTTTCTTCCAGAAATTGCTTTTCTCACACATTGTTGTTGTGCAATTCCCATGATCAGCTAGAGTTAAGCAGAAATAGTCTAACATACAGCTATTTTTAAAGCAATGTTCATTCTTTTCAATCTTTCAAATTTCACTTGCCATTTCATTAATTCAAAGGCTGCAATAATTGGGATTTCCATAGGTACCCTTTTATAGTAAATGCTTTACTGTTAAAAAGATCAAAATATGCAGTTTCTGTATAGTCCATACAAACCTCTGATGTCATCAGATATCCCTTCATCTCCAAAATTGTCTACTTCCACTCCCCCCATGACTTCTTTTAGGATCATTTTATTTCTATCATCTCTAGGGTACTGGAAGTGTTTAGCTCTAGAATTTCAGATCTTGTCATATCTGCCTGTGGAATGCTGTATCTTTTTATGTCACTTTCTGTGTATATTATCTGTCTCTGGAGTTCTGTATATTTTCGTTCTATCTCTTGGGAACTATCTTTGTTGCTCCTACTCAAAAGGTCAGTTTTTAATAGTTCAAATGTCCATACAAGTCCATTCCCTAGATCAGTTTTAACATTTGACACACAGCATCTAATAAAGCACACACACAAAAAATTCCCTATGTAAATGATCAAAGGGAAACTCCGAAATTACTATTTTTAAAAAAATGCAGGAAAAAATGCTGTAACCTCTACATATTATATCATGCTGCACAATGCTCTCTTAGACTTTCCAAACTGTTCTTTCTGATGATTTTCATTTTCTGTACAGCAACATTTTAAGAAGGTGTCAGTAGGAAGCTAACATAACTCCCACAAAAGCATAAATATTCTTGAACAGTCTTTTTTTCCAGATAACAATGTTCTTGATTTTCTGTGCTCATCTTGATATCTCAAGATTTCTCTAAAATCTAAAGTTTTAAGACAGGCCTTTGTTTGTGAGGAAATACAGTGACAGGATGTAAGACTAAGCTTTCTACTTTTCAGAATCTCCTCCAAAAATATTCCTTTAATTTTCTTTGCAAGGATCATTTCTGCAGAAATAGTCATGACAAATGGGAAATGTTTTCAATAAAGTCAGCATCCCAGTGCTCAATCTATTGCTTCGTGTACAGGTTACTCCCGACTGCCTGGTCATAAGACTGCATCCCAGTCAAAAAAAGGTATAGTCAGCCCATGCTATGTTCATTTCTTTTTATCTACCAACATATGCTGTGTTTCAATGAAAACGTTTGCAGTTTCTAAGGTTTCTGTCAAACCCAGAGCTCCAGCCTCCAGAAATCTTTGAAAGATAAGTGGTCTTTTCAGAAGTATTTGTTATTGTTTTTTACTTGGGAATGATTCCTGTGGAAATATTTTCTGTTTGAGGGTTGAGAGACACATGTAGCATACTGCATAAGCCTGTTTCAAGCAAGATTTCCTAGAGGATTATGAAGGAGCAATTCAAAGACCGCTATAGCACTACAGGTAGTTTTGGGCTTATCTAGGCATTAGGATCTGGCAAGCAGATTAACAAGAATCTTGCTGGATGTCACTGAATGCAAATGCAGCAGTCAAGGTAGGGACATAGATATTGTAAAATACACAATGGTCAGAATAATTTGATATAGTTATTCAAAGGGAACCTCTACTGTTTCATTATGGAGTGAAGTGATGGGAATGTACACCATCTCTTTATGGTGTACACTTGTTTTTGTTTACTGCCGTAATGGGTCTGTAAGTTCAGGCTGTTCTATTAGGTCATGTGTGTGTGTGTGTGTGTGTGTGTGTGTGTGTGTGTATACGTGCACACACATATGTGTGTAAGTGTCTCTTTGTAGGTGACCACATTAAAGAGACATTTAAAACAGTTATTCTAAAAGCATTAGGTGTTCAATGCAGAAACATGCAAATTAATTGCTAATATACTTATTGAGCATGAATGTATTAATCAATAATAGGCAATGTGAATCATTTGTACTTGTGAATTATTTATTATCACCATAGAATTATTAAAACTCACTAGTTAATACTTTCTTTGAATTCCCACTACGTACTCTGACTGCATCAAATCTGTTATAAAGTTTTACTTCATAAGTGTCTGTTGTGTTTAATAGTGTCTTTTTCACATAGTAGATTGTCACATTTTGTTTATTTCAGTAGGAAAACCCAGACCAGAAGGGAAGCCACTTTTTTGCCTAGCTGCTGTAGAAATAGCTTAAAGCCCTCATGTAAATATCATTAGCCCTTGCAGCTATCGCCAGTATAAAAGAATCTCTGTCGCCAAAGAAAACATTTGGAAAGGAAAATCAGGATTGGGGGGGTGAAGCTGAGAGAACTTTGAAAAAAACGTGTCTAAGGAATAGAAGGTCACTCCACTTGCATTTAATATGTTCAGTGACACTAAATCCATTGAGGCAGTTTCCCACACCTTAATTTCAATGTCTGTTTTAGATCCATGACTCTGTCCATTCCATTGTGAGCATTTCCATCACATTCGCCCATGCATGTATTTATGCTGTATGTGCAGCAGACGCAGAAGATGTTTTGTCCAAAGTTTCTGATTCTGACATCTGCAGAGAAATGATGACTACAACCAGTAATAAAGACTTCAGTCTTCAGACACTGGACAAATGCATTGTTTGCTCTGAGGATAGAATGACAGATCATGGTCACACTTTCCCATCTCCTGTGAATGCAGATATAAGAGTAGTGCAAAGCTCACATAAAGCAGGTACCATCAAATTATCAGTTAACAAGTTGACATAAAACAGGTACCATCAAGTTATCAGTTAACAAGCTGACATAAAGCAGGTACCATCAAATTATCAGTTAACAAGTTGACATAAAACAGGTAACATCAAGTTATCAGTTAACTTATTGCTGATTTCCTCCTTACTCAGCAAGGCCTGACATTGTATGATTTTAAGAAACCGGTTGAAGAGCTATTTGCTGTTTGGAAGAGTTTGCACATAATCTCAACCTGACATCCGCCTGCACTTTCAAGACCAACAAAAGCCAAATAGGATGCCCCACTAAAAGAATCAGATCCTTCCTCCAACAATGACGATTACACTCCACAAATATATTCCTGTCTTAAGTAAAATGTAGACAATGAAAAAAGGTTCCTCAAGCTCCTTACCTGAAGATATCTCCTTTCAGGAGCACCTCAGTCTCATGATGGAATACTGTAAATAGTAATTCCTGGAAGCAGCCAAAACAAAAAAGAGGTGCCTCTACCTGTAATGCCTAGATAAGACCAAAGCTACTGCTGCAGCTCTAGAAACTGAGGCCTTCAAGCACTGCTTTATGGTGGCTTTATTGGAACCTGAGCCACAACGCCATGCTTCAAACAAACCAAACAGATCCAACTGGATTCTGAATGTCTTTATAAGATCATGATAGCAGACCCAGCTGGATTTCCACTGATTCAGCACGGCATTTCACATTAGGTCCTAACCTCAAAATCCTCCCAAGTCATAGATAATGGGTACCACTCATGCTAACAGGAGAGTTAAAAAATATAGACTGGGATGAGTGTTGGTGGGTAGCTCTTTCTCACTTTCCTAAATTCTCCTATTCTTATCCTGTGCCAATAAAGGATAAAGCCATGACCATAGCCTATGGCTTGATTAGCAGGTGCAGGCAGGGAGAATGAGTGGGCTCAGTGCTCATTCAGGGGGGGCAGGGCATGCACACTGAAGATGGGGGCATATGCTTGATACTGCCTGTAGGGAGCAGTGCTCTGACTGAGCAGTAGTTGGATGTGCAGATGTTATACCACAGAGCTCACCTCTGGGATCGGATGATTGCATTAAGTTTAGTTTGGGAGATCTATTATATGAAGAGAGACCCTAAGAATGACTGATGGTCAGCTATGGGGAGCTAAAGAGCTGCAATAAAAGGTACATGTTTCTTGCTTGTTTGATGTTGAGATTTTTAATTTGCCAGGTAAAGCAGGAGTAGGAACCAATTAACATAAAATGTAAAGATTCAACAGCTACAGATTTCAATAATATAATGAACAGATATAGAATGAGCAGCCATAATACTTAAGAAAACTGAACATTTATAAAAGGTTAATCAGACTCAGGAATACAATGTCATTTGCTCAGTTGTGGAAGTATGTAGGATCTCAAACACCTTAGGGCCTGCTAAACTTTAAGATGTAAGGTCTGACTATATGTTACAAAACACTACACCTAATTAATTAAAGCATATCCAGGACAGTGGCATTCCTGTGACATTAGTGTAACTTCTGAGTAATGTTGTGCGGTATAGTCTCATCATATGAATTGTGACATCACCTTAAAGGAGACCCATCCATATTACATCAAGAATATTGAATGATTGGCAAGTAACATATTAAAAAACAAGCAGCACTTAATTTGTTCTCTCTAATGCATCTCATTAGGATGTGTTTAGTATGTCATGATGTTTTAGACTGTCTGTTGAATGCACAATATGTAGCCACCTATTAGAAAACTACTTAAATGCTCAACCTATTTTCAGCAATTCTGGTTATTTACTGACTTTGTTTTATTTTGCAAAATTGGTAAGTCTCACCAATGTCTGATGTTACCTTTTTCAGAAAAATCTGAAAACATATGCCACCGAACAATATCACGCAGACTATAAAATACTGAGTGGATCACAAAATTATTAGACCTAAGTATATACAGACTTCCACAATGTTGTATGTTAAATATTTGAAAACTGCAAAACACAAAGACACTTACACTGACAGTAGTCCATCAGGATGTTAACAAGATGATAGAGAACTCAGTCTTTTATAATTGTAAATGTATGTGTCTTTCGGCTTTTCCCAGTTAGGGGTCGCCACAGCGGAACTCCGGACCACTAATGATTGGCAGTTGATTTTTACATGCCGAGTTGCCAGCCCTGACGCACAACCTTCAACAAAGGTATGCTCATTCACGCATATCTCCACGCAGAATACGCTCTAGCTGAGAATCGATCCGGACAGCGTCGTACTGTGAGGTGACTACGCTATCACAGCACCACCACAGCGGATAGTCTTTTATAATTGTAAATAGCCATATAAAATTAACCCCAAGACAAGTTTGCAGGAGATAAAAATAATCACAGAAAGAGAGAACAATATGCCAACTTCCAATATATTCCATGTACCTCAACATAAGGTCCTTTTGCTGCCTGGATAAACAAATAAATATTTACACTACATACATAATGCAAAACTAACCATTCAGATGAATTCATTTGGGAATTCTGACACTTTTTTGTCATTCCATTTCTTTTGCAGGCACATAAAAGAAACGCCTGAATGATTAAGCAGAATTGAGATCAGTTTATAGATCCTGATACTAGAATCAATCCACCCTAGTAGAATGGCAGATTTATTATTATTATGATTATTATTATTATTATGATTATTATTATTTATACTTTTTGTTGACCTAGTTAGTCCTATTAGGGTGGCAGCCTCTTTAAATGGGACACCTGAGGTGGTATTCATACTACTAGGGGAAATTTGGGCAGGGCATTGGGGAAATACACTTTTTAGGTACAGTGGGATCGTTTACATTCACCCAGGCAAGCACCAGCTCAGGCAGATGGGGCCTTGGTAAAACATCTCATCTGAAGGATGGCACAGTCGGAATGAAATCACGTTATGCTGCACTGCAGTGTCAACAATCTATCTTCTTCATGCAAGAATAGAACCTGCAACCTTCTG
>NC_056732.1:772410712-772435712 GCF_019279795.1 Protopterus annectens
TCAGAGTAATGTGTATAATATGGGCTAGCATTACCCGTATGTTTGCCAGATCTACCAGCATTTCTGTTGCCCATAACTTCAAATATATAACAGCTGCTGATAGCCTCAGCAAGCATGTTTCGAAGTAGTCATGAGATCGTAAAAGTTCCTTGTCAACATCAAAAAATCCCATTGCCCTGTCCTGTATGTAGTAAAGTAAATGACTGGCTACCTTGGCATCCATGATGGGGTGAACATATACAGACAGCAATGTTATTACATATCCTGCTAGGGTCTATATTATAAGTGCAAAGTCTGAAAACTTTGAATCTCATATGATCAACTCCATATGAGCGAAGTTTGCAAACATCAAAAGTAAAATATAAACAAACTGAAAACAAAAAAAACTACCTGAACGCTCTATGCAGGCAAGCCCCCCTGCACTGCCCACTACTTAAATATACCAACTCTGAGATTGCGCTACATTGAAGTGAAGTGAAATATTCCCTAGGGCGATCTCCATTGAAACGTTCGATGTTTGAAAACTTTGCTCATATGATGTCGATCATATGAGATTCGAAGTTTTCAAACTTTGAACTTATGATATAAAACCTCCTGCTATTCTGATAATTGCCCCAGCTACTTCCCCTCCTGGTAAGGAAAACCAGTCTAATATGTGAATATAGGAACATTTTTTTTCTTAGTTAATATAGCCACCCTTCTATACTTAGCAGAGGGATGTGTGGAGGAAGATACTACATCATATTTCCATTTGACCAACTTAAAATCTTTATTGTGGGATAGATGACTCTCCTGAATGGCTGGATTGTTTGCCCTAAGCCAAGTGTGAACTGGGTTCATTTAATAGAGGATTTGATAAACTGACACATAAGTAATTTCATCTACAACTGAGCAGCCCACGTTAAAGCCTCTGTTTGCCCCCCCCCTTTTTTTTTGCCCATCCATGACATAGCTTTCTTCTGGCAAGGATTTGTTTAGGATAATCAGTATGAAAAATAAGTCCTCGTACACAGGGACTAGATATCTCTTTTTACAGTGCTGATCACAGCACTTTCTCCTTCTGCTGGAATGCAAGGAAGTGAACAGTTAATGTCCTGGGCAGGGCTGCTTGCTTGGGGGGGGGGCACGGTATCTATAGGCTCTTTCCAAAAGTATCTAGGGTGTTTACTCTAGATGCAATATACCTGGAATCCAGACCTGTAAAAACTTTAGCATATCATTTTTCTTGACATCTTTCTGGATCCCCAAAACATGATACCCCCCTAATTTCTTAATCATCAATACAATGATTCAAGACTTCAGTAAAATCTAAAAGAAAATATACTGCTGTTCCACTTTTTCTAAACACAGAGCCATGTCTTTAGTTGTGTTCTCCAGGGCAATTGTGTGGTCCATGTCTCCCACACTATTGTATCTTTAATCTTAGTGCATCCCAATCCCATTCCCCTAAGATCTTTCGATGGGGACTCCTAGCTGGTTAATAGACATGGTCAGCCATGAGATTTCTGAGTGTTCTGCTTCAGGAAATGTTCTGGTAACAAGACTAGGCTGCTTACAGCTGGAGATGACACAGGATAAGGGTATGGAGCCACTGAAGCAACTCCCATATCTGTCTGTGCTAGAGGCATGTTTTAAGACTTGGCGATGACTTTTTGGATGGCATAAGCTTCACAGCTATGTAACAATGCAAGTGCTCTAAGTAGTATGGAGTCACATGCAGTTTACAGTGCTATGTTGTTTTACCTGTAACCAGCCTGGGAGCTCTAATTAATTTGTCTCACATCTCAGATACCTATCCAGAAGTCTGTAGCATAGCTACTTATGATCGTATTTACCCTTACTTATATGTCATTCTGCTCTTATATTTTGTTTTCACAGAGTAACATAATAAGGAATTTCCTAGTAGTATATCTTATATAATTTAAAATCATCTATTTAAAAATTTTATATGTTGGACTTGACAACATAAAAGTATTTCAAGTCAAAATGTTACTAAAACTTTTATTTAAAAAGACTGCCCGAAAGCAATATTAAAAATAAATGTATTTCATAATGAACCACACATAAAATTGTACATTGCTACCATCAATGAAATAAACTGTAGTGCTTCTCAGTATATTTTCATGAAACATATTCAAGTCGTGGAAGTAGCATGGACATTATTCAAAACCAGAATATGTTTGGTATATCTCCTGTTTGTTAATGTTTAACTTCCATTGATACTTTGCTGAAGTGAAAACAGCTCTTTAAGACTTAAGGAACAGAATCAGATAAGTTTGAAAGGATAACAGCATGGAGGCATGGTTCAGCTCCTTAGATGCACTACCATAGCAGAAATCTATAGCACGTATGCAAGCCCCCAGCATTGTTTTTTTCATCTGTGCTGTGAGTGGTATTTAGCTGCCTGGTGACCATCTACAACATCTTCTACTGATACATTAACTTCAGTCAAGGCCACCTTGACAGGGTGGGAAGGTAATGTGATGTCCACTCCTGGTATAACTGTCTAGGTGGGACTGCCTTGACAAGGTGAGAAGGGGATCGGGAAGCATTTTAGGTGAGACTAGAGGAAAGGAGCCAGGTCAGCTGCAGAGTCACACTTTTACAGCCCTAACCAACCCTTGATGCACTAACACAGTTCAGGGGGGCTTGCAATGGCTCCAAAAGAGGTATGCCCCTACCTACAAAATGATGCCTCTCTTATCAAAACACAAAGCATACCAGTTCAACAACTCCAGTATCACCACTGAATGCTCCTGTGCCAGGCATTGTTTTCTCAGTACAGCTCTGTAACATTCCTCTTAGGAGATAGAAGGAAACTTAAGCCTTGTCATTTCCCTGCCCATAACATGCCAGCTCCAACAAGATAACTGAGCTGCCAGTCAGACTCAAGTCACACAAGTCTTAGTCATGGCTTTATCCTCTACGCCTGTCAAGCTTGCGGTACTTCCAGCCAGTTCTGCTTGCTACAGTAAGAGAGGACTTAATATTATCTCATCAATTTTGTACCAGATCTGAGGCTTGAATAATGAAAACAGCAGACACTGCTGAGAAGTGAATGCAGTAGAGAATCCTCCATTACTTTCTGCTGTGTAGTGAACTTAAAGTAATGGGAAGTCCAATGAAGGATATCGTGTTCTGTTTCATATAGCCTGCAGCCATTTATAATGTTGAAGACCCCGGACAAACATCTTGCTTTCATAGTTTATTTATTTTGCGTATTCATTTAAATGGATAAATGGATAAACGAGCTGGTTCATATTAAACCCTTTTCATTTATGTCTTGGACCAAAGGCAAGATTGTAACCAGGCATATACAAAGTATGCAGCAATATATAATTTTTATACATTATTTATTACTTATGAACCGACCCAGAGAATGTGGCTGCAGTAAGTCTTTCATGACTCTCTCTCTCCCTCTCTCTCTAAATATATATATATATATATATATATATATATATTTCCCTTTTTCTGTCTCTCCTTCAGTTATGCTCTTCATAACTATGGACTGTCTGGTGTAGTGGTGGAAGAGGGCAGGAAAGGTACGTTTTGGAAAGTGTAAAATGTTGGTATACAGGTTGGTATATAGTTTATAAAATCTTAACCTTACCAATGCTGAGTGACATATAAAGGACACACATGATAGGTCATATACCAAATTACAAATACAGGAAGTTCAGTGCATTTAAAACTCAGATATATATCAAGTCTAACACTGATAATCAAATTGATATAATGTATGTCACACTAGAACTGTCTTAACTAAGGTAATATATTACCCACATTTCTAAGACAGACCCTGCATCAGCTGATGGAGTCAGTACAGAAGGTGTATTGAACTCAAGGGGAGTGAAGATAGAATTCTAGCACGATATGATGGAAGGCAGTGATAACATACAGAAAAGTCCTTAATGAAGGAGCAAGTGAGCTGACTTAGAATAAGAAAGAGGGGATTCAGGAAAAATCCATAAGCACTGACTCATCAAAAATGTCCATTTTGAAATGTGTTAATTCATTCGTAGACTCTCACTTAACAAATCTGAGATATGAAGAATTCATTTAAAACTGCTAGGGTGGCTGTCGTGGTGCAGCAGTTAGCATTGTTGCCTCACAGCAAGAGGTTATCTGGTTCAATTCTCGGCTTGGGTACCTTCAGTGCGGAGTCTGCATTTCCTCCCTGCAGGCACAAGGCTTTCCTCCGGGTTCTCAGGTTTCCTCCCACATTCCAAAGACATGCAGTAGGTGGATTGGACACTAAATTGGCCATAAATGGAGTGTGTGCATGAGTGTGTGGTGTGAATGAATTACTGTGGCAGGGCTAACCACCTCGTGATGTAAACCTCAGCTTGAGATTATTGTCACTGTGGAAATGACACCCGACCCCATGTGCAAAATGGGAAAGGGGGTTGAGGATGGATGGATGTTTAAAACTGTTATCTGATGTATTCTCTGATAGATGGTAGACTTGTAATCCATGACCTGCAACACTTGAAATGAAACTTGAGAGATTCTTATAGAAAAAAAAAATATTTTAATACAAATTAGTAAAGCACTTTTGTTCCCACTCCATAAAGAACTTCTTCAGAACTATTAAAACTTTTTAAAAGCACTATTTACATATGATCACAAGACAATCACATGTTCATGACTAACAAAAAAAAAATACAAGAACAAATAAACTCAATTAAAATCACTAACAGGGTTGTTAAAACTGATCAAGCATTAAAATATTTCATATTTAAAATGGAGTTGATTGACACTGAGTTATTCAACCCTAGATGATATGTAGCATTATATTTTAATTGCCACTCTAGTTCATGTTTATTTAAGTGATCCTCTATGATATAGCCTCTTGAATCAGTTGTTAATTATTCTAGCACCATGAAACTGAATGTATGTTCATTAAAAAATGTACATGTCTGAACAAAGCATTCATTGCTTTTTCATTTCTTATATCCAAAATATGTTCATAAATTCTATTTTCCAGCTTTCTGCTAGTTTTCCCCTACATAAAATACAGGGCACACCTCTCAGATAGATAAATGCACCACTTGTTTTTGACTCATAGGGAAAGGGTCCACTAATATCATAAACTTTATCCCTAACTTTGAGGATAGACTTCTCCTGTGGCACATGTGACTAATACACTGCTCTCTAGATTGTGTAATTGGAAAGGTATGAGGGTCGATTCTCAATATGGGGAAACTTGCTTGTGTGTAGCACTTGTTGCTGTAACCACTTCCCCTGTGGAGAATACATCTAGAATGAGAAGGTTAACTATAATGGTTAAAGTCTTCACCTCAGAGGCACAAGGTACACGGTCTGATTCTGACTTCGAGTTATTGGCTAGGCTTAGAAATGGCCCTTCGGGGTAGTTAGCCTAGTATTCCCCTACTATGAACATAAAGACCAGTAGACCAGAATAACTGGAAGCTAGTTATATTTATAAATTCTAGGGGAAGAACATCCCTTGCAAAATATCCAGAGGAAGAAAATACTCTATATTCTCATATCTTACTGTATGTATCAAACAAGAGAATGGAAATTGTTGATCATTTTGTATAGATCTGAGGATGTTTTCTTGAGAACTGAGGTGATTAGGGCTTCTTTTAAGATGGTCAGAAATGAGAAAAAAGAAATAGCAAAGATAATAGAAGAATTAGTTAAACAATCAGGCCCACAGACTGGAGGCAATAGCCAAGTCAGGCCAGGATTCAAGATGCAGCTGACTGTTTACAAAATAAAATCAGTTCTGGTGTTGTACATACTTTACATAAAGAAGCTCTACCAGCAAAAGTTAGTATTATCTGTACAAGGATGTCAGAGGTATGTTACAGGTTTATCCTGGTAGAAGGTCTGTCTGTTCTTTGAAATCATACCTACTATAAGGCTGGCAGCATCCTGCACTAAAGATGAAAAGAAAAGAAAAAAGTGAAAAGGCTCCACAAGTGGTAAGACAACCCTGGTTGCATGGCTGTTCACTAGTGGAAAAGTTGCATGGCTGTTCACTAGTGTAAAGAGCACCAGTAGCTGACTAGAAACTGCAAAGGGCTCCCTGAACAAAAACAATTCCTTTTTATGAGACAGTCCTGTTTGCTATGCCAGCGATGTTCACCCAAATGAAGTCTGTCATCCAACAGACAGGCATTCCTCCATCTGTATTCAGCTGCTCCCCACTGATGTATCCCACAAGCCTCAGAATCCTGCCATGGTTTTAAACATTTCACTGACTTGGAGTGTTCATGCCCTGGGGCAAATTGATCCAAAGCACTAGACACCACTGAGTTAAAGGCAGTAACCAGAGAGGCAGCATCACATACACTGATTCACTCAAGGACTAATAGAACAAGCATGTTACACATCCGTTGGATTACTGCATCAAACATGTAAAATAGTTACTCGGTATCTTATATAAGATCATATTTTTAAACAGTTCAGCAAAATATCAGATAACCCAGTGAGACTTAAAGCCCTAATTGCAACTGGTGATGATCATACCACAAGACAAGTCCCATCACAGGAACTGTGGCTATATCACAAAGATAGAAGACAATGTCTACTAATTTCTCTAATATATAGATGGTAATATTACCACATGAGTGATGGTGAAAATCTGCTCAGTTTAGATTAATTCTACAGTTCACTGGTACTGCATCAGCCTTGGAATTACCTGCAACTAAACATCTCAGGTGAATATGTAATGGATTAGTGAGGAAATAAGACATTTCTCAAAGGTATTGAAGGCTGATGGCAAATCATGAGATACTTGCAATTCACTTCCGCCCAGGGACATACTGAAAAGTATTAGACCAATTAGAAATCAAGGGACACATTTCAAGCATGAAGAAAAACATACTACAAGACTGTCACTGATACTGTTCTGTCTTGGATTGCTATTTCATGGGATTTGGGTAAAACATGAGCTGCAACACTTGACCCAGAATGTTCAAATAAAAAGCCAACACAAATTATCCAGGTCAAAAAATAATAGGCTGTCTTTTAATCAAGTTGTCATTAACCACTGCAATCCTAGACAGGGATGGGCGGAACACTTTCTAAAGGTCATCAATATAAATCAGATGTCAGATGTATATCACTCTAAACTTAACATCCACCCTTGGTTCAGGGAAAGTGACAAACAAGAATGTTGTATTCCTTCTGTCTAAAACAGTACAAATGTCCAAACCTGTAAAATCTTAATGACTCTCTGCAGTAACAATGGATTGTCAAAAGATCCAAGGGCAACAAGAGCTGTAGCAGAGAAGAGTCTCTCATAAATATTTAACTATATATATATATATATATATATATATATATATATATATATATATATATATATATATATATATATATGTATATATATCAAATTAACTGGATCAAAGAGAACACTGAGGCAAAATATGAAGACCAAGAGAAAAAAAGAAACTGTTACTACCAAATGCATAAACCCAGGACAGATAGAAACCACTAGTTAGAGAAAAACACTGATCTCACCAATTTAAAGTATCTATTCATAAATCACATCCAGTATCCATTCATAAATCACATCCATTAAAGGTATTATCAACTTACAAGCCTAAACTATCTAATAATTAAGTGCAAATTGGGAAATAAGTCATATTCCTTAAAGCATTAATAATTTGTTCACTGCAAATAACTAAAGTGCAATCAAACACCAAAATAGTAAGCCCGATGCTTTAGAGGACATTCATACTTAATTAAGATCTAACAGTTTATTGAACCTGGAAGAATAAAAATCATAAAATTTAGTGCCACTGAGGTTCCACTGGTAATCCAAAGTAGTAATAAGAAATAGAGGGATGCCTTCTTCCATAAATGCCATCAAACAGAGAGTAAATGAGGTTTGGAAACAAACCAAGTTGTCCTGGGACATCTTCAAGAGGGGTTAGGGTGATATATTAGTGGGAATTAGTTGGGTTGGGGAGGTGAAAGGGTTGAATAAAGGGAGGGCTGATTGGGAGTAAATGAGATAAGGGTGGGGAGGGGCTTAAGGGGTTTAGACAAGTGTAGCTGGGTAAGCAATCACATTTTGGCGTGAACTTGCTATGGCAGTTTCTACTTCCAGGACGATCTGTAGCTATAGTATGGTCAGGCAGGCCTTGGAGTAGGTGTCTATGGGACAGGTGGGTAGGGCGAACTAACAAAGTTTTTTTTTTTTTTGTTATTTTTTTTTTTGTGTGTGTTAAAATAGTGAGTTGGGGGTGAGCAAGGTTGGTCCGAGCCATGGGGAGCCCAGTTGTGGCTGGTATTCCATGTTTTTCCTCTTAAGGTAGTCCATTTCAGATGGTGCTGTGTTTTTGGCAAGGTAGTGATGACTTATTGGAAGTAAAAAAAAATTTCCCTTCAATAGGGATATTATAATACAATCAGGGTCCGCTGATCAGTTGTCCAATGTTTTTCATGGTACTGCCACCCCCCCCACGGTTGTTTTAGGCAGTTACATTCTTGACTAGATCTGAAGTTGAGTGAGCTTCCCTCCTTGAGCAGCTGTTGGTCCTTCTGAGCTGCCGTTACAGCTCCTGGAGTTATTGTGCAAGGTTGTGGTCGGCTAAGGGTGATTTTTCCCACAGTTGGGTCATTGCTGGATGTGGCAAGTAGCTTCGCAGCTTTTTACAGTGGGGTTGCTTCCAGCTGGGCCATGAGTAGTGATTGGTCTGTTTTTGGAGGCAATAAGGCACCCCTTTGCTGCTGGCTGGCCTTGAGAAAGAGAGCGCACCTCTCGGCTTCTTTGCTCAATTGATTCTTGGCGAGGCAAAGATAAGAGGATGAGGGTTCTGGGTCAGGGATGATTTTCTAATGTTGTTCATGTTCACTTGACTAATTTATTGGTGAAGCATGTTTTGTATTGCTAAGCATTTTCTGAACAATATGAAAATTTGAAGCTCCCGATGTTTGCTGTTGTTAGCTGTGGGGCCATTTTGTTTTTTCTTTTTGCGCTATTGCAGCTGTATGCAAGGGAAAGTGGGAATTCCAGTGTTGGCCGTGTTCACTTGGCAATATGTTTGTAAAACATGTTTAGCATTGATATGCATTGTCTGAACGATGCAAAAATGTGGGGCTCCCAATGGCTGGTGTTGTTGGCTGACAGTGGAACCTTGGTGACTTACCAGAAAAAGAAATTTTTACAAGGGACAGAACAAAAAAAAAATGAGCAGGCATGGTGGTGTTAACTGTTATGGAGGAGGAAGTAGGATAATCTCGGTGTGAGGATGCTCAATCCGTGTGGCACCTGGATCCCAAGTTGTTTATTAGACATTGCAGTCAAAACTTACATTCATGTCACAATGCAGAATTCCCCTCATTTTCTGTGTATGGTAACCACAATGACGTGACCTGTACATATTCAGGTTCAGGTATTATTGCCTAACTAGGGATCTTGATTGAGTTTGGATCCCAAATGCTAAGGTTCATTAGTTCATGTATAGTTATTTTTTTGAAATTATTGTAAGATTGGAAAGTAGTCAGAACTCAGTTTATTATTACAGAGTTTTATTCTACTCATCCAGTTCTGCTGGAAAGAACAGAGGATGTCGATGTTTACATGGGGCCATAGCTGTCTTGTTTCTTGTGTTGCACAACATAAAACTGTTGCTATTGGGGGGGTGAGGACTTCTTTTGTGGGCACATTTGGTCTGTGGCCTTCTTGCTTAAAAAACGCTTATAATTTGTAGTGAGATAGTCTTGATGGTCCTTCTCTCCAGTGGGGCCTTGAATGATGGACACAAGAGGGTGGAGTGTAGCAGATGTTTTCTGCTTGGGGAAGGAATTTAGGTTGTTGCAGTCATAAGGTGTGTGAATCTGGTCACAGAGGCTTTGCGAGAGAGAGTGAGGGATTGTGCATTGCAGTGTGATTTCACCTGCAATAAAAAAAAATGCTGAGTTTCAGTTGCTGTTTGGGAACACTTGGACATGGAAATGCTGCAGGGTTGACAAGAGGAAGTTGAGGTATAGCATCCTGCTCTTCACGCGATTGCTGCGGCCAGGGTTGGCACAGTTTGTCAGTTTGACTGGGTTATGCGGTGCTTGGGGGCTACTTCAGGGTTGATCCTGGTAGTGCCTGATGCTTTTACTTTGTTGAGGAAAGTGAACAGTGGAGTTGGGATGGGCAATAAGGGCAGCACTTTTATTGCATGGCTTATGATATTATGTTCTTTTGGCCTAATGCTGTGATCATTGCATCACGTGGTAGCGAGTTTCGCGGGCTCTGATGCATGGTTGCTTTCAGAAGCAGACGCGGGTGGTAGTTGAGTACATGATAGGTCTGTAACTCTTTGTGAGGAAGAATACATTTACGTATTAATTTCTGATCTATAGGTATGCCTTATTAGTTAATGTCTTGTAAATCATTTATGATAATTTTAAAGGTACATATGGTTGGTTAAACATTATGTGTTAGTGATATGTATGGGTTGGCTGAAGAGGTGTTTGCATATTGCTTCTCAACTCTACAGATGTTCGCAGAATGATCAGATTTTGGCCTCATATTTTGGTCTGTTTTCATAAAATTGTGGTCTCTGGTAAATTAGTGGCAAACCATTAAAGACTGAAAGTTATGAAATGACAGAGATTTATGAGTTTCAGGCTTCAGGCCATTCAATAAAAAGGAAAAAAATGCATGCTAAACAAAATCACATACTCTTTCAACTTTCTAAGTTTGTAAGACTGTTATGGTGGCATTATGCTCCTTGGTAGGCCTACGAGGTTTGATATAGGATATGAAGGGGGGAATCCTGGCAGTGTTCAGTGATGGAAATTATGGTTTATGGGTGCAGAATACTTGCAGTTTCTTTTCTGTTGCAGGTCAGTCTGGAGTGGTGTTGGAGTGGTGTTGGCCATTGGTGTGAGCATAAGGAGGTCTCAAAATGACAGCATGGAACTGATGGTGGATCAAGAGTTGTGTATGGTGATTTCACAGGTGATGGAAGCATAGAGTGGATATTAATCGGTGTCCAGAAGAAGGGCATTTGAAAGATAATGGTGCTTCTTGGTTCCTTGGTAGGAACTTGCTAATATGGTGGTTTGGTGTAGGCTGCTTAATTGGTGGGAAGATTATCTAGTGAGGCTGCTGAGTTCATGTTATTCTCTGGTTGAAGAGAGTTGGTATTGTTGGGAGATGGACGTTTGGATTTTGGGTTGTATGCAGGGAGATCACAAATGATGGTACTGTGTTGTGTGTTTCAGCGGCCTAATTGTCATGCAGTGAGGTTGCAAACAAGGGAAGTAGGCTGTTACAGGGAATGCCCCTGTCACTAGAGGGGCGTGCACCTAGGTTACACATGAGGAGTGCAAGGGAGTCACAGAAGTGCATTCTGTAGGTGATGGAACTGGTAGGGGTGGATCTTCTGGTCATTAGTGGTGCACAGGAATATACAGGTAAGCTAATTTTCTTGAAGACCCATTAAGACACATCAGTATGGGATGCATTTCAGGGTAGGGGGGAGCATATGAGGGGTGGTATGTGGGCAGGATACTCTAGGGTTGGGGATTGTTAAGGTGAGCCTGGGGTTGTTATAAGTGGGGTGGTTTCACAAGATATTCATAGGTTCTCAGGAAGTTACTACCCTTATTTTATGTGCAGGTCTGGTTCCTTTTCTTAAAGGAGGTCATGGGGGGGCATTTGGGGTGATTTCCAGTTACCTATTCAGTGGTTCAAATTGTGTCTGTATTGTAGTTGGACGGCTGAACTAGCCATGGTTTAGGTTGATTGTGGAGATTTGGGGATCTGTTGTAAGGAGACATAGGGTACGGTATTGCCAGACTGAGTATGCTTCTTTGCAGTTGCTTAAGGGAAGAAGTTTAGTTGGGTGAATTAGTCATGTGGAGCAGGTTTTGGAATGGTAAGGCAGTCAGTTGTTCAAAGTGGAGTTAGTGGTGGATTAATGTACTTGCATTCAGTTGTTAGTCTGCTTGTAAAGGGCCAATTACGGGTTTGGTGGACATAAGGAGAATTTGTAAGGTGTGTTGTCAGTTGAAAGAGAATCTGTCAGTGCAGTAGTTAACGGCTGACCCTCTGTTTGTGGCTGTCTAAAATTTGGTCTCTAAAACTTTGAGGAATGCCTTTCAACTGTACAGATATTGTAGGATGTCTAGATCTAAGGGACCCTAATTTTGTTCCTTTGCCCTCCCAATTCTTTATGGCTTTGTCCTAATTCTTTGATCTCATGCAGAGTCCACTGAATGGAATCCAGTTTCCTGCTGTGCTCATTGGGGACTGGGGCCATTTGTCTCCACTGTCCTTGAATTTAATTTAAATTTTAGTTCTGTCCTTCATAATCCTGCCTAAAACAGATGACTCCTGGCCCTTCTAATATTAGGTTGTCTGGAACATGGGTGTGACTAATGTGTAATCACCAAAGAAATTAATAACAGGGAGGGTGTATGAACAAGATTGCAGAATGAGAATTTCATTGACCACTCAACAAAAGAAAACAAATGAATAGAAGACGCTCACTTTATTAACAAAAGTAAAGGTTTTGGGAAATAACCCTTCTTCAGTATTCATTATACTGAAGAAGGGTTATTTCCCGAAAGCTTTATTTTTGTTAATAAAGTGAACATTTTCTATTCATTCATTTTCTTTTGTTGAGCTACAGTCATAACTTTTAATAGAACTAAACTACAGGTGATCTGTGTCCTGTATAGATTTCATTGACCACCACAGTAGCCAAAAAAAGAGGGTGTAGTTTCTGCACTGGGTTGTCTGGTACTTGTACAAAATGATTGCTGTGCCTTTAGGTTAAAACAGCTGAGTTTTGTGGTAGGATGTGTGCTCTCTCTGTTAGCTTCTTGTGTTCGTATGGTGTCTGATATATGGGTTTTTTATGGATTCCTTCTTTTACTCCGTCTCGGGTTGCTCTTGTAAGCGAATGTAGTTATGGGGTAGCTGAAGGCAGCTCTGGTACTTTCTCCCTAATTTATTGTTTGATCTTCAATAGGATGATTCAGGAGAGTGGGATGTTACCCATAGGGTTTGGGAAGATGTGTGGGTTGGTCAAAATTAGCTATCCTCGCTGGCATTGGTCACAGTTAAGTTAAGATGCCTGGGGAAAATTTGGAGTTATCCTCCACTCATCAAGGTTGCATTTGAGGTGGGCAACAACATACTATGTTTGATTGGTATGCAGAGTCTATTTCAGAGACAGGGCAGTCTCTGGGAGATATAACTTGTCTCCTTAGCAGTTGGTAATAATGTCATATATGATATTTAAGCCTTTGGGTATACTTCAGACAAGGTTGAAGGAAGATGGTGGTGGTTCCCCTTGCTAGCATTTAAGATTAAGATACTTTGGTTTATGGCAGTGTATTAACAGTTTCTTTTCTTTTACAGATCAATGAGCAATCAGCGTATATTGACCATTGTGCCCATAGCTGGAATGATGGGTAGTGCAGTTGTGAAAAGCTGCGGAGGGTCATATCAGTTGGTAACCTAAAGGTGATGCATACTGTTTGGCTGGAGTGGCAAGCAAAGATGGCACAGGTGGATTACTGTTAAGTAAGCAAGGTTTGGTTTGAGGTCTCCTAGCGGATGTTTAGGGTTGAGTTAATTATGGAAGGACAGAGGGCATATTGAGAGGAACGCTTTAAAGGGAAAATCAAGGAATATGGGATTTTGGTGTGTTTTTCAATTTAGCAGGAATCATACTTTTAGTTGGGGAAATCTGAGGGAACAGGGCCTATTCTCAGGGTTGATATGACTGTGTTAGGGTTTGCTGGTTGTCAGGCTGGGTTAGCAGGACCAGACCCTTGCTGCAGGAATTTGGGGGTAGCTTTATAAGTCAAGTAGATGGTAGGGGTGGTAGCTTGGTCATAGGAGACTGGTGGACAAGTGGTTGCGTTATTTGGTTCAGGCTTGTACACAAGGCAGGACATTCTATTTGGTCAAGGGGATTTAGCGGTGACTTTTGTATCTTACAGGGAACAGGGTTATGTTAATTTACAAATTTTGTATTGTGGCCTGATTGCAGTCCGGTACTGAGTGAATACTAGTTAGATGATTCACTACAAAAGGAAAATCAATTTGGTGATTACCTGGGGTCCTAATGCACTTTACAGATGATGGGTACACCGAGTGATGTTTGGCTTAACCCTTCCCTTTATAGGAGATAGTTGATTTAAAATTTGGGGTAGAAAGGAGAGAGGCAACCTGTTCAGGTTGGTTGGCCGAGAAGAGGGAAAGGCTTGCTCTCTTCTGTTCCCCCTCTAGTGTTTGGGTTCATTTCAAGGATTTAGGGAAAGGAAAATGAGCACCTCGAGGAAGTTTGCTGAATAGATAAGCAAGCTGAGGTAAGGATGCTGCTTATTTGGTTTAAGGTAATTCAATGAATGGTGAATGAAGTGAGATGGGACACTGCTTCATAAGTAAAGTGAGTGAGTACAGAAGTGAGTATTGGACGCTGCTTCATAAGTAAAGTAAGTGAGCAAAGGTATGCACCCTGCTTACTGGGACAGGGTGAGTAGGTACGCTGCCCTGATTAACATTACAAGGATGTTTATGCTGTGTTTAGAAACAACTATATTGTGTCTAATTGTAATTAATAATTTTGGTAATCGAAGCTATGTTATAGAAGTTTTAATATAGGTTGTCAAATGTCATTCAGTATGATGTGTTTATTGAAGGGTGGCCGAGACAACAATCCAGGATCATTAAAGTGTAAAAAAGTAGCCATTCATTTTTCCATGGTTTACTAACTTGTCCAGATAGTTTCATAAAATTTTCCATAAAATGAGGACAGCAAACACACATGTAGATGCTATACCAGCTGTGTATCAATGTGACACAACAATCAAGACTCAGTTAGTTAGAAGTGAAGAACACTGCAGAAATGTAAAAAATAATGTGACACAAGATTTACTTGTAAACAAGAACTCATCTCTATTTGCCAGATTCACCCACAGCTATGGGAATATATAACAGACAGCAAGCAGGAAACTAAACCAAAATATGTTGAAAGAATGTATGAATAGTACAGAACAGATGCCATGTATGGATCAGGAGATCAAAATATAATAATCATCTTTTGATCGGTTTAAAATATGAATTTTTAGTTCCATTACTCATATCCACTTACTCTTGTGATACCCGTGCCCTGGTCCAGCAATCAAGAAGCCTCAGTCCTCACCACTAACACCAGAGAGGGCATCTCATATGATAGGAAAGGATAGCAAATACACACAGTAAAGTGCAATTTCCCTTAAGAGCACACAGAGATCACAGACAGTCCGGGGCTGGTCACTCCTTTGCTCTCCAGGTCCCCAATAAGACTCCCCACTGGCACAGCTAGAGGGTCCAGATCTCAGCCTAGTCGGCAAGATAAAATCTCCAGTACTCTCTCTGTCCAACCAGTGCTTTGTGTCCTTGCCCAAGTAGCTGACACACACAGACACACTTTGAGATAAAAGTTTACACAACCACACAGACACTTCTGGGGAAGTCTGGCACAAGGTTCTCCAGCTGTGCCCCTTTTTCCCAGACTATATGGTAGTACCAGCTGCCACCACCCACTAATAATTTTCAGCTACTCAAAGGCCCTTAAAAGGTTGTCCAATTATTACTGTGCAATATTATTATCCAATTAGTAAGTGTGACCACAGTCAAGGCTTATTAGAGTGGCTATGTACAGTTTTACCAAAGGCATACAAGTACTCTAAAGAGTTTAAATTATCTCTACACAAACCAGCCACAGATAAAAGGTTTTAAAATATTTAATAATAAATAATTAAAACCACAAGACAATACTTTCTACTATACCGTGCTAGTCAGAAGTTCAGAGATCACACAGAAATACTTAAAATAAATCAGTAGTACAGTTTGACATCACAGAAAAACACTTAGTCTAATATTTTCTACTTCCTAGCTAATTCTAGGAGAAAACACAGTTCTAACATACTACTTACATAAAGAGAGCATAAGGCAGTACTGATTTCAAATGTTTCAAGACAAAAATGCTTAATAATCTTTGGTTCTCACTGTTTAAATTGAAACTGCAGTCCTGCTAAACATTACATCATCTTTTACACTTTCCTGGTGTTCCCCGGCTGACAGAAACTGCATTTACATTCTTTTACACTTAACATTACACATGTAAATTCTAGTCATTAACTTTAGCCTTAAAATAATAGGCAGGAAGCCTTCATCTAGCCGGACTAGAGCCGACTTGTAAAACATGAAAGGCAGTGATAAAATAATTTTAATTTCAAAAAACCAACAAGAAATGCTTGACTTAGCTTTTTTTACAGTAGATGGCAATGTTGCCACATTGTTTTAAGTTCAACATTCATATTTACAAATGACAGAATTATCTATAAAATTCTATCTGGCTAGGCTGGCAGCCTTCAGCCTTCTCTACCAGTCTTCACAACTCCATGCAGGTTAAAGCAAAAATTACCCTCCAGAGAAATTCTGGTTGCATGCAAAGTCCAAAACTAGACACATACGTAGAAGCACATCCTCCAAGCAATTAAGAAGCAAAGTGTGTCAGTAAAACTTTACTCCAGAGGGCAAGACCATAATCAAAATGGCAGTGTTGGAGGTGGTAGAGCGATGCACCAGAGTCAGGGTCCGAAGCCAGACAAAGTTTTACTACACAGGCAAAAAGGAAATGGTGTCTCATTTATCCCTTTGGGGATCTTTCATCATTATGTAATACTGTCAAACAATATTTGCACTAAAATTCCCAAAATTAATTAGCTGAAGGTTAGAACAGCATATGAAGGTGATTAAATTAAAGTAGGAACAAATCTGAAAAAATTGGTAAGTCAAACTATTAGCACTTACAAAGGGGATATATTCTAAGATAGCCTAAATGGAGAAGGATGAAACAATATGAAGGTAGCCAGCTAACCATCACCATGTCACTAAAGTGCTGCCCTCATATACTGAGAGTTTCAGAGCAGCCAATTAGCTGGCAAGTTATAGGAATGGGAGAGGGGACTAGAGTACCCATAAACCAGACATAGGCGAATCAGCAGTCTTGATACAGACTATGTCAGACAAACAGAAATGCAACAGTAGACCTTTCAGCTGTCAGGCATAAACAACCACAATACAACTGCATTAAATGTAGCATGACTGCATCATCTGAACAAAAACATACACAGGAATGTGGAAGTCTTTGAACTTCAGTTTTATGTTTGACATTATTAAGTGTTTCAGTGCAAAACAGTAAACAGAACTACTAACACTTGATGCAACTATTAACAATAACTAAATAATCTATTAGTTAATTAAGGGAAATGATTGTTGCTAAAAGAAATGTAATCATGAACCCAAAAAAGTCCTGGAGTTCATAACTACATGATGAATGACTCAGTCATTGTTTTTTCATGAAAGCCAATGGTATCTGTAGCTTTTCCACCTAATTTTCTTCATATTCTTCTTTTTCAATAATTATCAGACTTGCAGCTTTCATTGTGAAGTTCATTGGCAGCCATTCAGCAATTCTGCAACTAATTATCATTTAGATGACCCTTAAGGCCAAATTTGGTACACTGGCCAGCATGAAGCAGTGCCAATTGTAAGGTAAACAATGGATATGGACAGATCAAATATCTGCATATTCTAATCTTTTAATTTAATTTCTCACCAAGCTGAAAGCATGTGAGCCAAAAATTTTAAATGTTTTCAGAATTTGTAAATTGTTTATTATTGGTTCTTTACTCCATGAAAATTTGCTTTCCAAAGGTATGCATGTCTGTCGCATTCAGATCTATCATGTCAGAAATGAGTAAAAAATACCAAAGATAATAGAAGAATTAGTCAAATAACCAGGCCCAGAGACTTTAAAAGGCATCCGTTGATTTATTATTACTGAGAAATCAGCATATAAGGAATAATGAATCAGGCCAAGAATGACACATCATTAGATGGGAGGTAATCAGAGACAGGATGTTTGCAAAGTATCTAGAAATGAAGGTTAGAATACAACACAACAATCCTGTGTATAACACAAGAATGGAGATGATGATAAGAATAGCTAAAATGCATTATGTGATACAGATTCATAATGTTTTTTTTTTTCCAATAAATCTTTTATTTTATTTTCAATAAAATGAAACAATGCATACAGCCATTGTAGTAATGAACATTAAAATGAGGCGTTGAATAATTACAGAATATAATACATAATCAAACAGTTTAAATATAGATATAAGTGAGAAAGAGTGTAAAACATAAGAAAAGCATTGTCATTAATAAAACCAAACAAACTTTTATATACAATATTTACAACATGATGTAAAGTAATGTACTGTGCTGCACTTCGACTACATAATTATCATTGGATCTCCATAAGTTAACAAAGACAAGGGTAAATGATGTTTTGAATGTACCCCTGAGAAATTATTCACTAAGAACTAAATCTAAAAGTTTCTTCCATAGTTTACTAAAATAGGCTCTTTTTTTTGGACCTTTTATAATGAATTTATGTGCAGAAATATGTTTATGAGCCATTTCTTTGAAATTTCCCCAACTAAGTTTGGTACGATCTAACCAATTGCTAGTGATGTATAATTTAACAAGTGAACAAAGTATAATTAGAATGTGCAGTTGCATTTTTGATACTTTGGATGTAGGAATGTGAAGAATAGCTGTTTCCCACGAGAGTGTGGAGGTGTAGTAACCCATTTTTTCCAGGCGTACTTTCAGAGAGCACCAGAGTTTGTAAGAATGCTTGCAATACCACATAATGTGAAGCAAGTCCGCTTTTGGACATGAACAACAGGTGCACGAGGGTGAAGTGTTGGCATTAAATTTATTAAGAGTTACAGGAGTGTAATAAGCATTGTTGTTGAGCATCATTTGTGTATATAGGAGTTTTTTGAAAAGAGAGAGCTCTAGAGTAGATTTTATAGCTGATAATTTTTGATCCTCTGTAATGGAAGGTCCGATGGTATTCCAGTAGTTGGAGAAAAGACAGTTTGAATCGTAGATCATGTTAGTCAATAGCTTGTAAGAGGATGATATTGTTTTTTTAATGCTTGAGATTGCTGAGATGACTTCAACTAGTTTGTTTAATTCCTGAGTATTGGGAGAGATGTTAAAATGTTGTGCCATAATAATTTCTCTTAGTTGTCTAAGAATAACTGTGTATTTTTTATTAGTACCCAAGATTAACCGTAACTCGGGTAGAGTTTTAGATCTATGTTTGAGAATATCCCATACCTTGAGATCTTTGATGAGAGGGAATTTAGTAAGGTCAATCATTAGATTGTTAATTTTAAGATTTGGGTTCTGGTGCAGCGGTTGTAGAAGGGATAGAGAATTTACCAGATTAATATCTTTAATAAGATTTTGGAAAAGCTTGATTTTATGTTTCAAAGATTGAGCTAGATTACAGTTGTTCAAAGAGGTAATAGATAGAAAGGGAATAGCCTGAGGGTTAATTTTGTTGGATATAACATGTTGATACCACATTTTAACCCAGGCTGGATAATGCATTTGTGTTTTGATGTTGAAATTTGAGATAGACCAAACTCTAATTGAGCAAATAATTTTATAGTATAAATGGAAGTTTGGTAGACTTAGCCCCCTTTTCCTTAGGATAGGTTAATTTAAGGTAAGCAATTCTCACTGATTTAGGGAACCAAATGAAACCAGCTATTTCTTTGTTGATTTTGGAGAAAAAGTTATTGTAAACTAATACATCCAAAGCATTAAGTTGAAATAGAAGTCTAGGTAAGATATTCATTTTCACAATAGCTGCTTTGGACAGGAAAGCTAAATTCATATGTTTCCATCTTTGTAGATCTTGTTGTATGTTAGACCATGTTTTTAATAAATTATTTTGAAGAATAGAGGCTTGATTATGTTCAAAATGGATACCTAAATATTTAAGGCTATATGTTATTCGGAAGGAGGATTCAGGGAAATAAAAGGATTTATGGGAGTTAGGGTTTATAGGAAATATATGAGATTTTTATTATTTATTTGATAATCTGATGCGATAGAGAATTTCTATGGCATCAAGAATTTTGGGTAGGTCTGTATTGGGTGCCTGAAAGTATAAATTAAGATCGTCAGCAAACGCTGATAGTGCAATCTCGTGTTTAGTATTTTAGGTATATTGTGATAGGTATTCTGAGTAATATAAAGAAAGAAAGGCTCAATAAAAATATTAAAAGAAAAGGAGAGAGTGGGCACCCTTGCCTTGTTCCATTAGTGATCAGAATTGGCTCGATCTCTGTTTGTTGATGTAAAGGTAGGTTTGGGAATTTGTATAAAGTGTTCTGATCATATCCGAAAATAATTAGGCACACCAAAATGGGACAATGAGGCAAACAGAAACTCCCAGTTAACTCTGTCGAAAGCTTTGGAGGCATCTAAGGTTAAAGTATATTGGATTTCTTCCTTTTTGGTAAATTGTATAAGGGAATCAAGGGTTAATGTATTATCCCATGTGTGCCTATTGCTCATAAAACCAGCTTGATCAGGGAGATTAAAGACGGAGAACTTTTTCAATCTACATGCTAATATGGCAGCGAATATCTTAATGTCGACATTTATTAACGAGATTGGTCTGTAGTTGTGAGGATCTGCTTTATCCTGTTTATTTTTAATATTAAAATAGTTTTCGAGTTATTCCAGTGTATATCAGTAATACCTTCTTTAATAATATAGTTAAAGACTTTCAATAGTATGGAGGAGGTATTTGTGTAGAAAACTTTGAAGAAGTTAGTAGTAAAGCCGTCAGGGCCCGGGCTTTGCCTAATTTTAAATTTTTATGATGGCCTGGACTTCTTGAATGTCGAACGGGCAGATAGGAGGGAGACTTGGTTGGTATTAAGAGAGGGAACTTAATTGAATTAAGAAAAGACTCCATCCGAGGTTTTTGATTATCACTTTTATGTCCGCTATAGATTTCTGAAAAGAGTTCAAAGAACAGGTGTATTATTTCAGAATCTGATTTGTATAATTTCCCTTGGTGATGAAGGGTGGAAATTCTAGGAGCATTATTATTATTTTTAGTATTCTTGCTAAGGTTCTTGAGGGCATTTGTGCCCATTCAGAATATGTTGCAATGAATTTCTGTTCCTGAAAGGAATAGTTCTGTGAATAAAGTTCATATAAATCTTTGCGCGTCGCATTAATCAGTTCTATAGTTTGTGGGTCAGGGATAATCTCTGACTTTTTCCAGAGAAGAAAGTTTCAAGGATAAAGTATTTTCCTTTTTCATGATTAGCTTTTAAGAAAGGAAGCTTGGCTAATGAGAAAGCCCCTCATTTCAGTTCCTTGCATGCCGCCCATTGTATGTCCGGGGATTTGGGACTCGTGATATTCAAATCAAGATCTATTAACATGTTGTTAATTTTTTTAATTATATCTTTATTATTTAGTAAATTATTGTTAAGTGTCCAGTTGGCAAAAGTAAAATCAGGCGGAGTGAACCTAATTATGAGAGAGATTTTGGCATGGTCAGAGAAGCATCTAGGCTCAATATTGAAAGTATTTTTAAATTTGGATAGAAGGTCTGAAATTAAGAAAAAGTCAAGGCGTGACCATGATTTGTGACAATTGGAATAAAAGGTATAAAGATTTTCCTTAGACGAGATATTACTAAATTTAATCGTGTCTATAAGATTAAAATCAGATATAAGCTCCTCTAACTATGGAAGCTTGAAGATTGTAAGAGGATGATTTGTTTGTGCGATCTAGACTGGGGTCTATAACCGCATTCCAGTCCCCACCTACAATAAATAAGTGATTTGGAAATGAGTTCAGTATTTTATAAATTTCTAAAATAAAAGTCTGTTGTTGTGAACAAGGACCATACAGATTTAAAAACATAACTGGTTTGTCGGAGTTAGGTAGGGTAGATGTAAAGTAACACCATCTGCCGTTTGTGTCAGATTTATATTCATTAATAATTTCCTGGAATTGTTTCTTAATTATGATGGCCACACCTTCGAATTTGTGCTGTCACCTAAGCGTATTATAGACCTAATCCATTTTCTATTTTTACTTTTCCCACAGAATTAGATAGGTGTGTTTCCTGTAGAAAACAAACGCTAGCATGAGATTTAAAGACAAGGTGTAGTAGTAATTTTCTTTTGCAAAGTTTTGTAAGCCATTTATATTCCAAGAATCAATGGACCAACTCATGGGCTTTAAAACCAAAATAGGTATAGTCACATAATATATTTAGTGTAATTAAGATAATGTGGGTACATTACTTTTGTGTTGGAATAGTCTATCCTAGTTTTGTTAGATAAAAGATGGAGAATGAAGAACCAATTCTGTTCTTTAAAAGCAACACAGTAAAATGTAATGGAAGATGCAGCATGATACTTCTTCTGAACTAACCGGTGCCTACCCACCAACCCTAAGCAAGAAGCATATAAACAAACCAAAAACAACATTAACAATTCTATACATATATACAAAGAAAATCTCATCCAAAAGATTATCAGACCAGAACTCACTTGTGCATATAGAGTCTCCACTTGTAAAGAGTACACCAATTTTTGTGTAGAGTAAGCTTGACCTAAGGTATATAAATATAAATCTGTAAGCCTGGAATGTTAAAACACTGTGTATACAACTAAGAGTCTCTAGGAATACTGTACATAACATATTTGTTACTAGAATTGGCATTTCTTGTGAGAATGTAATCACAACTGTAATACAGTCAGATTGGTATAACATTAAAATAACATTTTTATAAAATTATCTAACAGTATAATGTGTTACTAGTGATGAAACCCAACTAAGAGAGGTTGTGACTGTTTAGTTAATGAGCTGCATATTATAAATACTTATAAAGCATGTTAACCAAGATAAGGTTACAATGAACATAATCCAATAATAACAGAACTATTTATAACCTAAGAGACTAGTTATATATGTGTAACCCACCCTTCAACTATATTAACCTTTTGCTAAATTTTTACAATTCAAGTTAATATTTAAAAGATTTTAAAACTCTAATTGTAACTATCCTTAATCTAATATAATGAACCTATAAAATACTTGTAGCAATCTACTCTCAAACTAAATAATCTAAATGTACCCTTGAGTATTTTAAACATCACCTGCCTTAATACCATTTATGTGTTGGTGTTTATTAATGTTTATAAAATCTAATAACTATAACTGTTACAGTAAAACTATTACAGTAATACTCCAAAACACTAAAGGAATTAATGCAAAATCTCTCCCACCCCAGTGTCTTTTGTATTATGCATCCAAACATATGTTATTACAGACAAAGAAAAAACGAATAAAACTAAGCATTAATATGCTGAAAAAATCATTTAGTTGGTTAAATGCATTGATCAGCTGCACTACCTACAAAAAGTCAGTTTCTGACTTCCACTATGTGAGCGTTTAGCAGTTTGGTGTTTATTTGTTATAGTGTGTGCTTATGTCTTTAAACTGCACCATTTTGTAAATACTGGGGCAAGGGACTCTGCATGCTTATAAAAAAAAAACTTCAGTAGCTCTAATAGCTAGAGCTGATCGCTACCCAAAAGCCAAATAAATGAACTATATAAAACAAAAACAGTGGCTTGGTAGCAAGCAGTACTTGAGATCCCATAGTTAAATACAGAAAGCATGTTTTCAGCAATATGGATAACAGGGTACTTGCCTAGCATGGCCTCTTACTTACATTAACACAGCAAGAAAGAAGAAAAACAGAGCAGACGACATAGACAAAAGTAAATATTCATAGTGCAAGCTGGATGATCATGCACTCCAGAAAGACTCAACCACAGCAGATATAATCTATTGCAGCAGGTACTTTAAAAGCATCACCTGGCAGTTTACCTTCCCAGGGACCTTACAGTTCGTCTCCTCTTTCTGCAAGCAACTGCCTTGGCTTTATTTTTGCTGTTTCTGGCTATCACACACAGTTCATTTTTAATCACTGCCTGGTTGACACCACCATTGCTCAAAAGTACCTTTAACATCAAAAACAGTATGCAGAGTCTTTGATTTCTTTTTTTATACATAAAAGCTGCAGGCGCGATCGATGGGGGAATAGGTTCACTGGCGCGCAGCTTGTAGAGTCACAGCAAAGGATATCCCGCTGGGAACCTCACAGTGAAGTAGCGTTCCTTGTTGACACGTGGATCTATCTCTAAACGGAGATAAGGCTGTTTTAAGTACATTAAACAGTCCTGGACTTGCTAAAACTTTTAAAACGCTGGAAAGCAAGTGACTGAATAGCTGAAGCCTCCGGTGAGTAAATTCAAATTGAGAAAAGTACAACTGTAGAAACGATCGTGTTGGAGTTATGTGGGTTCATGTTTGTACAGGAATCTTGCTGAAAACTTTTTGAAATGTCTCTTTTGCTTCAATTAGGGATGATATAGAGTATTTAGTATCGTTTTGGTAGAAAATCAGTGTGCTTGGATAACGCATTTGAAACCTAATGTTTCTTTTGATGAGGTCAGAGCAGAACGGGGCTAATTTCTGTCTGTTTTCTTTAATGGAGACAGGTAAATCTTGTGTGAAGTTTATTTTATGCTTGTTCCACATAAAGTTTCTATTCTTTTTTGCTGCATAGAGGATCTGTTGAGTGGTTTGAAAGTTAAGTAATCTTGTGTAAACTTGGCGAGGAGCTGTAGTATCTTGTCTTTTATGCAATGCACGGTGAGCTCTCTCAATTATAATAGTGTTACTGCCATCTTCTGAATGTAAAAGTGATTCAAATATTTGTTTTGTTATAGTAAGCAGGCCTTGGCTGTCATAGGTTTCAGGGAGACCTCTTATTAAAATATTATTGCGCCTGCTCCTAGCTTCAAGATCTGTAAGTTTTGACTGTAAATCTGACAAGGAGGCTGTTTTGGCACGTAATTCTTCTGATATAGACTGTATTTGGAACTCATTAGATTGTGTTTTTTGTTCAAGTGTGTCAACTCTGTCCATTATTTGATTAATAGATTTTCCTATAGTTGAGAGTTGTTCCGAGAAGCTTTGTATAGCTGTGTGAATGGGCTGAAGGGCCTGTTTAAGTTCTTCCATGTGAAAGCCGGGATCTTC
>NC_056732.1:772440712-772510712 GCF_019279795.1 Protopterus annectens
GCAGTAGCACTGATCCCAGGCTGACTCCAAAGAAGTAACACTCAGGCATTCCAGTAATTGGTACTCTCTAGAAAGACCGTGGAATCACATCCTTCTGCTTCTTCACTCACCAAGGGTAAAGCAAAAGAACCAATCCCAACTTGTTTCCAGAGAAGCAGTTCATAGTCTCACCAGTGATTGGTAGTCCAGTCCCAGAAGTCACATATTGTAAAGTAAGAAGGAAGAATAGATTTATACTATGACTATTGCTGTGTCCCAAATGGGTCCAGATTTTAAAGGTAAGATGTGTTCACTAAGTGACTGGGATGATATAAAACAGAGTCTAATGGGAGGGCACCCTACCTCTCAGTTGATCTCTCAGTACACAGTAGGATACACAGATGAGATAAGACTGTGAAGAGCTTCCAAAGTCAAATTTATAGCAGGTGAGGGTGTCCAAAAACCAAGAAGTTTAAAAGCACAACATGGACTGGGTAGTTTGGTGGGGAAAATTCTATGGCAGTCACAGACCAGCAGAAGTCTGAATGGACTTTCAGCTAAATAAGAATGCAATTAAATGCTTATAGCTAAATAAAAAAACTTTGTTTCTCAGCTCCTCCCACTATTATCTAAATGTAACTGCTTTTCAATTATAGAACTGAAAATAACTGTTTTCTTGCTGAACCTAGCCAAGAACTATTAAAACTCAAAGAAAAAAATGTTGTGGAAAATCAACATTTAAAATAAAACCCATTACAATATAATAAGAACAAATAATAACAGTAATAATAATAATAACAAGTCTTGTTATTATTACTACTATTATTGTTGTTTTGTTGTTGCTATTATTATTATTATTATTATTATTATTATTATTATTATTATTATTAAAGTATGCAAACATTAAATGAAGAACTTCAATCCAAAACCCAGTACAGTCACATACCAGCAGTAGAGTTACAGCACTTTCAGCTAAAAGATTTACTTCTTACATTTCCTTTTCATCCCTAATCATTTTCAGTACCCTCCCACCCACAATGCCCAATGATTGCCTGTTCATTCTTATACCTCTCTGCTTATTGACCATCTTCACATCTCTACATGAAAGTCTTTATATCACCCTCATATCATTAACTATCACATTATCATGTCATTATGTACAGTATCATGCCTACTTCCCCAGAGCCACGGCCTAATTAAACTCTACCTTCATTCACCTATTTAAGAAACTATACTTAGGCATAAAACTCCAAGAAATGTGATATGAACTACAGAACCACCACAGGAATGGAGAGCCAGTCACACGAACCACAATGGACAAACTTTGGAAACGGAAGGGTTTATTCCACAAAAAAATTCCACAGTTAAGCACTTTCTTCCCTTCACACATACGGGACTTCCTCAGAACAAGTTTTAAAAATACATGCAAGATGAAAACCCAGTCATATATACTAAACCATTAATTAAATACTAATTGAACCTTAAAGTGATACACACTATTTGGTACCTAAAAAAATCTTAAAAGGCAATTTTTATGACAAAAATATTAAAAATATGAAGATATTTAAGATGTAAATATAAAACGTAATACAATGTATCTCAAAACATATAATGTATGTAAAACATATAAAACAAGGAAACTAACACTATTTCCTATTCAGAAACATTAACTGGATATATTTTGACATCCTATGTTGTCTTGAACAACTGTAAACAAAAATTGCCCTTATTAAAATGTTCGATAGTTCAATAACACAATAATACCATAAAACATGAAACCCACCCTATAAAAATGCTAAATCCATGTGTTTAGAAACACAATAAATGTGTCTGATCAAAACTCGTGGAGAATACATAAATATCATCATAAATACCAAAATTACTAAAAAATGTCTAAAAATCATGTTTGTGAAACTATTAACCTAATATGTGCCTTAATTTTAATATAGTGGAAATGCTTATTGCCTCGTTAATTCCTGGGAAATGAGCTGCATCAAGTCTAAGTTGCCATCTTAATTCGCAGATGTCCAAATGGACATCTAGAGATCTCCCTTGTGGGGATAATAAGGGCAATTTTTGTTTACAGTTGTTCAAGACAACATAGGTTGTCAAAATATATCCATTTAATGTTTCTGAATAGGAAATAGTGTTAGTTTCCTTGTTTTATTTATTTTATATGTTTTAAATGCATTATATGTTTTGAGATACATTGTATTACATTTTATATTTGCATCTTAAATATCTTCATATTTTTAATATTTTTGTCATAAAAATTGCCTTTTAGGATTTTTTTTAGGTACCAAATAGTGTGTATCACTTTAAGGTTCAGTTAGTATTTAATTAATGGTTTAGTATATATGGCTGGGTTTTCATTCTGTATGTATTTTTAAAACTTGTTTTGAGGAAGTCCCATATATGTGAAGGGAAGAAAGCGCTTAACTGTGGAATTTATTTGTGGAATAAACCTTTCCGTTTCCAAAGTTTGTCAATTGTGGTTCGTGTGACTGGCTCTCCATTCCTGTGGTGGTTCTGTATTTATGTATAAACTCAACATCATGAAAAACAACTGTCTGTTACAACATTAAACATTAATCTCCAGTCTACTTCTATCTTTTTCTTCATAAATGAAATCATTATGATGACAACCATCCAAAATCCAGGCTCACAAAACCTCATCCTGAGATGTCTTGGTATCTGAAATAAAACCTTCCCACCTAGCCTCCAACAAGAATCAAATAAAGCAAGCTTTTAGCTCTTTAACATAAAACTATGAAGCATATTGAAAAAAGATGCCAGAATTCCATGCTTTGATAAACTGGCACATTCCAGATGTTGTAGGGAAAGTTGAAACCTAGTTAAAACAAAGTATAAAGGATGAATACATTCTCCCACCAGGCTATAATATTCTCAGACTTGAAAGGAAAAGTAAGAAAGGGGGAGGAGTAGCCATCATCTGCCTAAGCACTCTATACATCTGTCTAGCCATCCCCATGCTACTCATTTCAACACTTAAATTTTGAATAAGAATATATGTATAATTGGTTTACCTCATAATATTGATGGTCACAATGGCGAACGTGCACAATCCTGAACATTTCCGCAAACCTGTACCGCCAAAACTTCAGAAAGCCAACAAACCATCAAAAGTCGGCATTTCTGACTGCACCACACCTAGAAACAAGTGCTAATATGGGTCAAAAGGGGGTGAGACTCTGCAGTTTGGAATATTGATGTTCGAGGTTTTCTGAAGGCACAGTTTGGAGTTCGCGGATGTGGGTTCACCGCTGTAGCCGTCAACATTATGGAGGAAAACGGTTGTGGCCATCAACATTATGGTGGTAAACCGTATAATTTGTCTATACTATCCCTTTGTTAACAATGTTCCAGTTGCTGAACAGTTGTTCCACTGGATCTCTTCAACAATTCAACAAGAAGCTGTTATACTTGGCAATATCATCACTGACTGGTAAACAGCGCCTAATGATGCCTCAGTTATCAAAATAAATCCCGCTGGCTTTACTTCATTTCTTTTCCACACCCACCAGATAAAACAAAAATATAAAAATCCCTCTACTATCGACTCAATTTTGACAAACACCCCCAAGAATATTACATTTAGTGTCATCCTGTCTGTCACCCTCATTGACCATACTCCAATCTTTATCACCCATGATCAGTCTAATATACACAGGCATTGTTACCACCAAGTAAAAAAATTAAAACATTTCAACAAAGATACTTTTATTTCTACCCTAAAGTTACTTAACTGGAAATCATTGCATAACAACCTCCTGGATGAAGCAGTATCCCTGTTTAACACAACTTTTCCAAATTCTCTAACCTTATATGCTTCTATTATAACAAGTCAAATCAAAAGCTCCATGGCTATCTAAACACACTAAAAGCTTAAAGATGCAAACAGACAAGGCATGGAAATATTTGTTAAAAACAAAACTAAACTTAACCTCCAAACATACAAGCACCTTAGAAACAAAAGTAAGCACAAAATAAAACATGAGGGAAGGTTTAGCCACAAATTCTTCAAAATACAAATCAAAACAACTTAAACTCTTCTGGTCCTCAATCAACCACCTGTCACACTATGGTCATGTTACCCTCCTCACCCACTCCACAAGCTCACAGGTTAGTATAGCAACACAATTCATAGACATGTTTACCACACTATTAAAAACTTTAGCTGTACAGTGTTAGGCCTACCTCCAGCTCATCTGACAAATAAAATCTCCTTCTGCTTTTCTCCTGTTCCCACTTCTACAGTCATAAAACCCCTCCAACTAAAACCTACCACTCCTTCTGACATCTTACCTGCAGAATATATCAAAATAACATTAGGTGGTTTAGCATATCCAATATCAATTATAGTTAATCAATCAATGATAAATAAAATTTTCCTGATGTGGATGAAATTATAACATCCTGACACTCCATACAACTACTGACTTTTCCAACTATAGTCCTTCTCTCCCCCCCCCTTATCCAGGGTGCTAAACAAATGTATTCAAACCCAACTTCTCAAACTGATCAGTGACAATAACTTACTTTCCCCTGCATGATATGGTTTCTCCCAACATTATAGTATGACATTAAACCATCTTAGTTTCCTTGTTAACATAAACCTCAACAGGTAGCTTGACTTCCACAATATTCCTTGACCTGTCAAAAGAATTTGACACAGTCTCCCATACTAGGTTAATTCTAAAATGTGCCTTACTGTGACTAGACATATCATGACTTGACAGGTTTAAAAGCAACCTGTCTGATAGACCAATGCATTATCCTCCTTTTTCACTGTCTCAGTATTCATTAATGATCTACATACAGCCAGGAAATGTCACTACTGTGCATTATGTAGCTGACTTAATATGTTTCTGTACAACTACAAGCCTTGATGAGCTTCAAAAGCTAACCCAGGAATCTCTTGTCTGCACCAGAACCAGGATCTCTGTTTCCAATTGTTCTTGAATCTCAAAAAATGTAAAATACTTCACCCTAACATCGTCAAAGAGCACAGAAACTGAAGTAGTATCTAATACTAAGCTGCTAGGAGCCACTGTTGATGAACATCTAAAATTTGACTATGATATAAAAGAAGCAATTCAGAAAATGCCTCGCATGCTAGCCACACTGTGCAGGATGCCCTCTTACTTAACAAAGTCTGTAAGAAGACACATTGCCTCTACCTTTCTAACTCCTAGAACTAATCTTCTCCTCTCCTCCTGTACTGATTAACCTACAATGCAACCTGCTTCAGCCATGATGTAATAAAGTTACAAAATTTGCCACTATCTTACTCTATGAATGACACCCCTGCCTTGCTCTTAAAAAACATTCATGGTTAGAAACAGTCCACCACTTCTCCTTCTGATAGTTACTAATCACACACAAAATTATCTCCAAACCTGACCAGTGCCAGATCCTAAGCCACATTCCTAATATTACTCCCCAAATACACAGGTTTACTTGGTTAACAAACTACTTCTACATATAACCTCCTCTGACAATTTAGCTGATAGCTCTGTGTATACCTCCTACAAACTTAGGCTATGGAACACATTGCCCAAACTATACAGACAAAATGACAATAACAAACTTTTCAAACTTAAACTCAAACAAACCTTTCTGGGCACATGGTTCTGATCTTGTTCCACACCATGCTAACCCTACACTGTCTTTACCCTCTTAGGAAGTCTTTCCTTCCTTTTCCCTTGCCTCACTCACATGATAATTTGATAATTTGTAGAGAATACTATATTTTCCACATGACAGGCCAGCTCATTCTATTTCTCTTTTCCCCCCTATTTTAACTCTACTGCTATTCAATACTCAAAATTCCTCCTGCCTACTTTATTCTGCTCGTCCTTTTTCCTCCTCCCCAGCTGTACTATCTTGCCATCTGTTCATTCCCTAATCATTTCCATTTTTCTTTACCTCCTTTCCCAAATCTTTATACTCCAGCTCCTCTAGACCTAAATTTTTCTCCTTAAGAATTCTCAGCTCCAGTCTGTCTGGCTATTACCTGAGAGTTCTATTCTACTACAGCTACCCCTACTCATGCGCTGTACTATATTACAACTACTATCCCTATTGTGCACTGATACTGCTACTGAATATGATTGTGACACTTTAAAAATTGTTACTATGAATCTGCTTTGTATATGCATGTGTGAGTAATTCCCAATACAATTTATTACAGAGCTGAAAGCCTAGCTCCTGCATTGCTACTGTTTGTTTATATGCTTACATTGCATTATTATGTTGTCCTTCAAGAAAAAAGATGGTAACTTTTTTGTGTGTGTGTACTTTATCTTTTTTTTATATTAAAATAAGAAGCTATCTCCCCAAACCTCCTGTGAAAAGGGATTCATTTCCTGACCCAGTTGGAATATCCTGGTTAACAAACATAAATAAATAAACAAATGAAAGAATCTATCAATCAATCAATCAATGAAAAAAATTACGGTTGAATGAATAAAGGCATAAAGCAGTACATGCTCAAATTTCTGTTGTCTTGACCTTGTCTCCAGAAATAACTCACACAGTCCTTGTCTGCAGAATTAACCTCCACGGTTTTCCCTTGATTAATGTGAGCATGAATTTTAGAGATAGCATATAATACCACATAATATTGTTCCAATTATACTAATACATCTTTTTGAAAAAAAATCTCATAATGTCACAACAAGTTCTGCTAAGCTATCAATACTTGTATTATGTACCAAATCTAGGAATTATATTTATTCTCGTTTCTGTAATTTGACATGTTTGCAATAGACATTCTTTCAATTATGCTAGGTGTTATACTGTTGTGTATTATCTTTTAACAAAGATTCACTTTCATTTATGGAGAGAGATGAGTTCTTCATTACCAGACCTCCTACCTGCATTTTCATCCTCTTCTTCATTAATTATTAGATGTCTTGGCCTAATGCAAGCCTATTTACAGCCTTGCTTCTCTTGCTAAAATTTTGAAAGTCTTATTGACTAGCAGCTTCTGGAATTTCTACCAAAAAAAGACTTATTGCAGTGATCCATCTTACATTTCACAATGCATACAACTGCTGCTCTGTCCTGCTGAATCATGTACTGTGCAGTCACCTTAAAGGTACTTCATCAAAGCTGGCAATATTTTTATACACCATGCACCTTGTTTTCTGAGCTTTGGCACTATCCAAGTCAAATGGTTTAAAAACTAAGTACCCTCCTGCGATGACACACAGAATCTGCTTCAAGCATGTAAAATCAGAACATGGAGCTGTCCTTTTAACTGAGCAATAGACTTTGGAATTGGGTCTTCTCATCTTCTGCCTCATTAGTGACACCCTTGTAAAATGTCTGCCTGGCTAAAAGGCTGCACTGTACTTATCTATACTCCCAATGCATTGGTTGCATGGCACTAGCATCAATATCTCATTTCAAGGCAACTTTACTGAAACCTGGGATTGGTTTCTGTTCATGTATCTGCTTGGCAGCTCATCAGAAATGCATATTCACTCATTTTTGTAACAACTTCAGAATGGTTTAGACTGCCAGACTTGTATATCATGGATCTATATAATGTTCCATTTCAGAAGTTACCTTTATTTATGTTCATAGGCACATGGCTCTATGCTGGCTGCCTTTTACTCATTAGCTGTTTTTGTAGGCAGAATTCAGAAACAACTAAGATAGTCTCTTTAATAGTTACTGACAATTATTGGGAAACTCCTGCATTAAAATGCTCATGAGATCCTAAAGTAATGATGCTATCTCACTACTCTGACTGAGAATCAATGTCATAGATTACGAGATCACCTTATTCAAGTTTGATCCAGTTGCTAGAAATTATACCACTGCAATGCCCTTTCTTCATGTGTCATCTTGTCTTTGACCAGGTACATAAAAATAGATGCCCTGGACAGGTCCACCTCACAAGGGTAAGAGAAAAATAAATGTCTTTCAATGTGATCCATTATTCAGTTAAATACAACAAAGACCATTTTCAAAGTATTTACTTTGCAATTCCTTAAGATGGCATTCTAATGCAAAAGTTGTCTTCATTTTTAATTCTTTCTTTCATGCCCTGCTCTGCCTTGCAGGAAATCCTTGCTTAAAATACAAAGCATCTGCACTCTTCAAAGACAATACTGAAATTAAATTATCCTAATCTAGGAAATTGTATCCAATTCTTCCTAAAAAAAGTTTATTGACCTCCCACAATTCACACCTTTTACAGTAAGTGTAAAACATTTTGGGTTGAAAGAATCTGGCTATGTCAGTGAAGAGACTATGTAACATTGCAGCATTTATTTTTACTGACAACATAGTCTAACTGATTACACCCAAGTAGCCATTGCCAAAAGTATTAAGGAAGCATTCTATATGACAATGCCTGCACATTCATCCAGCAGCATGAACTGACACAATTTATGTGTGATGTCTCTTGCAGGATCTCTGGAGAGGAAACCTCAGTAACCTTCTACTTGATGGGTTTCCCAATGTCACGGAATTATGGGATACCTGTCATGTTTGCCTTTCAAAAAGCTGCACATATGCATTGCCAGCAAGTCCCAGCAGGGAGCAAAAAGACATTGAGTGATTTGATCAGTCTCAAAGTACAAGAAATTATAATCTTTGGCTGTGTGAATGAAATACATGAATTCTGATTAGAGCTGATTCACAGATGAGCACTACAACCTCTTGCTTGTAATACCAGTCCTAGTTAAGTAAAGATATGACACACTAATTATGCTTTATGGCATCTTTGGGTATACAAAACAAGTGGTATCTTAACGTCAAATGAAGCACTATAAAGGTAATATACTAAAGACAAAAGTACCAATCATATATCCTTACATTTATTTAGGGATTCAGGCCAAGGTAATTATAAAATGCACTAGAAATGATTTCCTGACCTTTTTTTTTTTCTAAACAAGGCTCATTTTAATTAAATTTCCACCCTTCCCGATATAAAGTGGTAACAGCAAGTAATTAATCATTATGAATATCTACAAGATCATATATGCTTAAGGTAGGATACAGTCATTGATATCAATATATTTATTTGATCAATTGTTTCTACTGGAACAGTTTTCCTTCTGCTAAAAAATCTGAAATCTGAATTAACACTTGCAGTCACCTAATTGTGCTCACAGAGGTCAGCTGCTCTTTAGTATTCATTGTGTCAATCTGAAAACACTAGAGAAATAAGCGTAATGCTGTTTCTCTTTTCCTGTCATACAAATCTATAAAACATTACAATATTTTTGTAGTTTTATAAAATGTAACACAAAAAGGTGTCCTACATGTTGTACAAGAATAAATAAATAAATAAAAAGCACTAAATTATATTCGATTTATATGAGGCTTAAATTTAACTTTACTTTAAAATTAACTGCCCTGTCTCACAGCACTCTGTTCTTATTCCATTTTATATTGTCCTCCAACCATCTGTTAGTAGATTTCCTTTAACAAATCCCAACTGCACTAAGAAAGACAGTGAGCCTATCATTTTTCCAGCTATAGTAACAGTCATCATGACTGCCCTGTACAGTAATGGCGGTGGCCATTCACTGGATCTTTGTTCTCATCCTTCACAGTAGTAAGTAGTGCTAGTAATGGTCTGATCCATCATAACAACCTGTCTCTACCTTTTATCACAACATTAAAAAGATCCCCTGACTCTGCGACTTCTTCGGGAACCAGCATTAAACTGTCTTTGACTGCCAACTGCTTTGGAAACCATCTGTAAAAAATGCATTCATTGTATGTGCCTGACTGCTAGTGTCTTTTAACATCATATAATCTTCCAAATCGTTGTCTTGTTTATAATCCAACCCCTTCCACTGCCATGCCCTCTTCCTTTATCTGTACCACTTCCCTCACCATTGCCTCCTTCCAGCTAATGAATAACTCTTCATAAATCCTTGTGGCCTCCTTCACTATACAGCACATCTGTGTCCACATACCATCTCACCATTAGCCCAACTTACGCACCCACCCTCAGCCCTTCTCTTCATTTTCACTTACATAGTCATAATGAGCATTAAGACAGAACACTGTAATGGCATCTTGTCTATTGAGATGGAGCAAAATTGAGCTGTCACATGTTCTCATTGTCAGTAAGTCAGTGATGTTGAAGAGAGGCTATCATCATCAGCTACGGTGAACACACATCGGCAGCTGAGCCAACCAGTCTGTTTGTTTATCTATCCAAGTATTGATATCCTGGTGACTCGGTGAGCACTTTTCACAGACACTAATGACACATTGATGTAGTTTACCCTGTTACCACCAATATACCTGTTTTGTGGGCTTGTGGTGATCTACTGTGCTTTGGATGTGCTTAATGACTTACGTTCTGTATTTTGTATTTCAGCATGTGTTGCTGTAAGTTTTTTCAGTTGTTCCATAAGCAATATGGCAATTACTTTACATACACACACACACACACACACACACACACACACACACACACACACACACACACACACACACAACACACACACATATGTGTTCTATATTAATTCTACACATGGACTTGTGTATGTTTAGCATGCTATATGTTTACATTTCTGTGACTCAATAACATTACTGCTGTGCTGTACAGTGGTCACATTTTGTGAAGCTTCTTGATAGAGTTGTTATTTATCATGCATTCACTGGTTTGTTTGATATCCACATTGATGATGTAGTCTCAATGAACATTCTTAGCCAAGAGTACAGCCACAAGACAGACATAAGCATTCAATTTAGACAAATGCATGCATAAGTGTAAGAACTTAATTGCATGCACTGCAACAGCATGCTGATTAATAACATAATACTGAACTCCTGGTTAAGATGAATGAAATTCCAGTCTGCACTATTGAATGTAGCAACATATCTATTAGCCTAAACTAGAACCCTTCAAGGAAGCACTATATCAACAACAAACTTTATTTATCTCCAGAACTAATAAAATTAGCTGCCAATTGTATCCACTTAAATGATTGTAGTAATGCTTTCAATTGCAACATATTTATATCTCATAGAATAGCTATATTTCATTTTAGTATATATGATGCTTCTATTTTTTTCTGACAATATTTATTTTGTTACCTTGGTGATGGTGCTGCGGTAGTGTTGTCGCCTCACAGTAAGACGCTGTCCGGTTCGATTCTCAGTTAGAGCGTCTTCTGCATGGAGACATGCGTGAATGGGCATACCTTCGTTGAAGGTTGTGCGTCAGGGCTGGTAACTCGGCATGTAAAAATCAACTACCAGTCATTAGCGGACCGGAGTTCCGTTGTGGCGACCCCTAACCGGGAAAAGCCGAAAGACACAACAACAACAATCTTTTCCATTATTCCAAGCATTTCCACATACATAACTCTACAAATCAAGGTTGATATGTTGTACTGTGTCAACCATTACAATGTGCCAAATGATTAACATTTATATATTACTTGGTATTTCAGTACTTCAGTAAAAGTGCTTCCCTTTAGATCCGCTGCTGCAGTTTTAAAGTGCAACTTCAGTGAGTAAAATTCTTATCATCCATTACAGATTGGGAAATGCTAATAAATGCTCTTTATGAGCTACAATACAGTGACTAAGTCCACCTTCTGTTGCCAGAGGATATGAACAAATAATAAAAACAAAACTCTTTGTTACTCCAGCCCACTGTTAAAGAAGCAGAGCTTCTATCTACTCTGTTGCGTCTTATGACCTGGGAGTGTTTAGTGGCTTTAGTCTCTGATGGCCATCCAGAAGAACCAAGAATAAATAGTTGATGACCACCTTCTCTGGGAGATAGCTCTGGGGAAAACGTAATTTGGGGGTGACCCATCCTAATGGCTGGAATTCTGTTTCCTACATGCATGCTCTCTAAGCAGCTTATTATATAAGCCTATCAGTATGGTATGAGGAGGTGATCACAAATCTGCCTACATGTACACACCATGGGGATCCACTATGCACTACAGAAATGATCCTGGATCAACAGGAGGTGCAACAAAAGTAAAAAGAGAAACATTTCTGCTGCCATTTCTCATTCTGAATTCAGCACTTCTAAAAGACAGTAATAGGCTTGCATGTAATATGTATTTAAACTTGCTTTATTAAAACATATACTCGACTTTTGTTTCCATGTTTCCGATCTCTGCTTAGATTGCTTCTCAAATCACAATTTTATATGCTGGATTTTATTAATTGCAAAACATGTTTACAGGCCAAAACTGGCTTCATTAAAAAATAATCATAGCTATCTAAAAAAGATAGCAAAGTTTTATAATGGACCGCTAAATCAGAAGAATGTTTCTGAAGATAAAAAATGAAGCTTCTATCTCTCTTTAACTACTGAAACTGAAGGAGGCCAGACAGTGGCAAAGCAGAAGCAAAAGAAACCATTTAATGTTTTGCAAGCCTAGAAATCTTGTTCATGCCAGATGAATACTATTCCCCAGCATTCACTGAGGCATCATTTTTTTGTAATCCACTGTAGCAAAAGCTACCATTAATTTGGAACGCAGTCAACCCACTGCCATGTTGTTGTTTAGCTTAACTGGGCACTGAAAACTTTGGCTGTAGACATTCCATGACTCAGCAGTAGTGTTACAGTTCTCCTGTCATTAAGCAGAGATTCGATAGATGCATTAAACTAAGGAGTTCACACACCGGCATCAAAACAGGTCAGTTAACCACAGTCTCACATTCAGTTTACAAAATGTTATTCTTCCAGATATAAGTAGGTTTGATTGTAAGGAGGAGTTAATCAGCTTCAGTCCACACACATGCTTCTCCTGTACTAAACTCCATGCTAGTGCTAAAAAAATGAATCACAGCAGGTGGTATATGGAAACACATGTGGACACCTGGATAAGCAAATGACTACAAGGGATCTTTCAGCAAAAAGTAGAAAACAGGCACTTACCTTGCAGATTCAAAGGTTACAAAGCCACTTTAATAGTGGGTTATAAATGTACTGAAAACTGGATCCCTGAAGGTGCACAATGAAGCTCGTAGGCAGGCAGGTTAACATACTTTAATATAAATCAAATCCATCAACAAGAAACCATTAACACTCAAAACAATTACATGTCATTTAAAAACTTCATCAGATGTGGGCTGATGTCTCTGAAGTGCTCATTTATAGTAGCCTGAATTAAAAAGATCCAGTCACAGACCATCTCCATTAACATAATTAATTAACACAAAAGATTTAAAAAGGTTGAAAATGAAATACCTACTTAACACATTTAAATAAATACACTTTTTTAAAAAAAACTTCTAAAACCATCATTAAATGAATAAGTATACAATAAAATTTAAATAAATAAATAAATACTTATAACATTTTTTTTTTTTAATTTGTAATCTATACCATTAAAAGTCTTATTCTTGTTGAAGGAACTTAAAATGTAATAAGCATTAATTTTTTTTTTAATATTGTAAGTATTTATTTATTTAAATTTTATTGTATATAATTTTGAAGAATTAATTTCACAAATTAGTAAATTATAATTTCTATCACCCATTTTCAACACGTTTCTTCATTTTATTTAAACCCCCCAGAAGTCATTCAGAGATATGTATGGCCTGCAATGTCCAACATCAAGGAATGTCTGCCCACTGAAGTGTCATTTCTTCTTACATTGTTCATGAGATTTCTTATACAGAATGATATCCTAAAGTCAGGGCCAGTGTTAGCATTTTGGAGGCTCCCAGCAAATTTCAAGTTGGGGACCCTCTAGGCACATCTAGTGTAAGTATCACCCTGTCACTGCCACCCCTCATAAGCAACCTTTTAGTTCATGCTGCAAACTTTTTAGGAGTAGAACACAGTCTGACTTGTAGCTAGAATGCTCTTGCATTACAACAGGTCAGTGAACCACGCTATGTTGGCCCATCTCACAAAGGGACATTCACAGTTACTGGCATATAGTTGCAACAATGATGCATTACAACAACTCTATGTAACTGCCTGGACTTGGGTGAAATGGCACCATAGGCCTACTCTTTTATACCCCCCCAAACACACACACATACCCTCCAGTCCTCCCCTCTGTTTCCCCCCATGTTGGGCTCCCCATATGATGCACATTACTTTTTTCTTTCTTTTCTCACATTTTGCCTTATTCTTCAGCTTTTTTAAAACACCATAACTTTCTGTATGCTAAGAAGTACATTGTTAATTTTTTCCCTTTTACACAACCTTTTCGTCCAATGATGGCATAAAAAAATTATGATCAAAGGTAGAAATTCAGTGTTTCTGTTCAGCTTTAGTTTTCCTGGCATCCTTTCAACACACCTTTCTTAACCAACACAGCACAGTAGTAATCATTTAGGAAATAGCGCAAAAAAAGCCAGGGTCCAATAAGCCATAAGGTTATAGATACTCTGGGATGTACTTTAAAGCATTTTCCCAACCTTTTAATCCAGTGGTAGCCTAAACTAAAATCATGAGTAAGAAAATAATTTCAGTCTTATTTTTAGTTTTTGTCTTTCAAGGAAGGTATTAAGTTGTGCCTAATGCTAAATGGTCAAAGCTGACAAAATAGTAGCTCATAATAAAGTAATAAACAAGCCAGTTGTTGTGAAGATACACAGGTCTGTCCCAGAATACTGCCAACCCCCCCAACCTCCCCCCAGAAAATACAGTCACTGACTATGTATCCCACAGGTGCTAGACTGGGATGAAATCAGAGGTACAAACTGCCACGATCGTGCATTTCAAGAAACTGCTGACATACACATTCATACCTCTTCACTCCTCACCCATAGCCACCAAAGGCAGCCACCAGTATACATGCCTGATGCATGATTGTGAGGAAAGTGAAAACAAATAATGATTAAAGTAATATATTCTACTTCATTGCTCTTAGACAGTACACTGGCCCTACAGAAGTTGTGGTAACCTTATCTGTACAACTGTGAGGTCTGTCAGAAAAGTACAACAAACATTAACCACACTATCCTTAGGCCAAACATAAGCTATACTGATCTCCTGTGCACACCTCTAAGGTTTTACTGTGATGAAAATTATAAAAGTAATAACCGCACAATCTCCCCACCCCACACACATACGTAAGCTACAGTAATTTTCTGTACACACACATATCCTAGCGGGGCTGGTTTTAGGATGGGTGTAGTGGAGAGCAGTGGCCATTACCATCTTTATCCTATCAGGGCCATCAGAGCCATGTTCAGGTTAAAGAGCATAATCAGAAAATTAATACACTTTTTCTCCTCATTTCCCCAGCCAGCCACAGCTTTTGTGGGACCCCCACACAGTCAAGAGTGATTAAGGGGAACCTCCATGTATTCATTTATATAGTATGGAGAGTATGGACCACCAGAATCCTAGAAGATCTAAGTATCTGAATGTTTTATGCCTTACTTTTGAACTATAATTACTTGTTAGCTGTATTTTTTACTGATCCCCAAAAGAATAACATATGCGTCCTAGCATTACTGGGTGTGTGCACAGACAAAAATTAGTGATATTTTTACAAAGACACACACAAGTATAAGACATAGCAATGTTAGTCTTGTACTTATGTCAGCAGATATCAATACATTCTGCAACACTGATACTGCTATACCACATCAGTGACTGCTGTTTAGCAGTCATCAAACAGCAGTAGGGGTAAGTCACTTTTATTTACCTCATTGAGGAGTAATGCGTATATGTCACTGTCCCCGGTTTCACAGACCTTCCCTGATTTTGCTCATAATTTTTCTCTGTCCTTTGTAAAAAAAACTTTGATTTGTTGGTAAAGCATTCAAAATTACAGAGAGTCAACAAATCCAGACATCAGAGTTTTATACTTACTGTCCAAATAATGCATGTTGATGTAATAGCTGTTATTCTATTAACTTTTTAAGTGAATTAGAGTAATATTTAAAGTGTGTTCTTGATTTTGAGACTTTATTCTGCTATTATTTTTGGCACCGAGATGAATTCTTCGGCAAAGAAGTTGAGAGTTATAGTATTCAGTGTTCAGCCAGTATTTATAAAACTCCATAAAAAGAAAACCATCCCTGAGGAAAGTATGCACTGAGATCAGTCAGTCTGGGCTATTGATCTCTCTAGTGCTTATTTTGCTCATGTTTATTATCAGCTTTAACCTAAAAGGGTCATATCACAGCCATGTTCAGGTTAAGGACCATAATCGTGAAATTAATATATTTTTTAATCCTTATTTTTCCTCAACCAGAAGAAGCTTTTGTGGGGCCCCCACACAGTGAAAGATGACTAAAGGACCCCCTGCTGTCACAGGTATTGCAGATACTTAATGCTGACTATGTTGTTAGTTTTAGTGGAAATAATGTCCACCAGTAGGGTTTGTGGCAGTACATCAGTGGTAAAATATTTAATGGAATTGTGAAGCCTGTTACCTGATAAAACACTGTTACTATAACCAGAGATATCTTTGAATTTTAAATGAGGCACAGATAAGAGTTATTATCCACCTGGTTTCTAAGTATACAAGATTTCTGTACTAGATTTTGTTGGTTTGACAAACATGTTACAAAATATCAGGATAACATACCTTGTTGTGGTCGGAGGCCCCCAGTGACTGCAGGTGCCTAAAGCCAGCTATGCCTAATGTTTTCATTTGTTTATTTAACATTCATCGACCAGGAAAGTCCGACCTGGAACAAAGCCAATTTTCAGTGGAATATGAGGGAGAAATGCTCTAGGCACATGTCTTTGTAAAGTGGGAGGAAACCCACATGGATGTAGGAAGGAAATGCAAACTCCACACAGAAGGCACTCCAGCTGAGAATCGAACCAGAGAAGTTCTTACTCTGGGGAAACAGCACTACCATTGTACCACTGCATTTGTTTTACAGTAGACAATTTTTAGATTGAATTATGTTTCACTGAATGAATCAAGTTTCAGCTTAAATTTTTGCATTTTCAGCACTTCTTGACTGCTGACTTTTGTTTTATTATAACATGTTCTAACACTCTAATATTTTAACTGCATTTAATATCCTTAATATCACTGTTTTTTTTTACTGAAAATTAGAAACAAAAAGAAAGATATATGCAGAACTTCTTTTAAAGAAAGCCATAAACAGTGGCAATTTTGTACAATTTTGTTAAAAAGGGGGACTTACAACCATTTCATTTTTGCATTCCAGATGGTGAGGTGCTGATAATCTTTATTCAAACTGAACGCCTGACACTTGTGAAAGAAATGCAGCAGTGCCCTCTATAGACAGATTCAAGAGAGTTTGTACACCTGTTTGTCTTTCGCATACGCTGCATTGTAAAGGGTGGGATCCTCAAGGAGACCATGAGAATGCATAGTACAAACCCAGTCTAGAAACTCAGAACTGCATAGACACACAAAATGAAAAAGAATTTAGACAATGAGACAAGTAAACAGTAAAACAAAAGCAAACCATATAAAAGGAAGTAGAAGACAAACAGGACGTTAACTATTTAGTGACTGTGTGTCTTCTAGCAGTCTTTGCAAATAGTTTTTATACAGAGAAGATGAAGTGCCGTAGCCTTCATGTTTAATACCTACTCTCCTTTAAAGACACAAATGTCCATATATGTCACCCGAATGTATGTAATTTGATAGAAAATCATAAAATCTAAACACATCCCGACTAGAAATACTGTATCTAATTCAGCATAAGCAAAAAAAAACAAAAAAGAAATAGAAACATATCTTATTGATGGGAGCTCTCCTATAACCCTAATTTATATATAACAACAGATGTACTACAGTGGAAGAAAGAGAAAAAAAACACCATACGTGCACCACTGTCTTTCACAATCCAATATACTCTGTTAAAATAAACTGCAATATTAGTTATAAATCTGTAAGAAAACTAACGCCGTTCATCAAAAATCAAACATTTTCCTTATTATCACAGTAATAAGAGATAAAAATATATGGGGGGATATCATTAGATCAACTGTGATAAGACTGCTTTGTTTTAGTTCATTTGTGATTAGATAAAGTGATAGCTAGATAACTTATGTCCAGGATATCTCTTCTTCAAATGTCACCATCAGTCCACAGCAAATTTATTTGCATTTTGGAACAAAGTGCATTTTTGACTTACATGCAAACTGCTAATAAATATGATGTGATATAAGGTTTATAGGAATGATAAAACTATACCATCTGCAAAGAGATATGAGGAACGTTACTGTATCAAACAAATGCTAAGGGAATTTGGTTTAAATATATTTAAGAAAGAGTGGCATTTACTGTACCTCTTCTAAATATATTTTTGCATACTTAATATATAGTCGCCTTTCTGCATGTTGAAGCCATGATCTTTCTCTTGGAACTACATTGTCAAATTTTCAGCAAGAATTTATCTTGGCTTATATGGCAAGATGTTTTTAACATGAAGAACCTGCATTGTATTATGCAATTTAATATGACATTTGTCTAAATTTTGTTTTTTAACAAGTCCATTAAAGGGACATTGCCATTGTTTAGGCAGTACTAAGATGACACTGTATTTCTAAAGATGACAGCTGGTCATGTGATAGGCTACAGCACTGTACTGGCAGCACCAAACTGATACAGGAAGACTTTATGGAGAATGTTTTGGTGTAGGTGTTGGTGCCATCTGTAGTTCAGCAATCCTAGCTCTGGAAGATGTAGGACATATTAGTAAGAATGCAGGTTGCAACAAGGGTACCAGCAAATTATCATGATTTTTTCTGACAGTGGGTCTTGAAATTTTGGGAGAAAAGCATCATTTGAAGAAAAGATCTGCAATTCTGACGTAATTTTAGTGCTTAGTAATAGCCACCACACTTTTTAGTACAGTTATAAGAAATGAATTGACATTTCCTTATCTTTTTAATGGTATCAGCTGGAGATGAGACACTAGAGCATCCCAATATTCATTCTACCATAAGATTCATTATCCTCTTCTTGGGTTGGGAGGGTGGCCTAATGGTTAAGGTGTTTGCCTTACAAACACAAGGTGCAAGATTTGAGTCTCGCAAGAGATAATTGGCTAGGCTTAAAATGGCTTGCAAGGGCAGTTAGCCTAGTACTAACCTATGAACAACGCCACTCTGTCCACTGACCAGTACTGCATAACACAGGTAAGAATAAATCATTTCAAAGTACCAGCAATCATGTGGCTGACTATTTACTGACAATCAAAGGGACCACAATAGCCTTTCTGTCACTGTCAGAAGGCGTCTGCTTGAAAACTGATAAGCTAACACATATTCAATATCTATAAAACTATTTGCTTAGACTTCAGGTTATCCTGTCTTTTTAAAGATTAGATCCATTTTGCTAATATTTCATGCATATCAGATCAAACAAATCAGAATATTTTATATTTTACAGTGAAAGCACTGACTAAATTAATAACTTTAGAAATTATACCTTTTGTTAAAACACCAGCCCAGACCTATACACCATCAAACTGAGATGTTTGCCCCTTCCTATGAGTTTATATTTGATATGCTTTATAAAATACAGCAGGTTAGGAACATTAGGTTTATTTAGCAATCCCAGAAGGATGGGAGTTTACAGTAAAGAAATTCAATGGGTGAAGAATAGATATTGATGTTAATGTTCAGAATATCTAGCCATGTCTATAAACTTAAACTGTGTTTCATATAAGATGCTAATTAGAGAATGTTAGTTCCATACCCCTTCATTCAATAATGAACTCAGCTAGTACAGCCTTGTAATAACATGCTGAATGTGTCTGTAACTGCTTTGGAGGAATAAATTGCATGGTGAAGACCATCACTTAAGGATATTTAAGAGAAAATTTCAAGTGAAGGCACAAAAATGCTCTTTAAACATAATGTTTTCTCTCAATGACAACAATTATCTTGCCTTGATTACAGCTACATAAATTAACAAAATTAAGAGAAGCAATCTACTTTTCACTTTCTTCTGTCTTAAGTTTCTCCAGTCTCTTTTGATCCGTTTTTTTCAACTAGTAAGGAATCAAATAAACAGAATTAAAACATTTGAATTCTTTCTACTAAAAACTAATATAAACACAATAGTTAAAACACAGATGAGTCCTTGGATGTATGTGTCAGCATTTTATATATATATATATATATATATATATATATATATATATATATATATATATATATATATGGGTCTATATTATAACATCGAAATCTATAAAGATCGAATGTTATAATATCAAACCCTAAACATCGAAATCCACAAACATCGAACAGTCACAATAGCGATTTTTTTTTCCCAGTGAAAAAAATCGCTATTCCGAGAAACATACACACAACAAAAACATACACAAAAAACAGCAATCCACACACATACACTTAAAATCCTACATCTAAACCTAAACTAAACTTTACATACACTGCTAGCTATCCACTTACCTTAACTCAACCATAACCCTAAGGTCCGTCACTATCGCACACTCACCTCACCTGAGCCCTAACCCTAACTCACCTAACCTGCCCCCTAACCCTAACCTACACACAACTGCACACTTACCTGACCCGCGGCCTAACCCTAACTCACCTAACCCACTTCCTAACCCTAACCTACACACAATCGCACACTTACCTGACCAGCGCCCTAACCCTAATGTCCACACAATCGTACACTTACCTGACCCGCTCCCTAACCCTAACTCACCAAACCTGCCCCCCTAACCCTAACCTACACACAATCGCACACTTCCCTGAACCTGACCCATAACGTTCCAACATATTGAACGCTGAAGACAGCAAAGCCACAGCAACGGCCCACCAAATTCTTTCCCTGAGAAAGAATTCGGTGTCCTGCACCTTCGGTGTTTTCAGCATTCAACAAAACTGGTTTGATATTATAACATTCGAGCTTTATAAAATTCAATGTTATAATATAGACCCATATATCTATCTATCTATATATATATATATATATATATATATATATATATATGGGGTCTGTACTGATCCCCGAATGACAATATCACCGAATCACTAATGGCCGGGCATACTTACACGAAAGTGCTTTTCAGTGAAGAAGCACTTTCACATAAGTATGCCTGTTGCAGAGGTCGTACTATGGTGCGGATAAGGGAAAATTCCCTTTTCCCCACTGTAGTGCGATCTCGGAGTGAGAATATTAAAGTAGGGGGTGGGGGCACATCCCCCCATGGGGGTGCAAGGGGGCTTGCCCCCCTGCAAAAACATTAATTTAATGTTTTTCTTTTTTTTTATTTTTAACACACTTTAGTGAAAGCACTTTTTCAGTGAAAGCGCTTTTGCTAAAGTGTGTTCGGTGATAGTGGATTTGGACTGTTGAACTTTCGTTCAGCAGTCCTAGATCCATATATATATATATATATATATAAAATTTATATATATATATATATATATATATATATATATATATATATATATATATATATATATATATATCTTTCGTACATTATCTTTCATTCTTTAACCTCTGATTCCTTGGAACAATGTCAGTTGCATAATGTCTCAAACAAAATGTAATAATACAAAACCTTACAGTTTATCACACCTCACTCAAGCATCTGAAATAATTTAGTGTGTTCCTAGCGATATAAGAAATGGGCCAGTCATCCTACTGCTCTTCCTGATGCCAACGTAAAGGAATGCAATTTTTGTAGTTTGTAACTCTCTGCAAAAATGTACCAGCCCCTCTCCTTCAGCATTTGCATTTCTTGAATTAAGAAGTGGTAACTTGTAATGTCTTACAAACATGTCATTAGTAAATAATTGAATTCTAAGTGCTGTATTGTTGTATACATTCAGCATTATATCCCACGCCACAATCAGAGAATTCTTTGATATTACGTCAGTGAATGTATAGAAACAGTTTTGTGAAGTATAAGTAAAGGGTGATATTTATATGTGTTTTGCTTGAGTGAAAAAATAAAGATCATTGTCTTCACAGCAGTGATAAATGGTATATTTTATTGAGGAGTTCATAGGTAAGTATAATAGGTAAGTACTAGGCAAAGGAAGAAATTGAGGCTGACCATCCAATTATCAAGGTTTGTCATGAAGGTGGCAAGGGTGCTATTCGGCTTGATATGTATTGAAAGTTTATTCTTGCAGGTACAGATATGACGGGATATGAATCTGTCATTCCAATGTGTCTTACTTGTCTATTGATGAAGGTTTAATTCCTTTAACTGGGTATTTGAAGTAGCAGTTGTTCAATCAAGGAATAGGAGGTCAGATAGGACTGAATCTCTGATGGCACAAAAGGTTAGACACTGATCTCCACAAAAGTGTCTGCAAGAGATTGAGTACAGAGAAAAAGCTGCCACTCTCTCATGATGACTAAGACTTTTGAGGCCACCGATCTTTTTAGTTTTAAATCTATGAGATCTTTCAAGTTGTGTAATATGTTTAGACAAATACATGCCAAAAAGGTGCATTACATTCAATAATAAGATATGAATAAACACGGATTAAGATTTTTTTTTTTGATTTAGTGGAGATGCCTTTGAAATTAGATGGGCCAAATAAAAGGGTTTCCATGCTACTCTGGAGACATGGTGGTCAAATGATAGGAATTATCAACAAGAATGCCTAGATCCCTTACAACAGTGTCTGAAAAGAGGGATGCATCTCCTGTATAGCAAGTGAAACTGTTTTGTTTCCCAAAGTGAAATATGCTACATTCTTGTATATTTAATTTCAGGCAATTGCCCTTACACCAGCTGTTAATATGGTCTAACTCATGTTGGGCCAATTTTGACTCAATTGAATATTGAATAATAACACTCAATTTACAGTCATCTGCAAATTTAGTTATCTATGGACCAGGAGTGCTGGCCTGAAGATTCAAGAAATATATGTCAAATAGTAGAAGGCTCAAAACTGAGTGCTGTGGGACTCCACTGGAAACTTTTTTTGCTTTAAGAAGTGCCATTTGCTATTCTAAAGACATGGGTTCCATTAGAAAACCAGTTATCCATCACCCACGCTATATAAGGACTTTTATTCACATTTACAATACTATCAGTGATGACTGCATAGGAAATAGTGTCAAAGTCCTTGGCAGATCTAGATATGCTTTATGTACTCTGTAACCACTATCCACTGTTGAGGTTACTTTTTCAATAAGATTAATGAGGTTAAAGTGGCATAACCTTGATTTGACAAATTCAAATTGATAAGAGTCCAGGGTTAAGAGATGTTAATGTCCATATTAATGTAGTCTGAGATAATGTGCTCAATAGCTTTACTTAAGAGGCTAGTGAGAGTACTGAGTCTATTTTATTGTATTTTATTTTATTTATACATTTCTATCAAAGTACTGCACTATTGATCAATTTCAGGCTCAGTCTGGGTTACCAGGGTCCATGATATTACAAGGGCTTTCTCACAGTTTTCAGAAATGTAAGCAGTGGAGAACCTTAGACTAAAGTTGTTGAGTAGGAAATCAGAAAACCCATATTTGGCACTGATAATCAGGCAATCTGGTTTATTATTAGGGTCATGGATGAAGTATTCTTATTTTTTGAGAAGACTGTAAAAACATGTTTCATAGTAATTAAAGGGTGTGGTTGGATTATGGAACTTGTGGAATAGCTATAACTGTGGGTAGAATAAAATGTGCACTAAATGTGTTATCTAGGCCATTAGTTATTACATTAGAGTGAGAGAAAGAATGTAGGTTTATTGTGGACTAGGTCTGAACATAGTTGGATGTCAGTACTTAACTTTCTGACAAAGTTAAAGAAAGATTTGCAGTTATTTTGGTTTAGTGGATATTTTAAGCTCATAGACATCTTAAGCTATTTGTTAGTTTGCTTAAGTTTGCTTCTAATGAAGGTAGACCTAGATATGTTACAAGCATTAAGCAGTTTGTTTGTCTTGTAATATAATTTATTTCCACTTCAGGGGGTTGCTTTTAAATTCTCATTGTATTTGTTGTGGATAGGGACAGCCTTATCAATACAACTATTTAAATAGGAGTAGAAGTCAGAAGCATAGACAGAAGCTTTAGCAATGGGATCTTTTACAGGGAGATTACACAGAATTCATTTAAGTCATCAAGTAACTGAAGAAGGTTTGCTTTGGAGATGTCCCTAAACACAAAACTATTTACGTGGGAAGTACTACCTGTTTTAATTGAAAATGTTGTAAAGTGGTGGTCTTATTTAACAAGACATGATGATATATATGGTGATGATCAGGAAATGGCTATATTTGTGAGGACTAGCCCAAGGATATTGGAGCCTCTTGTGAAACAGAGTTAACATTTATAATGTCATGGAAGCCCTGAGCATGCCAACCATTGGCAGCAAAGGTCAGCTTAATGAAGGATAGTTGACATCTCCCAGTAGAAAAGTCTTGGGTTTAATGGGAATTTCAGCTAATGCATTAACATAGCTATTGTGCTTGAAAGAGGACATGGAAGGTGTTCTATAGCTAGCTATGAAGTGATAATCTGCCTTGTTGTGGTGGATTCTTAGAAGTTCAAATGTGGTGTCACAAAGAATCTGTCATGATATGCTAATATCCTTGACAAGTACTAATACTCTATCACAATTGCCTATAGGTCTGAAGACATGATAGGCATTATAACCCAGTAATAGAGGGAGTGCTGTAATTGCTCTTTAAACTGTGTTATACTGGTTCTACTTTAAAATGTTGAAAACTCATAACATCTAATTTCAAAACAGTGAGACCATAACACTGAAAATTCAAAACATCAAAAACACATACCATCAAATTGAAAATGTATAAAATCGAGTATGTGTCATCAAACATGTAAATGTTATAGTTTATTTTGTTAATCTTTGTATAGTGTTTATTTTGCCACTGTGTATGTGTTTTTAGGCCATACAGGTAAATGATTTAGACATTATATGTACATTCTTTATGATGATTGCAATAGAGTGGGGTTAGGAAATTAACTTTTTCCCACTGCAGTGCAATCTCGAAGTTGGTATATTTAATTTCTGGGGTGTGTGGGGGGGGGGCACAGAGCCCCACATGGGGGATGCAGGGGGCATGTCCCCTGTAGAAATGCAGTATAAAGTGTGTTTGTTCATTTGGCGTTGTTATAGGTGGAGGGGAAGTTATTTATATTTGCTTTGTAGTTTTTGATGTTGTGATAAAAAGTTTCAATGTTTTGAGTTTTTGATATTATGAGTTTTAGATGTTTTGAATTTTTGATGTTATGGTCTCGCTGTTTCGAAATTAGATGCTTTGAGTTTTTTGACATTTTAAAGTAGAACCGTTATACCATGGGGTTATAAATAATGCACATAATACAGTCCATGTTAAAACAGTTTTTTTTTTTAAATGTCAGAGCATATTATTGAGAAATATGGATAAACGCAGAAAAAAAAAACTTGTTCTGACTTCACCTGTAATTCATTCTCCCTGTGTGATATCATATAACACAGCTGTTGACGTGACAGTAACACCACAGCAGAAAATATATCTTAAGGTATAAATGTAAAGAAAAAACATACATCCCTATCAACACCATGAAATGATCAGATTTCAAAGTGTTAGATACTAGAAAGCTAAGCATTTCACTTATAGAATGTTTATAGGCACTCCGACTACACAACACATTATGTAATGAATAATAGAGTATTGGTGATTCTGTAATACAGTTACAGATTTCCATAATTACTAGTCAATAAAAACGTATCTTTATAATGAAGCTTTGCAAGTAATTTTAATTAACTAGCAAGTGCATGACCCATAAAAATAAATAAAAATATAAACAAGAGTACAAGAAATATAGCAAAACTAAATAAAAATATATAGTAGTAAGTGAACTACATTCCTGTCAGCATGTTAACCATCTTGCATTTCTTGCTCAGTGTTTAGTGATTACAAGCCACTGGCTATGCAGATGGAAGCTATTAAATGCCAGTATGACATAGATGAAAGTATTTCATTGCTGTCATTAGGAGGTCACTGCAGTGTTATATCATTTATATCACAGTGACATTGGTTAAATCCTAGCTGGATCAGCCTGTATTAAGAACAGTAAGTTGTCAATGATTAATTGGATGCTTGTTACATGAGATAGTTTAAGCAACTAAACTCGAGAGTGAAACTAGCAGATAGTTTTAACAAGAAATGCTGTGGATGAGGAAGTAAATAATCACTACCTAAGTGTATTACTATGAAGAAATAATTTCTTACTCCATATACTATTTAGATATTAGTAATTAATAAACAATGCTTTAGTATTTATTAAGACTTAATATAATTGCTAACTAAAGGGCAAGAGCATGTGATGAAGAACACGATGAAACTACAAAGACACATATATACAGAGAAAAAGTTTCCTGGTTAGGAATTGTCAAAATCATAGAAATGAAAAAGGAACATTAGCTCTTGTTTGGGACATGAATACAAGACCTTTAACATACCATGCTAGTGTCAATGCTGCTTGACACACAGGAGCCTTGACAGATAGTGATTGAGGGAAACAGAGACAGAGAGAGAGAGAGAGAGAGAGAGAGAGAGGTCTTGAGGGATCTATTAATAACCGTATCCTATCAACAAAGGAAACCACCAGCATGAGGATTAAGCTGAAATTGCAAACACATGCACACACACGCACACACACACACACACACACACACACACACACACACAAACACACACACACACACACACACACACACACACACACACACACACACACACTGAGAAAAATCCTTCTGTTTACGCATTGTGAAAATCATAGAAATGAAAAAGTGACATTAGTACTCATTTGGGATTTGAACCAAGACCTCTAACATACCATGCTAGTGTCAATGATGCTGGGATCATAAGAGCCTTGGCTGATAGGGATTAAGATAAAAAGAGAGAGAGAGAGAGACAGAGACAGAGACAGAGTGAGTAAGGTCTCGAGGGTTCCATTAATAAGCTTATCCTATCAGCGGAGACCACCAGCATGAGGATTAAGATGAGATACACACACACACACACACACACACACACACACACACACACACACACACACACACACACACACACACACACACACACACACACACACACACACACACACACACACACACACACACACACACACACACACACACACACACACACACACACACACACATACACACACAGACATACATGTACCAATACAAAGAAAGCTCCCAGTTTAGCACTGTTAGAATCACAGAAATGAAATGATAATATTAGCTCTTATTTGGGACTTAAACCCAAGATGATTAATGTTAATAAACTGTTTCAAAAAGTTAAATAAAAAGTGTACATTTTAAACTTATTTTGTCTCTGTTACTGTTCTCTTTTGTTTTAATGGTGTTTATGTTGAGTGATCCATTTATCTTCTAAGTGGTAGATCATGGCTGTTTTAATTTTACAGTTGCTATGGGCCACAAACTTGTTAGGAGATGAATATGTGACATGTGTTGTTTTTAGTTACTCTAAATTTTGATTTTGTAACGCTTTTATTTTTTTCACCTTTGACTAAATTCCAGTATCAGAGCTCCAATATCAACCTTTTTGGCAATGCATCTCTGAATGTCAACCTTATTGATAACAGGAGAAGGAAATGCATCCCTATCCGGGTAAAACTGTAGCATGACTGAACTTCTACTATGTATCCTGGAGGACTTACCTACGAAAGCCAAATCTGTAACTCCACTACATTCAACACTCCTTATTCGGCAGTTATGTACGGCTGCTCCTCAATGTACCAAACAAAGTGACTCATAGGGGAAAACAGATAATAGCTGCCGCAGTGAAACAGTATAAAATCCAAGTTTCAACCAGGAAATACTGCTACATAAACAAGTCTAAGTCCCTCTGACTATGATGTGAAATTCAGCCACTAGCTTCAGTAACTCACCAATCCTGAAGGTCCTCTGGTTCAGAGGTAATAGTAAAACTACGACTGCAGACAATGCATTCAGGAGTACAATGCTGTATTTCTTTACATGCGTGGTTTAATGTTCTTGAGTCTTCCATTTTCTGTTTTTCTCTGATTTTCAATACTTCTGGGTGGGTTACTAGAACAGTGGTTAATACCACTGCCTTACATTTCTTGTTTACGCAGTCTGCTTAACAGCTTGGATGGCTTTTGTGAGACATTTGCATATGATTCCTATGGCTTTAGTAGTTTTTTTTTTTGTTTGTTTTTTGTTTTTTCCTGCATGCTGTAGCATTCTGTCTGTCTGAATGATGCTGTGTATTAGCTACAAACTTTTCAAATTGTCTGCACATGTGTGTTAGCTGCAATGAGTAAGGATTTTCATCCTCTGAGGGACTGGCATCCTGTCCAGTACTATGCTGTCTGCCTTCTGTCTGAGTTGCCAGGATAGGCTCTGAACCCTCTAAAAACATAAACTGGTAATTGGAGAATGAAAAAAAAATGTTATGTACTGATAGTAATCTTGAAGATTATCTATAATTAAAAGAAGGACTATCACTCAGTTCAACCTGTTGTACAGTAGCTCAAACTTAATTTCATTTTTGCAGAGGCTATACACTGGTTATGGGTGAATGAGTTTAGTGTCATAAGGTAGTACAGTTTATTAAGCAAGATATTTCCAGCCAGGGCTTGCAGTGATAACTGCATCTGTTCATAAGCTGTTGCTGCATTCCTGAAGAATTTCACTTCTGGGACAGTAGATCTGTAAATTTCAAAAGCATGTGGGTCATAATATGCTTAGTGAACTATACATATTTCTTAGCCTCACAAAGTTAATAGGATGTAGATCCAAAAACATGGCGAGTGTCAATATTTATATTTTCTTACATATGAAATAGAACAGAGATGCAATAAACCATATCTGTTATGGATTTTGGAAAATGAGCAAGTAAAATGAAACAAAATATGTGGAATATTCTATTCATGAATTGAAGGACAGACAATTAGACAACTGCAAAATGTACCCTATGTGTTTAATAATTCTTTTGAAGTTTTGTGTGTTTGTGTGTATGTGTGTGTGTGTGTGTGTGTGTGTGTGTGTGTGTGTGTGTGTGTGTGTGTGTGTGTGTGTGTGTGTGTGTAAACCATAATCACTTCGCTTTCAGCAGTTATACAAATTACATTCTCAAGACAATCACAATCCGGAGAACTGTTACATTAGTTGTGCCAAAATGGATCAAATTAGCTGATATTTAACAAGAAATGTTTTTTTTGCCTTCAAGTATAGTTTAGATTAAGACTAAAAGGAGGAAATCAGTACATTGTTAGCACCATAAGAATCACCCCTCAATTGCTCATGGTAGATGCAAGAGTGACTTTACAGCAGCTGCCTTCTTGCACCTGCTTCTGTGTTTTTGCATGTCAGAAATTATAGCAAGTACCACAATACACCTACCTCAATGTCAGTGAAGTACCACATTACACCTACCTCAATGTCAGTGAAGTATCACAATACACCTAACTCATTGTCAGTGAAGTACCACATTACACCTACCTCAATGTCAATGAAGTACCACAATACACCTACCTCAATGTCAGTGAAGTACCACATTACACCTACCTCAATGTCATTGAAGTACCACAATACACCTACCTCAATGTCAATGAAGTACCACATTACACCTACCTCAATGTCAGTGAAGTACCACAATACACCTACCTCAATGTCAATGAAGTACCACATTACACCTACCTCAATGTCAATGAAGTGCCACATTACACCTACCTCAATGTCAATAAAGTGCCACATTACACCTACCTCAATGTCAGTGAAGTACCACAATACACCTACCTCAATGTCAATGAAGAACCACAATACACCTACCTTAATGTCAATGAAGTACCACGATATACCTACCTCAATGTCAGTGAAGTACCACAATACACCTACCTCAATGTCAATGAAGTACCACAGTACACCTACCTCAATGTCAGTAAAGTACCACAATACACCTACCTCAATATCAGTGAAGAACCACAATACACCTACCTTAATGTCAATGAAGTACCACAATACACCTACCTCACTGTCAATGAAGTACCACATTACACCTACCTCAATGTCAAAAATGAGGTTAATTGCTGTATTACACCTACCTCAATGTCATAAATGTGGTGAAATACCACATTACACCTACCTGAATGTCAGAAATGAGGTAAAGTGTTATATTACAGCTACCTCAATGTCTGAAATGAGGTCAAATACTATATTACACCTACTTCAATGTCAGAAATGAGGTAAAGTGCTGTATTACACCTATCACAATGTCAGAAATGAGAGCAAGTACCATATCACACCTACCTCAATGTCAGAAACAATCTGAAATGCAACATTATACCTACCTCAACTTCAGAAATGAGGTAAAGTGCCACATTACACCTATCTACCTCAATGTCAGAAATGAGGTGAAGTGCTGTATTACACCTACCTCAGTGTCTGAAATGAGATGAAATACCACATTATACCTACCAGAATGTCAGAAATGAGGTGAAGTGCCACACTACACCTACCTCAATGTCAGAAATCAGGTAAAGTGTTACATTACACCTACCTTAATGTCAGAAATGAGGCCAAGTGCTGCATTATACCTACCTCAACATCTTGACATGTCCTTCCAACTAACTATTCCCACTATAACAAATCTTCAATGAAAAATAAACTCAGATGCAAACCAACAACTACCAAGAGAAATATCCACAGATTTTCTGACTCAGCTAGTCATATGCAACAAGAAGATTGTACTCTTAGAAGTCTTTGTGTCTAAATAACCTAACACACATCATAAAACTCCAGCTCCAGAAACAACCCACCAAATAAGTACAGTCGAACAGAAAAAAATTCAGCAATAAAATGACATATGAATACCTTGGGATTATACTCACAGCATTAATACTCCCATTTATCATGTCATTATTTACATTAAAATGCAAATGACAAAATATAGAGAACCCTAACTGGTACTCTGTACCCCCAGTTGCAAAACTGTAGTCTACATCATCTGCTTACCAACTTCAAAGCAATTGTTGCATACAGAATTTCTCTAATCCCAGGCATGACCTACAAAAGATATCAATATTTCTTACTAAAGGTTTTGTGAAATATTACAGCTACGCTGAATAAATAACTAGAAATCACAAGGCATACTCAACATTGATGTACAAGTTGCTAAATAAATAAAACTTTTATAAATTAAACTGTCAAGAGATATCTAGTTAAGCCATGGTCCTAACTATCCCAGAGGCACTAATGATGCAACATTTTTGGTCAACAGGCATATCACTCACTCCACTGTAAATTGTTTTGATCTTAATGACCATGTTGGAAAAAATTGAGGGCTTTAAAGTCATTAGTTTTAATATAAAAAAATTCATGCAGGAATAAACAACTGCAGGATTTGTAAACCACTGCAATGTAGATATTGCAACACTGACAGGGTCTTGGCGGAAATCCAGTATTAAACGTCAGGAAGTCAGGAGGAAACTCACATGGGTGTTGGCAGAGTGGCCAAAACATAATACTGATGCAAATTAAACACATTAAGTAATAAAGAACACACTGAAGGCATAAACAGAGAAGCTATTGCTATAACAATGTTGACAAGTCTACATGATTCATTCATAATATTTCCATTTACATTCCACCAAAACACTTATAGGTCACTGAAGACACTTTAAAATTGATTATAAAAAACAGTCTCTCTGAAGTTGTATGCTACAATGATATAAACACACATCAGTCCAACATTTTACAAAATGGTGAACAGATCTCTTGTCAACTAATTATCCTAATTAATATCCATATGATCAAAATTTGACAAGACATCAAAAACAGCAAACATCTTAAAATGGATATTGACTGACACAAATCATGTTTTCAAACAGTATTTGTGATGACTCCATCACTGATCATATCCAGCACTCCCCATGTGAAATCAATGAAAACCAACTAAAACCCACAGATACTGAAAAGTACATAGTGTTAAAATATCGATGTAAAACACCTCAACAACATAATCTAGCTAATTAGCTAGAAACCTTTATAACAACTGCATACAGCAGATGAAGTCAAAAATTATTTTTATTCTTTTGTAAGAAGAATTCTGAAGATCTCAGTTCCAGAACTGCCCATATCAATACAAAACTTAACATATAATTGGAATATATCAGAGATATAAGCCTTTATGGCTGCTAAAGATATAGCAAGTTGAAGATTTACTACAACCAATAGAACTCTTTAATAAACAAATTTAAGTCTTTGATGAAAACATGCAAATTGGGCTATACTGAGACAATAAATTCATATGATGTTTCATCCAAAAAACTTATGCCAGGCAATGTGTAAAATTCTAAAACCAGGTTAGAATAACTCCCTTCATTATCCAATAACATAGATGGTAAAACAGTGTAGATCTTCTGAGATTTTTTTTTGAGACAGCCATATTTATTTTAACAAAATAGGCCTATCCACATAGCCAAATTACTGTCATAAATACTGCATTAATGTCAGCTAAAGAAAAAAAGACTATTTATTTATGAATGTTTCTCAAAAGGACAGATACTACTGACCTCCAGGCTCAGATGTCCTGCTGCCTGAATTCTTTAAAAAAATGGTTGCACAATTCCTCTCTACTTTTAAGCATATCTTTTAGCTAGATTAATAATATATCTCAATCTGGAAAGAAGAAACTAGTATCCCCTCTCATCAAGGATGGTAATTGTACTGAACCTCATAAATGTAGGTTAATTTGATACTCTGATTAAATTAACTAATCACATGAAAAGGTTGACAATCACTAAACCTTATGACAACTAAAATTCTGCTTTCCACTCCATTCACAGTGTGACTTTTATAAAGGGTATTGCCATCTACTGTGTTATTAAAGTTGAGTGATTTTGTAAGACATTAAATCAGCTAAGGAGAAGGTCAGTCAGGTTTATATTCTAACCCTTCCAAACTTTTTGACACAATAAAACATGCTGCTTAGATAAGTAGGTTGTTGTTGTTGTGTCTTTCGGGTTTTCCCGGTTAGGGGTCGCCACAGAGGAACTCCAGTCTGCTAATGAATGGCAGTAGATTTTTATGTGCCGAGTTGCCAGCTCTGATGCACAACCTTCAATGAAAGTATGTCCATTCATGCATGTCTCCACAAAGAAGACGCTCTAGCTGAGAATCAAACAGAATAACTTCTTACTGTAAGGCGTCAATGCTACCGCAGCACCACCACATGATTTTATTTATTATTTGTTAATTCTAAGGGCATGTCCAGAGACCTGTCTGAACTCTCCATGCATGCTACAAATGCATGTCCTGAGTAAAATCCTTCCTTTACCTTGAATGAAGCCTAGATATAAAGAAAAGATTATTAATTTCAGTAACTGGCTAAACAGCTGATGCCATTTCAGTTAGATATTGTCTATGTCTGCATATGGAATGAGACGCTTGATAGTCCAGATTGCTTTACTGAAGATAGCCTACCCTATCAAGCAAAAGCTTTCATATACTGGTTATAGCTTTGGCTGCCCTCTCATGCCTTTGTTTTAGGCAGAGGACATTCCGATGTAATTAACATTTCAGTTCTGAGACTGGATTACATTAGGCTGGCTCTCCAGACATCTGCACAATAAATTACCTGATCTTGTGGCACTTTTGCATTTGGGAAATACTCATGTCTGTTTATTTACTCAGACTTTGAATATAAAAAGAGCATTCCCTGTGTACCTGTATTTTTGGACTTTTCATGTCTTTAGCTCCAATAGCTAATGTGGTGGTGTTTTCATATTTCTCAAGGAATATATTACCTCTAGGTAGATCCCCAAGGACCTACAAATGGAAATCATTGAACTACAGATCGCTCTGTATTCAATTAATTATTAGTTTGTTATAGAATGGTTTCTTTGTGGCCTGATGCCCACATGAGATACTTTGTGTTCTAAATGATCTCCTATTAGCAGAATCTCCATTATGTTTGGTTTCTTTAACTGCCCTTCAATAAAGTAAGAGTACCTATAGCTTCAAAGTGGAATATGCTCACCGTTCCTAGACTTTATTAGCCAAAACTCCCTTATGCAGCTGGTAAGCTAACATACCAGAAGATACAATGTTCTTGACTTGATACTTACAAATATGGCTGTTCTTGTACTATTCCTCTGGTGTTTCCTTCCCAAGTTATGTCTGACTACAAACTTATGACTTGCTATTTTAAACTCCTTACAATAATCCCCACTGAATTCAGGAAGTATAAGTGAGCCAACTTCAAGCTACTCTGTGATGATATATTAAAATCCACTTATGACAGAAACACCCCTCAGCTTGATGTAACAGCAATTTTCCCTTAGGAATTCTACACATATTTAAAAGAAATCATAGAGCTAGCAGTCTCTAACAGAAACACATCTCTTAATAAAACCCAGCAATAAACCACCCTCGTGGTCTGCCACTATAAATGAACTGTTCAACAAAAGAAATTACATATCTGATCAAAAATCCTTTTTCTAAAGGAATATAAAAGCATTACAAAAAATGGATCATTAAAAGAGCCCCCAGGCATAGACTGAAATCAAAGACAATTACAAATATTTCTTTAGCTATGTCAGAAACTAACAAGCAGTACTTTGTATTGCTCTGAATATACTTATGTTGACACCTATTATTCTGGCATGACAAACATTGCCACTATCCTTGTAAACAAATTAGTGTCATATTCACCGGTGAGACCAGTATCTATAACCCTGAAATAGCTGCACCCCTTAATCCCCTTATAATTAATGATTATTTACCAAAAGTGCAAACCAAGGCCAAACATACTTCATCCACGGGATCTGACAATATACCTGGTTGCTTAATTAGTAATGTTAAACATGCCTTTACAAATGTGTGTCTATTAACTGCTTAACAAATTGCAGTTACTGGTTTCATCCCTAATGAGTTAAGCACTGCTTTGCAGATACCTCTCCATAAGAGTAGCCTTACAACTGACCAAGGTAATTGTCAACTTAGCAGTCTAATTAGGGTCATCTGCAAAGCCATAATATATAATAACTGACCCAATAAAGTATGAAATCAAAAATATTATTAGATCTCACACCCAACAGTTCGGTATTGTGAAAGACAGATCCAGTATACTGAATCTAATAAAGTGTATGGAGGCTGCACATTTTGGTCACATGTTAAACATGGTATATCTTGACCTGGCCAAACCTTCAATACCATACTCCATGCTGGAATTATACAGAAGTTAAATGCTTTAAAAAATAACCCATATCTTGTAAGACAGCTATCAAACTGGCTAAATGACAGAACCCACACATTGAAAGCTGCAGGTGCCTCATAAGAAAATGGCCAGTGGTGACACTCAAGGCTCTGTGCTGGGAGCCCTCCTTTTTTGGTCTTTACTATTCACATCTACAAGCAGAGAGCTAAGACCTCCGAACTAATAAAGTCTGCAAGTGGCTTTAAATATGAGTTGTTGTTAAGTCACTCTCTGACACCATAGTAAACTTATTGTATAAAACAATGGTTACAAATTATGTGCTAAAATTAGTATGTTAAGTTTTGGTAGACAGGCCTACACTCTTCATACTGTACAGACAGCACACTGCTACAAAATGAAAATGTAAGATCAAGGAACTTTGCTTGATAACAACCCCACTTTTGAGATTCCTGTGAAAGTACTTGTCAGGGTTCCTTTTATTTAGCACAGCTAATTGTCAAGGGAATAAAAAAAAATAATTTAAAGAGATCCCTTGCACTCAACATTAATCATGCCAATTAAAGAGTACAATGACTGCTTTTGGATGTATCTCACTAAACATATCAAATAATTAGAAAGACCTATGGTTCCTAAAAAAAATCACTGGTATAAAGTGCAAAATATATCAATAGAGGCTGGAAGCTCTATCCATTTATTCTGTATATTACAAACTTTTGAGCTGAGATATCTGTCTATTTTTTTCAGTGTGCCATTACAGACCCAGTTGTCTTAGACCTTCTGTATCTCCATAACTCTAATGACTCCACCGACTCTAGAAACAGGGACCTAAACCTTCGCCAACAGATAAACAACATGCAGCAAAGTGACAGATTTAGAACCCATCATGTCCTAAACATCAGGAATAACTTCAGCATATTAAGTAATACAACTCACTATCTTGTTTAAATATAACGCAGATGACTGGATGGGTTTGCACAAACTTTTTGCAAACTTGCTCTGGAACTGAATGCTATGACCATCCTGGGAAAAGGAGGTATGGCCTGTGGGAGGGTACTGGCAAGGTATAAATGGTCATAAGACTCAATAATCTTGGAATATCTATGAATGTATGAAACTATGAAAACCGTATTTGCCCTCCTGTGGGGGAAAAAAAAAAGAAAACATTTTTAGTAGGGAAGTAGAAAAGAAACTGAGGAAAAATAAAGCTATTTAAGAAAGGAAAAGTATATAAAGAAAAAATGCACAGAAAATAAAATGTCAGACAAGTAATATTTTCTTGAGAAACTAATTACATAATGGATTTTCCTGAGTACTGCTTACATAATTAAAAGTAAATAGTGTTATGTAAACAAGATACAGTATCAAGATAGCACCAAAAGAAGTTATTAACATTGTGGTAATCATCATCTGAAAAAACAAAGACATCAGAGGGGAACTGATAAACTGTGATACAAATTACAAATAGATACACAACAGAATAACTTAAAATACATTATCAGAGGGAAACTGTTAAGGAAAAAACATGAGTTTTCTCAAACTGTTTTGGATCATATAGTAAAATTATAATGCGAATATAAGCTCACTTTAAGACCTCATGTTGTATAGTACAAACAGGCTCTCTTGATCCCTTCCTAGTAGCACAAAATAGCTCAAATCAACAGCAGATCGGATTCTTGATTTCAGCAAGTGGCTAAGAAGTTTGACCCTAATATTAAATGCCAATACAAGTAACACCTTCATATTTTTGTTCAAATTGCTGTAAAACCACTAAAATCCCAAACGTGGAGGTGTGGACTGAATGCAATTCCTTGATAGCACATACACAGAATGTAATATCTTGAATATACTCTTGATATCAGTCTTATTACTGAAAATAAAATCAATACCGATTTCAAAGGATGCAATAGCACCTTTGGTAGCTAGCCTATGTAGGTTGACAATACCCAATCCAAGCTGTAAGACATCTCCATCATCAACCCAAATGTTTTCTGTGAATGCATTATTATTTATTTATTGACGTTTGTTTACTGGGAAAGTCCACTGGGCCAGGCTAGGCCATTTTCAGTGGCGGCAGTGGGAGAAAAGCTCTAGGGAAGTTACATACAAAACAAAACTGAACAAAACTAATAAAACTAAGCAAATCTAAACAAAAGGTAAAACATGTTTTACAAGAAGTATATTAGGATATTAGGATATAGAGATTAAAATTACAGAAGATACAAAAACGTATTGGAAAAACAAAAAGAAAACTTTCGTATTATAAATTAAAAATCAGTAAAGAAATATAATATGTCTACATAGTACAAGACAAAATACAGTGATGATTGGCAGTAGAGAGCAACCAGCTGTTATGCTCAAAGGTAAAGGAGCATATCAAGTGAGTCTTTATTTGGTCAAGACATGGGAATAGGGAAGTAAAGGTTAAAGTGCAGGCATAGAGGAAAGGGTCTGTGGTGGCAGCAGAGAAGTAAGGAATATGAGCAGGAGGTGTGTGAGGTTTAGTACGAGTTAGTGATCACAGTGCAGAAGAGAAAAGTTTGGAATTGTAGAGGCAGAGGGAGAATTTGTAAGAAAAAGGAGGGGGAGAGAGGAGGCAGTTAGTTTAGGTGAAGGAGAGAGAGAGAGTGGAGACTGGAGAGTGAAGGGTGAGGAGGGAGGTGAACGATGAGAGGAGGAAGTGTTAGATAAGATGCTCATTTGGGAGTATAAGAGTAAGAAAGGAAATTATGAGTATGTGAGCTGGAAGGTTGAGTTTAGGTAATGGCTGAGGAGGGAATTGAGCAGTTACAGATCCACATGGAAGGGAAGTGACTATGTAGTGCACTTTTGAACCTAGAAAGTCTCAGTTGGAAGTGTATGGCTGCTGGATGATTATTTCAAATTTTGGAGATTGTCCGGAGTACAGGAATTGACCTGCAGGTAGCTTGGGTTTGTATACTTGGTGAACGTATTGGTTTGCAGAGTGTAGGGAATGTGATGGAGTATACAGGGTATGTATACCAGAATTACAGCAATGTAACAAACTGATCTTCAATGAATGTGGCATTGGGCATCTAGAATCATCCTAGGAGACATATACCCATTTACAGGGCTTTTTTCCCACTTTCACACATGGCACTTGGGTATCACTTCAACAGTGATAATCACCTAGAGCCAATGATTACACTTCCAAGTGGCTAGCCCTGCCACAGTAGTTCTTTCATACTACACACTTGCATGCACACTCACAACTATGACCTTAGAGTGTCCAATCCACCTACTGCATGTCTTTGGAATGTGGGAAGAATCCAGACAACCTGGAGGAATATCATACAAACATAGGGAGCTCATGTAGAAGGCACCCTAGCTGAGAATTAAACTGGGAAGCCTCCTGCTGTGAGGCAACAATGCTATCCGCTGTGTCATATACATTTGCAGAAGGATGAGTTTCAAAAAGTATAGCTATAAAAAAACAGCTGGAGAAACTCTGAATTCCAACCATATCTCCAAGGCCTGGAACTCCATCCCACTCCCTAATAGACTTTCTGAAATCCTATACATCTTCAAAACTAAAAAAGCAACTCTTCCGTAACTCTTGGCTATGTCACTGTTACACTCCTTGATAAGAATACCATCTAGGACTACCACTGCAATAAGTGCTCTACTTAAAATTTTGTTAAAGAAACTCAATAGTGAAACTGCAGCATTGTTTAAAAACTCATACAGTATATTATCACTAATACGTACTGTGTATTCAGGAGTTTTTTTTTTTTTTTTTCTATTACTCTGTCTTACTATTATGCACAAATAAATAAGTACTTATTTGATTAGAATGTGAAAATGTGATTGTAGAATGTATTGTTCTTTAAGTTTATGTGTAAGGAGCTTTTATTCCCTGGGCCATCACTGAAAAGGAGCCTAATGGACAGTTGTACTTTGTCAGTAAATAAAATACATTAAATAAATACATAAATGTATAAATTAAAAATGGACAGAAAACTCACAACTACTCCCTGTTTCAAGATTTATTTTGGTCCCCTTTTATTAACAAAGATACATTATAACCTCCTTTGGAATGCACACAAAAACATCTTTCCCAACTCAGCATATCACTCTATCCAGGTCATTGAAATGTACCAACAAAACTATTATAATCATCCCAAAGAATAGAACTAAAGGCAACAAGAACTCATAAGTGTTACGGGGACTCCATGTTCAAACAATTATTTAAGTTACCATTGCAATAAACTTCCCATATGAAATTCTCCTTCTTAAACCTAACAAATGTAAATGCTAAACATCTTGTCTTCTGACTTATTTTGCTTTCTGCTATAACTTTGACAGTCCTAAATTTGACTATGCCTTTACTTATATGAGTACCGTTTTCTTTATACCTATAGCTCTGCATGATTACATAATGTCTTCTCATGTTATATGCTGAATCCAGATACACCAAAAGTCAAGCAGTCCTGCACTGGGCTTGCATATAGTTCTTCTGAACAATCACTAATATGTGTTTCAAATTATGACTAGGCACTAACTCTGATTATGTCACAGCATATTAGTGTGTTACCCTGGCTCTCATTTGTTCAGTGTAATGACTGCTCTTTGTTGTATACATACTCAGAGTGAGGATTTTCCTTATTATTGCAGTTTATGGCAATTATATTGCATTCATATTTGCCATTGCTTTTGTGAGCATGTATTTATATTTTTGATTGCTTTTAAATATACACAGACTAATATTTCTACAACTGTTTTTAATGTACATAGCTAAATGTGCATGTTTTTTGAAGCTCTGACTTCTATTTTGGCTTTTGCTTTTGATTTGTTTTGTTGTTTAGTAAACATGGGATATTATGTAATTGAACAAGCTGGTAATAAGCAAATAATTAACTAAACACAAAAATTAACAAATAAAAGTGATATGACCCATGAAGTGCACATGGGATAACATAAAACTACTTATGGATTAGGTAATTGAATGGGCTGTTACGTAAACATATGCAAGTATCAGTAAAACTCAAGATCATTTTTAAGTTGATTTTCTATCAGTTAAAAGTACAAGGGGTTGCACCTCAACAGAGACACACAATTCTTAAACTAAATATGTTCTTGTTAATCCTGTGTAGCACCTCAGATCTATATGCACAGTTATTGCTTACTTTTCTGCCAAGAACTTTCTGCAATGCCTAATTTAACTCTGCATTCATCTACACCGTACTTGAGCTCTGCCAGCAACATTAACTCTGTTATATCTTTATCTAGGTGTTTGTATGCATAGGTGTTGTGTGTTTATGTATGCATCTCTCTCTCTCTCTCTATAAATATATATATATAGATAGAGAGACAGAGATATTCTTTCTGTATACAAATCTATCTATGCATATATCTGTATATGTATTTTATAATCACACACACACACACACACACACACACACACATATATATATATATGTGTGTGTGTGTATGTGCACATGCACTGTACACAGCAAGCCTTTTCTGTTGTATGTCAAGAAATGTCATATTATAAACATGCATCACAAACCACAGACACATTCAGCACACTCAATATATATGTATATGATGCATAAGAAGTTATGACAGTCTATTTTAGTATGCTGATGTCAGTCCTGTACAACTAGTTTTCCCTTTTTTAATATATATACATATATATATATATATATATATATATATATATATATATATATATATATATAAAATGAGAGAGAGAGAAAGAGAGAGAGAGTTTTAATCTCATTTCACTGAGTTATAGCTGCAATGATTTGTAGCTCAGTAATTTGTAAGGAAGCCAGTATACTGGGTTAGATATGAGAAATGTGATCAAAAAGCATTATTTTAATGAATTATATTACACGTTCCTGGCAAAGGCATGTTTGCAGCCAAATGCTTCTGCTCTGCAGTCCATATCTCTCTGACAGTACAGCAGACACATTTGCTTGATACAAAAGTTGCTCTTGTCTACAGAAAAGGATGAAAGTGGAAACTGATTCACTTGGCATGCATGCCCACAGTCATTCAGGGGGCTTGCAAACAGTGCAGACATTGCAGAGTGTTCCCTGTATAAGTCTTCTATAGTACTGCAAGCATAGAAGCATTCCGCATGTAATGATTCTATGACAGTCATGGTGGAGTTTTTTGCAACACTAACATTACAGTGTGACTCTCCCCTTATAGTGCAGGAAGCTATGTCACTGAGGGAAATGCATAAACTGTCATGTAATGACAATTTACATTTATGCTGAAGCCTGTGTAGTAAAGGTACAATATTTTTGGAATCAGGTACACATCTGGTACTTCACTTATAATATCTGTAATTTCATATCTACTTAATCTGCAAGAGGCCGCATGATGCTCTGCTTTTATAAACTCAAGTTTAGGAGAGAAATCTTCACTTATGGAATTGCACTACCCTGACCATAAATTATTTTAGTGTCTAATCCACTAATGGCATATCTATATATTAAGTATAATAAACCACGCAGCCAATTTCAAGGATGTTATTACTTTTATTTTTATTTCTCTGCATTGTATGTGCATCACTGACACATTTATCTATATCATGCATGCAAAATCAACTCCCCAGCAAATCAGAAATGCCACTTTAAAGCCTTGTATCAGCCCATTTAAGATAAAAAGAATTAATATGTGTATTGCATTTCTGACAATAAACACATACCTTACAAACTACCTCCACTTAAACTAAATCCTTATCAACAAAAATCTAACGTCTAACTTAAAAAAAAATAGCAATAAATAAAGTGAAATAAAAACAGATCCAAAAAACTACCAATCAGACATTGTCATTGTACTCAAAATGGAACATATCCTATCCTTAAATAAATACACTAAATAACATTAAACTATCTAAAATAACTACTAAATTATTAAATTAAAATCTCTAACTACAACCCTTACTGTACTACTAAACTAATACTAAAACTTACCTGACACATTATAATATATTAAAAATATATATTTTTTTAAAATAAAACTAAAAGTACCCATACAACAGCCAATTCATAAAATCTTATTTAAACTATTTAAAGGCCAAATAAGGCCACAAGCTATGCTAATAATGCAATTAACCCACCCCATTAAAATAAATGAAGAACGGTAACTAAAACAATAAACATTTGTCATTCCCAAATGTTGGTTTGAACCAGAGCTACATTGTTGCAATAATGGAATGTGGGATCAGTAAAATGAAAAAAATTAAGCAACAGACAAGTAATGGCTGCAATCGTTCACCACCTTTAGAATGCTATGTTATACAAGATTTATGGGCAGAAGGGTAATATGTTTTCCTACAGTGATGTCATTTTTCACATTCCTTTGAGTGTGTAGTATTATCTGTGCTGCTTAACAAAGCTAGACACTGAACATTGCATCACACTACAGATTACTTAACCAGACTTTGCTTTTGGGTCACCCCCAGAAAAGGATCCAGTGGAAATACATTTCCTTAATTTAAATCCTTGCATTCACCTTCAATGCAAATAATTCTCACCATTGATGAATACTGTTTTTTCTCGTTTCTTTTGCTCAGTTTTTTTTTTAATATCTTTCATCCAAAGGAATGAGTTAGTTCCTTCGCACACCTAATTTACAAATCTGAGAGAGGAGCACATACAAATACACATCAGCAAGAAATATGTCAATCAAGAATGTTAATAGAATGGAGCTTAGAGAGGTAGCTAGGCTTCCTGAGTTTACCCTCATTCCTATCCAGCTCATATTTAAAGTTTTAAACTGCTATGGAAGGGTACACTAAATAATCAAAGAAGGCATTCCATATATCCACATCAGTCGAAATTGAAAGTGGGCTCTTTTTCAGTTTTGAAAGTTGGAACATTATCTAGAAGGGATGTGGTTGTGTTTTGATAAATTTGCTCTTGACTAAAAACAAAAAAGAAGGATTCCTGACATCGATCTAGCCTAAACAGAGCAAAAGATATCAGCAAGTGCTATTGTTCCTCTGACACTGAGAACATGCTGAAAGTATGGTGAGTCTCGTCATAATCTGTTTATAACATCTATATTATCTTTACAGCATTCTACAAAATTATCTCAAAGAGTTTGTCATGCTTTTTATCCTTGCAATGCTACATTACAATCAGAGGGACAATTTCAAGCCCTGCTTTTAAAGTAGCATTTAAAATAATGTGGCAATAATCCTTTCAAGGTTAATAATGGCAAACATAAACATTTATCAACAATATGAATGCTATTTAATTTCACAAGGCATTTTTTTTTACATTGCATTCCTCATATTAATAGAGATGGCATATTTTCTAGTGTGTTACAGGGAACTACAACTATATAATGGTAAGTATTTTTGCAAATCAGTAAAGTGAATGGTGATACTTGCCTGCCAGATAAGCATTTGTTTGCATGGTTTCAACTCATTCTTAATGTTGTCAGGCTTGAACAAGCTTTTATGCCCTGTGTTTTATGTGTTTGATTTGCCTTGTTAAACATCTAGACCTTGAAAGTCATATAAGCAGTTGGTTTTGCAGATAGCAGAATACATATTGTTTAACAATTTTGCATGCTTAATGAAAAAAATATTGCAGATTCCCCATTGCTGCACAATAAAACAGTTGATTAATTTCCATCATTATATTAAAGGCTTAATATTTCTTCAAAGAGTATAACTTAAAAAAACAGTGTGCTTCATCTGCATGTATGTTTGCTCCTTTGAACACCAGAATGCAGTCGACTTGAGTGGTAACAATGCATCTGAGTGTGTTGCCCAGTAGCATCTCATTAATAGTAAAGCCACTAGGACTTGTGACATGTACGACCACAGGAAGTTCTTAGCGTTTTTGAAATGAAACTGGCAAAACAAGATCTGCCATTTAAGAAAGAAAAAAAGTAAAAAAGCATGCAGCATAATTGACTCCCAACTAACTAAATGAATATGAACTCCTTACTACTTGAGTGTTTTTTGCACTCATAAAACTTGAACACTGGAACATTATGTATTAATTGAACTGTGGATGCAAATATAATAGCATGAGGCCTGGCAATGGATAAAAAAGGCAACACGCCTTCACCTGCTACTATTACTAAGGTCATTAGAAGGTTTTCTGGCCTTTAAAAATGGCAGACCTTCACATCTTGATGACACAAGTTGAGAAGGTACAGGCTGTAGAAATGAGGTTGGGCAGTTTTGTGAGAGGACATTCCTTAACTATTTTCCTAATTTAATTTTCTGAAATGAAAGCTTTGTTTGTTTGTTTGTCCTGGCGCGTATGATGGAACTGCTACTTGTTGTTCTCATATGGCAACTTGACAACTGACATGGATATCTTCAGGGTCAATGGAAGAGGGGATTACTGGTAAAAAGATATTTTCAATGGACTCATCTAATTATAAGATGATAACCCATGTGACAATGCACTATTGGTTGTAATCTCACAATGGTCAATGAAAGTTGCATTTTTCCCAGAGCTGCAGTGAGCTTTAAGCTGATTATGTAAATAAAGGAGCTGCATGGGGAAAGCCATCTGCATGAGATGCAGAAGCTTTGCATCTCACACAGATGCAGTGTTCAAACTTTGCTACTTTCATGGACACTTACAGTCAGTGAGCCATTGCTCAGCTTTGTCTGGCTTAGTGGTATACCTTGTAGTAAGAACTTTACTCCCTGTTCAAAGCAAAATATCAGAGTCAACCTCAAGCTACCTATCTGCCAAGCTTCTAGTCAAATACACAAACACATCTGTAAATAGTTTCAGTCTGGAAACACATATCTTGAAACAGAGGCCAGTGGTAAGTTCAGCTCAACAAAGATAAAATTATCCGGCTCCACAAAGATAAAATTATGTCATCAGAAATCTTAACAAATGTCCAGAACAGTTCATTTAAAGGACGTAGAGGATGACAGCAAAATATAAGACAGCAAAATTATTTTATAGAAAAGCACATATTATTACAGGCATATAAATAATTCAAACATTTATATAACATATGCTAAAAGTCAACTGTAATGAGCCATTTGAAATTGTTTTGCCAAGTTTGCACTATAAGAATTTTAGGGTGATATCTTAAAAAGGTAAGATAAGCTGTATTCACCTGAAGAAGATTCATTTAGCTAATGACAGGAACATTGCCTTCTGTGAAAAAAAAATGGAAACAGTATTTTAAGAGTAGCAGACTGCATAGACTAGAGATTGAAAAAGGCATGCAAACAGTAAAATATTGATTAAAGAAGGAATTGCAAATGTTGGCTAAAAAAAATTCTGATAACTTAGGACAATGTTTACCTCGTACACGTTGCTGTACTATATCCACTAAATGCAATGTGTGTCTATGTGTTTCTGCTTTCCCAAGCAAGATTATTTTTCCAAGGATTCCTAAATAGTTTAATTTCAGTGCATAACCCTGTGCCAAGTTTACAAGCATTAAGCGAATGTTTGCACCACAGTGTTGCAATTTTGGATTCTGTCCCTTTTGTATTAAAGCAGGCATTATGTACCATTTTGCATAAATTTGTCATACATCTTCAATAATCCAGTCTTGTACATTAAAAGATACAAAAGATAAATACAGGCCCCATGTTCTACAGTACGGTGCAGAAAATGGCTACATCATTGTTTGTCTCCTGAATGAAAGTTTCTATTGTTTCAAACTGTAATCATGATGAATGTGGCTTGATTATGATAACATACTAAGCCTCGATTATCTTTTTCCACTTCTAAGAAAATTGTGGAAGCTTTCATATTTTAAAGCATTATTGATCTGATACAACCATCATAGTTCATACTGAAATGCAAAGGAGTAATTTCTGTTCTCATTTAATGTGGCATTTCATCACTATAATAGCAGTTCTATAGCAAGAGCAGTAGAAACAAGGAACAAAGAAGTGGTGGCAGTTTAATAAATTGATATCAACAAGGTTTTCAGAGTACTGCCATTTGAAGCATACCTAGTGTCTACAATTCAGGAATACAGTACTAAATGCACTTTTTATTTTGGTATCCTCAGAAACTCTGATAAACTGCATAAAAGTGTGACATAAAGCTACTCACAATTGTCAGTAGATAAAAAGTGAAGAGACTGTTGAATTGTGACAAAATGCTATGCATTGTTGTATTGTTTTTTAGACACACAAAAATAATGTTTTTAATGAAATGTAAAATGGTGTGATCAGAGAAAGTACCATGAGGTAAAGTGTCGGAAGTGTCATATTTTCCAACAGCAGGAGCCATTGCAAAGATATTGAAGTCATCATGGCAATCATTAAGCAAACTCCTTTGTTTTCATGTACAGAGTCACCAGTAAGTTAATAAAAGGATCATAACACCTACACGTGATATTTAATTCTAACAGTATGCATAAAAATATATATGCCTCACTATGGCTCACTGCTCAAGTAGAATCACTCTTTTATATTAGTAGCACTATTTTTTTAATTTCTGTACAAGGACAATCTCACACACACACACACACACACACACACACACACACACACACACACACACACACACACACACACACACACACACACACACACACACACACACACACACATGCACACATATTCTGGAAAGTCACTGAATTAAGTATACAAAATGGAAAAATGTGGCAAGTGAAGGGCTCCTTAATTGTACATACTGTAAATAACAAAATCACTTGCATTTATATTGACAAGTAACATATAAAATGCATTATCTATACTTTGTTACTTTACTGTATACAACATGGTGTATTCTTTAGTTTTCATGTAATTTTCTGTTTGCGACTTGTACCATGGTGTTTCCAGGATCATAGTTGAAAACTTATGTGGCCCTGTCTGGACAGGGGTGACATATAAATAGTCTGCTTATCTCTGGGTAAATCATGCCTAAATATAAGGGCTACAGGAGTGTATTTCTAGTTTTCTAAAGATCCTCATGGAACAATATTCTAGTAAGTACCTATGAACCTAAAAAAACATCTGTTGACTAGTTCCCTTACCTGGGAAATTTGACTTTGGACACTTTTCTAGTCTCATCTTATGAGCTCATTCTACTGAAAATTCAACTAGGAAGCCTCCCTCAGAAAAATAAATACTGCGGACAAACAACTGAAAAAATGAAAACAAGACAAAGGACACTTGGCTTTCCAAACTCACAAAAGTTTAATAGAGTAAGTGCTTTCTTACAGGCAAATACCTATACTTCTTCAAACTCAAAAAAGTATGACAAACACAATCACTTAAATAAGAAAACTTATGCTTAATTAATTAATTCATTAAGTCATTAATTATTTAATTCATTAACCCACCCTAAGCAGTCACATGACTTGGTTAGGTTGAATTAAATGGAATGAAGAAAAATCAGACCATTAACTCAAGTCACCCTTCAAAATAAAATCTTGGAAAAATATTTTACAATAATTTTACTACAAATAAATATCAAACATATATGTAAAAATATAAAATAAAAGGCTGTGCAATCACATTTATGATATTTGCCAGAAAAAGGAGCAGAATGCTTTAGCCAAGCATATTATGGCCTTCCCGAACCATACATTCTGCTTTAGGGTTCTTCAGATAGTTAAGAAAAGTGTTAGAGGAGGTGACCAAGTAAACAACCTAGAGATGGTTGAACTGGAATGGATTTTTAAACTTAGAGCGCATGTGCCTCCAGGTTTGAATGCTTGTGTTTCCCTTAAACCCATATTGAAAAATAGGAATTGATAATGTTTTAGTTGTTATTAACAAATGTAAATACATATTTTTGTATATATATTTTTTATATCCTTTTATATATTTCTGTGTAGCCTGTTAAGAATGGAGCTTTGATCTTTATTTGCCTGTATTTTATCCATATAGTAAGAAGTAGAGCCGTGAATATACTAGTTCATTATTATTCTATTTATTCATATGAACTATTTATGTATTCCATTTCTAACTTTAAGCTTTTTCACGATGTTTTAACATCTTGTTCTACATTAGTATGTTTATTAATAAGCTGTTTTTTGGGGTATGTATATAAGTTTGCCTCATATAATATTTCAGTTGTACTGTATGTCCTATGTTATATAGTAAGCTGGTTATAGATTGTTAGAATGTTTTGGTTCTAGTATTTGCACATCAATATATTCGCATACATCTAAGCGTTCTCTTTTCTGTATAGATCATCAGAGAGTAGGATTTATGTTTTATTTTACCTTTTTATATTTTATATTTTATAATAGCTATGCAGTTTCAATCTTTAGTAACATTTGCATAGTTTTACTTTTTAGTTAGTTAATGGTTGCATTTGCACCTCGTGCTATACAGAACAGCAGCCAAGCAGCATTTGTACATATACTTTTAAAGTTTTGTGCATAAAATTGAGCTTTGTTTAGCCAAACTGATAGAATTCTATACAGTATTTTGTTCTAAGTGTTGGATATCAGCATTTGTTTCTATTTTTGGTGTTTCTAATGAACTTTGTTTCAAAGTAACACATATAAAGTAGTCAGAGGGAGGGGTTTTGTCTTTGAGATAATAGTTAGCTTTGAGATTTATTCTATTAATTAGTTTACTAATTGAATAATTGGTCTACCTTGTATTAGTATAAAAAGGGCATGACTTTGACTTAAAATTTGATCTGAAGAAGCGTACGGTAACAGTACGCAAAAGCGCTTATCCTGTTTTTATCGTCGAATAAAACTACTTTGTGGATTTGTGCCATGCTTTTTGACTGAATTCCTTCAACGTGGTGGGTTCTACAGCGTTTGTTTTTCTGATATGTAAAAATATATATGTGTATAGGAAAATACTCCATATACAGAAGAATTCACAAATATATACACATAAAAATATGGGCGGCCACGGTGGTGCAGTGGTTAGCATTGTCGCCTCACAGCAAGAGGTTCTCCAGTTCGATCCTCGGCTGGGGTGCTTTCTGTGTGGAGTCTGCGTGTCTTCCCTGTGGTCATGGGGGTTTCTTCCAGGTGCTCCTGTTTCCTCCCACATCCCAAAGACATGCTGTAGGTGGATTGGACACTCTAAATTGGCCCTAGGTGTGAGTGTGTGTATGTGTGCCTTCTGTGGAAGGTTGAGTTGAGCTGGCAACTCAACACTGTAAAACTCCACTGCCAATCATGAGCAGACAGGTGATCTGCTGTGGCGACCCCTAACCTGGAAAAGCTGAAACAAGAAGAAGAAGAAATACATATTAAAATATATATATATATATATATATATATATATATATATATATATATATATATATATATGGGTCCACTACAGAATCCCGAAGACCAAAATCCCGAAAATTCAAAATCCCGAAAGCCCATAATCCTGAAACTCAAAATCCTGAAAACACAAATAATGCTAATATGTCACTATAAAGACACTAATATCTACCAACTGACCCTGACCCTAACCCTAACCCTAAGGTCCATCACTATCGCACACTCACCTGAACCGCCTAACACTAACGCACTTAATCTGCCGCCAACCCCAATATTTGTCACTATCGCATACATGCCTAATCTGCCCTAACCTAACTCACTTAAACCCTAACCCTAACATAAAACCAACCGCACACTTACCTGAACTACGCATGACCTAACACCACAGGGCTAACAATAGCAAAGCCACAATGACGTCAGTATATCCATTTTGTGTTTTCAAGATTTTGAGTTTCAGGATTTTGGGCTTTCGGGATTTTGAATTTTCGGGATTTTGGTCTCAGGATTTTGGGCTTCGGGATTATGAGCTTTCAGGATTCTGTAGTGGACCCATATATATATATATATATATATATATATATATATATATATAGGTTTGTGGTCTGCACTCTTGTAGGAGGAGAGGCTGGACTGCCCTTCTGAGCTGGGAATTCCTGGTCACAGGCTTATTGTGACTGCTTATTTGAACTGTTTTTTTTTTAAATTGGTGCGCCTTGTTGCTGTAGCATAGACTAGATTCAGGCCTACTGAATATAGCTTTGTTTGTATAACTTGAGCACTGATCCAGGCCATCTTTTTTGGAGAAGGTTCCCCTGTACCCTAGTAAGCAAGGGTGTGCAGTTAGAACTTGTCTGAATGAAGACTGCTGGAACAGGGCTCAGTTCTGAGCTTTTTTCTGGTTAATTGGGTAACTTGTTTAAATTAGTATACTTGTTTTCTATTGTTTTATATTTTATATCTATATATCTATATATATATATATATATATTTGTACTTTATTCATCTGCTTTTACTGTATTTGTGTTTCTTCCTACTTTATTACTGGGGGCATTGACTACAACTCTGATCTGCGATGTATAACAATAAGTATCCTTTTCTGTGCTTTTAAACTGTTTTTTGAGTGTATCTGCTTTATTTTCTAAAAAAAATAAATAAATAAATATATATATATATATATATATATATATATATATATATATATATATATATTTTTTTTTTTTTTATTTTACATTTGTTAACCGGGCTAGTCTGGCTGGATACATGTCCATTTTCAGCAGAGGCTCGAGGAGAAAAGCTCCACTATCATACTATAAACTTTACAGTTAAAACAATCAATGAATCAAAAACAATAAAAACAAAGACAAAAAGCAAACAACAATTAAATAAACAGTATAAAATATGAAAGCAGATAAAGGAACGGTTCTTATGTAGTTTAGAAAAAATGCAGAGGTAGTATAGCAATAGATAGCAGTGGAGAGGCAATATTAAAAAGAAATAATAGCTAGAGAGAGATTGTCATGGAAAGAGGAGTATTTGAGAAAAATAAAGTGACATAAGGAGAGTTAGTAACAGAAAGGAAGCATGCACAAAGTGGAAAAGTAAAGTTGTGCCTGGCACTAGTATTAAGAACATAGATTAGCATAGAAGTAGCCAGTAAGTGAGTAAGAGAAGAAAAGGTGACAAGAATGTAGTGATAAAGCATGAAGTAGGAGGATATCGGAACTATGAAAAAGCAGCAAGAGAAAGAAAGCAGGCTGGTCAGTAGAGGGAATTCAATCAGAAGTTAAGAATAATCAGTAGAAGTGAAAAAGGAGGGGAAATGGAAAGTGTGAAATCTTTGCTGAGCTCAGTCAGGATTGGAGCATGGGCATAGCCAGTGATTTTGTAAATGATTTTTAATTTGTTTTTTGAATAGGTGAAATGAGCTTAGGGAGGTCAGATCTCTGGGAAGTTTATTCCAATATATATATATATATATATATATATATATATATATATATATATATTTGTTTCCCACCTTTCTAAGCTAGTATAGTCCAGTTTTCAGGTTAGTGCTGAATTTAGGGCTGTGTTACAAATCTCTGTGTTTGCCCACACCTTACTTGGACAGAAAGAAGTTTCTCTGTTCACCTGTGAGAGAGGGGAGCTTTGAGCAGCCTATCTGTCCCTGGAGGAGTGGTTTCAGCCCAGAAATTAGTAGTTTATTGGCCATTTTGGGCTAATTTCTATTTCTTTCATTTCCCTGCTATAAATTCCATATGTGCCCAGTTTTGTGCACCGGGCAGCACCGGTTAGCTGGGGTAAAACTATTCCCGGCTCCACAAAGTCTACTCTTCAATTTTTCCCCTGGAACGAGACAAAATTTTAACTTAAGCACTCAAGCCATTCATTTCCAAGCCCTGCACTTGCTCAAAACTTATAGCAAGCACTTATAAGCCCTAGCAATAGAACCTCCTGTACTGCACAGAAGGACAAGGCTCTCTATTCGATCTTACCAGCCATCCAGTAAAACAGTTCACTGTACCTATCCAGGCATGTCCAAAGGGCAGTTTCAGGTGTACTCTCCAGTCCAACTGGTGAATATGGGCATTTTGAGGAAATGTTACAACTGCCTCATGTACACAGACAACCCCCTCCTCCTACCACCAAACACTAATACATGCGAGAGATGCAGTTATACAGCCAAACTAGAGGCTAAGCTCTCTAAACTCAAGACTGGATCAGACAGTCAAGATGAGAAGGGAAATACTTGCATCACACCACCAGTCTTACATATACCCATTAAACCTGCACCTGCAAACAACACACATAAATACAGGAAAACATACTCGGAGGCTCTAAATAAAAAACTGCAAAACCAACAGAGACCTCCAAAGCAAACATCCAAGCAACCTCCACACCCCAACACAAACCATGAAACACATACTACACAAAACTAGTGTGCCATGCAATCACAACCCTTAAGGCAAAATAACATACCCAACATACTAATAATAGGTGACTCTATAGTCAGGCACACTGACGTCCCACTCACTAGGCTGAATAAGGAAAAGGTTACTGTTAGCTGTCTGTCGGGTGCCAGGATCCGCCACATAATACAAGCACTCAGGTCACTCCAGAACAAGTACAAATATGACTCTGTCATTGTTCATGTTAATGTGAATGACCTGAGCCGTACCTCCCTGGACTACATGAAAAGAGACATGGAAGAGCTCTCTGATCACGTAGCACAGGCCGGTATGACCCTGATCCTGAGTAGCATCCTGCCCTCACCAAGAATTATACCACGGTATAAAGAAAAAATTCTCATTTCAACAATTGGCTATGTTTCTATGTTAATCAAAGGGGATCCAGTGTCTGTCTGCCTGGGATGACATGCTCGACAAGCCACGGTGCTTCGCTAGAGACGGCTTATACCTGTCACCCTTAGGCTTTCAAATACTGGCCAAGGCTCTTGCCACCCCCATAGTGCCTTTTTTAGGCAAGGCTCAAAAGACAAACCCACCACCGTAAATAGCACAAGTAACAAAAAAACTGAGGGTAATGCTACTCAATGCCAGAAGTCTAAACCTCAAAATGCACGCACTCGAGGCACTCCTCAGTATGGAGAAAATTGATATATGTGCAGTAACGGAAACCTGGTTTAAGGCTCTAGAGAGCACCCCAGCACTACCAGGCTACAACTCATACCATATATTTTGGCCACAGAATCCAAACCGAAATACAAAAGGCAGTGCATATCCATGTTCATCAAGGATATCCACACCTCCTGGTTAGTGGCACAGCACGATGCTTCAGAGATCATCCACGTGCAACTAACAACGGGCAAAACTGCAATTCAAATTGTAGCTTGCTTCAGATCACCCACCATGTCCTTGCACCCCCATTCCACATATCTGGAAACACTGGGAAACATAAAGGTCCTACCAAACACCCTGATATTGGGTGATTTCAATTACACAAACATTAATTTTGAGAACTACTCAAGTACTAACTCCCTTGCCCAAATTTTCCTAGAATTTATAAACTCAAATACCCTGGCTCAACTGGTCAACACTCCCACCAGAGGTGACAACATATTGGACCTGGTCATCACCAGCATAGGTGACAGGTGTTCCACACCAGAGGTCAACCCCTCGCTGGTTAGGATCTGACCATAAACAAATCACTTTGGATATCCATATTCCGCCGCCACCCCCGGGACAAGAAAACCACCGTGAAAAACTTTTCAAAAGCAAACTTCACGTTACTTAAGACCAAGGTAGAAAGTTTCAAAGCCCGCATGCTGAAGGATAACACTGTCCAAGCTGTAAAATCCTTTTACTAATGCATTCTACGGGCAGCTACAACAATGCATGGATCGTGCCATCCCAAGCAAAACCAAGACTCACTCCTCCAAGAAAAGGAAACCAGTCTGATGGACTCCTGCCATAAACAAGCTATACAATAGAAGGATGAAACTAGTACAGAAAAGCGTAAAATCCCAGGAAGGGAAGACATGCCTGATCAGTATCAGCAAGAAACTACGCTCCCTCATAAAATTATCCAAGGCGAGCTTTGAAAGAAAAATTGCCAAGGACTCCAAAGATAACCACAAGGCATTCTTTAGCAATGTTAAGAATCTAAGTGGCAATGCTCAGATCTGCTCGGAGTTAGTGCAGAATGGCAGAAAATACACTGAACCAACCGATATCACCAACATCCTGGCAGACAGGGTCAGTGCAAACTTCAACCCCCTCTCACCCACAAAAGGGCCCATAATGATACCAGGAGAATGTAGAGTCCCTGAAATCACAGACACTCAGGTTAAAACAGCCCTCTCCAAAGCCAAAAACACAGCATCAATGGGACTGGACGGTGTCCCAGGCTGTGTCCTACATGATCTCAAAGACAAACTAACCCCTCACCTAAACACACTGTTCAAACTCAGCCTCTCCACAGGTTGCATAGAGTGGCGCACAGCAACAGTTATTCCGCTCCACAAATGTGGAGCCACAACAGACCCTGGGAACTATCGCCCTATAAGCCTGACTAGTTTGGTCTGCAAGGCTATGGAGTGCATCATCATGGAACTCATTAACAGAGACATTGGGAATATCCAATCACTGGACCCTACCCAGTTTTGCTTTGTAAAGGGCAGATCATGCCTCCTAAACCTGGTGGACTTCTTTGCGACAGTTACCAAGGCTATAGACAAGGGAAAGTTGGTACACACAGCCTACCTAGACCTGGCTAAGGCCTTTGACACCATACCCCATTCTGGTATTATAGACAAGCTCACCAGCCTGAACATAAACCCCTACGTCACAAGATGGGTTGTCAACTGGCTCACAGACAGAACCCACATGTTGAGAGTTGTGGGAGCTAGGTCTGACTCTAAACCAGTTACAAGTGGCATTCCCCAGGGTTCAGTCCTAGGACCCCTCCTGTATGTCATATACTTTTCAGACCTTACTTTTTGTATATACTTTTCAGAGGTACAGGAGGACTATGGCTGACCAAGTTTGCAGACGACTGCAAACTAGGGGCTATAATTGACTCTCCAGCAGACACAGACATTCTCCAAAAGGGTCTCACTGAGACGGATACCTGGTGTCAAAATCATGGCCTCAAGCTAAATGCCAAAAAGTGCATAGTCATCCCCTTTGGAAAAAACAAAGTACCCACAAACTACCACTTAGGTGGTAGTCCCCTAAATATGGAAGACATAATAAGGGATCTAGGGACCCAAGTAGATAGTAATCTCACGTTTGATAATCACATTGCCAAAGTGGTTAGAAACTCCTTCTACATGGCCCACCTAATCACAAAAGGGTTTGCATCCAGATCAAAAGAGGTCATTGTGCCCTTCTACTCATCACTCATCAGACCCATCATAGAGTACAATGCCCCATTTGGGATGTACCTTACAAGACACCTGCAACAGCTGGAAAGACCACAGAAGTACCTCACCAGGAGGATCACTGGCCTCAAACAGATGCCCTATGCAGCTCGACTGAAGAAACTCCAGTTGTACTCAGTTGCATACCGCCTTCTCAGAGGTGATCTCTGCCTGACATACAAGGCCATGTCCAACCCAGAATTGATGGACATGCTACAACTAAAGAAAACCTTATCCCCTCGAGCCACATGCTCTAGGGATCTAAACCTCACCACAACAATAAATAGGATGTGTGGAGGGATAAATTCCTGTCCCAGAGACTTCCCAGGCTTTGAAACAAGATCCCATTCTACATTAGGCAGTGTTCCTCGCTAACACTCTTCAAAAGAAACCTTGACGAGTGGATGGGAAACAGAAAGTTTTCCTCAGGGATCACTTCAGTGGCTCTGCTGGACAGAGGCACAGGGAACTAATCTAATGGGGCGGTGAAACCAAACACATTCTATCTAAACTTATAAATGCCTAGTACCCACCTATGAACCTATGAACCTATATATATGTATATATATATATATATATATATATATATATATATATAGATAGATAGATATAGATATATATAAAAACTATAAAACTATTATATCTCATTAAACTCCTTAATTTCAATTTACATGCTATTGAGCAAACATATTTGTTGATACCCGGATACCTAAAAGCATCACATCAAAGTTGCCAAAGGAGTTCACATCTTTCCAGCCACAAAGAGACTGGTCCACCCCTAATTAATCCAACCACTTGGTCAATAACACGGAACACAAAGGAATGGTCTGGGTAAGTAGCTATATGTTTAGCAAGGGCATTTTCAACCCTCCCATTCCTTATAGCATTTAAGTGTTCATATAAACAGTCCATAAGTCTCCTGTCAGTTTTTCCTACATAGAAAACTGGACAACACCATATCCTTTATGAACAGAGATAGCTTATAAATGCCTGATCCTCAATGTACTGGTTTGAATACAGGACATCATTATTCTTTCAGGAAAACTTGGCTAGGCTTAGAAAGACCCTCTAGGTCATTAGCCTATTAACAATCTATGAATCTATGGTTTTGAAACAAAAGTAAATTATCTATGTATCAATCTGTGTATCTATCTATCTACCTACCTATCTATCTATCTATCTATCTATCTATCTATCTATCTATCTATCTATCTATCTATCTATCCATCCATTTATCTACACATAGGAGTGCTTAAATTAAGCATAACTCCTTGATTATTTCCATGTTGTTGACACACTTTGGTCAACAAAATAAATGGTCAACTGGTGTGCAAGATCAACAATTTCTGATGTCGGGAATATTTCCGTGAATTGAGTTGGAATAGATAATGGGCAAAATCAATATTTTAAAATTTGCATGCTGTAAAGAATAACTTTGGATCAAACATATAACTGCGTCAGTGTTTGCGGATATGCTATATATCTATATCTGTCTATATATATATGTATATATAGATGGATAGATACTTCTGTGTGTATGTGTGTGTGTGTGTGTATGTGTGTGTGTGTGTGTGTGTGTGTGCATGGCACACACACACACACACATGCACAGCTAAGTATTTGTGTGCTTCATCAGCAGTTTAGTTACATGGATGCGTTACCTTAATTTTTGTATTTCACTTTGCATAACTGTGTGTTACTTATTGCCACTAAAGCATTTGCATTTTAGCTTACCAAAATGGTTTATCCTAAATTTAGTTGAAATACATGGAGGGTTTCCTGAGTTCTTATCTTGGGATGCAGTTGACCCCAGCAGGCTAGTGCTTTTTTTTTTTAAAACAAAAAAGGCTGAATCATTGATGGCTAGTTGAAAACTGGGCCTGTTCAATGTTAGGATATCAGTGTTTCTTTTAAAGGAGCAGGTAAGCACCCTGACTATTTTTTGGAGAGGAAAAGTAAGAAATGATGTAGACTGACCGTCATCAGAAGTGCAGCTTGTCATGTTATAAGTAACCAGTGTCGTTTCTCTGGAAGACAATAACAGACTTTGAAGGTAACCAGCTATGAAAATAGAAAAACAGTCAGCATGCTTTGCTTGCAGGTATGTTTATTTGTTATTTGTTTGTTTGTTTTTTTTTTAATTAGATTTGTGTATGCAGATGTGTGAAAAAAGCAATTTCGGCCACAGCTTAATTGAGTTTAGGCAGAAGTACACTTTTGAAGGACTTTTCTAGATTTCGGATTTATAATTTACAGCCTTTATAACATTTGTTTGCCGAGGACCTTTTCCACTGTTGCTTCAATGTGGCGTTTACAAGACATAAGAGCTTAAGATGAAGACCAAGGTATTTTTACTGAAAAAACAGATTGATGATCTTGTTTAAAGGGTATTCAAAATGGACTAGATTGGCATTAACAGGCTTTTGCACTCCCCCAAAAGTAATGAATTCTGATATTTGGGGTTTATTGAAAGCTTGCTTTGAGAGACCCAGTACTTCCACTGCCAAGAAATCTACTTATAGTTTGAATTGGTTGTTATTTGAAGTAGTACCACAGATAAGAGGAAGGATCTCTGCAAACATTGTTATGTTTAATGATGGAAGTTCTTTTTTAGATTATTTAATCAAAGGAGTAACATTTTTTATGTATTAGATTGCACATGCAAAAAACAGTTTTTATAACAAATCCATATGTATGGACATATTTGATCATTTATTCCTCCTTGGTTAAGTTAACTCCTTACATGAATGTAAAGAAAATGCTAGTTACTCCCTCTCCTGAATATAAAAATCCCAGGATAGGTCACCTAGGAGTTCAGTTACAGCAGCTGCACAAAGCCTATTTAAACACTTCTCTTTGTGCATGCATTAGACATAAAATGAGACCACGAAATAATGAAAATTAACTGGATAAACTCAATCTAAAGAATACACAACACATGAACAATCCAATAATCCAAACTGCAGCTCAGAAAAAAATAGCTAAACATAATAGTTCTATGCTGGTTCTTTTGCTATAAAGCTTCAGTGCAGAGGATGCCATTTAAAAGTATTGGGCAAAGCTTTTCAACAACTGGAGGATAAAAGGTTCATTTTGCACAGGGACCTTAAGTTGATTAAGGAGCCTTCAGCTAAGAAGTTAGAAAAAGTAAATTTTACTACCAGATATGTGAATGATCACAAGAGTCTATGGAGTGTTTTAGGAAAGTGCAGATAAGTTATTGGGCGACAACCATATTTGTTATTCAGGAAATGCTACTGTTAAGGAATATTCGTCTGTGGCAAGTCAAAAAAAAAGCATTATATAGGGCACATATAGGTTTTGCAAATATTAGTGGTGTCAGTAAACTGTTCATAGGAGCAATCATTTTTGTAACATCACTACTGGATGCACTTATCACAGTATTTGTCAGGTAAGACTACCAGAATTGTATATTAAGCCAATTGATAGTGTGCTAATTATTATCTTGAAAAAGCTCAAAGAAAACTAGCACTTTTTGTAAGACCGCATACTTATGATATAATGAAACATGATTCGGCAATGCTTTGTGCAAACATATTAATAAAATGAATAGTGATCATTGTTTTAACTTTGCATTTATATGTAGCATCAGTGAAAAGTTCCAAGCAGGCATACACAATTTATTACCGTTTCTTGAGACAAAGTGGCAAAACATTTTTTTAATGTATGCTCACCCAGATTGAATGGAATATTCACTGTATTTCCTATATTGAAACATAAGTCTCTATATGTACTGAATTAGCACTGTGTGACTTTTAAAATATATTATTTTTTTTAATTGGGTCTACTACAAGTATTTAAATGCTAGTAGCTCATGGAACATTAATGTCCTGCAACTTGCTCTAAATGCAAATACCTTAACCCCAACTAGAATGATCCTACTTACGTACTCAGCACTCTAACCACCCTCCCTTATTGAACTGCACAGACTTAACGCTGACCATATAACTTCCAACCATTTCCTAGCCTTAACCATAGCACTCCTCCCTTGCTCCAAAACCCTAAAGACCCCGACAATTCCATATATCTAAAACTCAGCTGTCCTTCCCCAAACCTAAAGTCCATGATTGGTCCCCAACCCTAAGCTCCACTTCTGCTTCCTAACCCTAACTCTAAAATTCACTGCCTGAAACCCTAAAGTACCCCCCTACACACACACACACACACACACACACACACACACACACACACACACACACACACACACACACACACACACACACACACTCCTCCCACTCAGTCCCATGACTGCTTCATTTATCTTGCTTGAACCCTCCTATTGTGTTTGGGGGATGTATAAGCTGCAGGATGTCTGTGTCCTTTTTCAAGACACTGGACTTCGAACACCTAGGAATCAAGTGACTGTAACAGATCCTTTTCAGTCTTAATAAAATACATTTTCACATAGTGAGAAACATACATTGATTCATTTTATGTTATGCTTCTTACACTGTGTGTTCCCTTTTGGATTATTGTAGTTGATGGATAAAGTGGAACTATATGGTCAAAGAGACAAAACACTCCTATTAGACAGCCTGTAGTTGTTTACAAAATAAAATCTATCTTTTTGTAAAAACATCAACAATATGGAATTGCAATGGATTCTACTGTACCGCAAGTTAGTTCTAAACTAGTATTGACTTAATGGAAAATATATAAATTGCCAAAATCTCTTCAAGCAGCACTGCTGTTATAGAATATCATTAGTTTAAAAACAAATGCCTTAACTTCATTAATGGTTCCTTTACTAAATCACGCTATATTCTGTTTCTGGAACATACTGACACGTATGTAGCATACAGTATGCATACAGTCTGTGCTGTTGCAGAATACATAATGGATGTATCTTAAGGACACATAAATATAAAAATAAAGAAAAAAGCAAAACAAGAGGATTTTCTTAATGTTTGGTGGTTTTTTTCAAATTTATTTTGTGGCATGCCAGGAATAAAAATGATGGTTATTTCTATATTTATTTTGGTAGCCATAATGTTCATTTTGGCCACTGATCTGTTTGACAGTTATACTGAATTTATGCTCTGAAGAGTATGCAGGGTAGTCTACAGTGGTGTAAAATTCTTGTAGTGTATAACATCTAGAAATAATGAGATGGTTTATTTGATAAGTTGCAAGAAGTACTAAAGTGAACTATCCTGCAGTTCAGTAGTAGAAAATCTATTATCCAGAAAGAAGAAGAAAATGAAACACACTAAAAATGCAAACTGTGCTGCTGTAAAAAAGAAAAACAGAAATTGAGGTATAAGAATGATCGCCTCCTAGTGGTATGTATCAATCATTAGTTGTGTAAAATGGTGCAACAAATGATCAGCAGTCTTTACAGTTTTTAACAATATACAGGGGGTCTCAAGGCAAGAATGAAAGTAGCATGTATCACATGCCATTTATTTTCTAAAGACTAGCGTTGTAACCCAGGTGTTTTGTGAAGAATATTACTGCCAAGTGGTCAGCCACGGCTGAGATGATGACTCGAACAAGGTAGAACTTTATTGGCCCAAGAAAACTCAGAAGATTTGGGATCAGAACAATTTAGAAAGAAACCATGGATTGCATGGCTTTCAGTTTTGCAAGCGAGCATTAACTTCTTATTTCAGTAGAAACCAAGCATTTCAGAATCCTTCTTTCCTAAAAATGGGAATACTTTAACTGCTTATGGCAGTACCATAGGAATCACACTATCAGCTGCTTGCAGGGTCCCAGATAATGTTTTCAATCCCATACTGACGAAAGTGACAGAACACATTATGTCCTCCATACTTTACAGGAATGTTTGAGGCATAAGAGATAGGGGACAGCTACTACACATATAACGGCATTACATATTTACTTATCAGTATGATTCAAAAAGATGAATCTAAAATGACCTCATTTGCAGAGTAAATGTGTAAATAACCCTAAACCTATGCTAGTAAGCAGCAATTTAAATACAAGAATACAGAGTTGCAAAGGAAGGGAAAATAGAATATGCACTGCCATATATTTTAAAAGTAGGTACAATTATTGACTTCACTTAAAGAATTTTTTTGATTGCATTTTGGTACTTCTGTATACAAGAACATACTAATGAAAGGTCATTGGGTAAAATATTTCATTTAGTGTCAGTGATGTGCTTGTACATACATGGTCAGACTACAGAAGGGGTCATTGTGAGAAATGTTTCATTTTGGTGTCAGTGAAGTGCTTGTGTATACATGAGCAAACTGCAGAAGGGATTGTTGGGAGTCTTTGGTGTCAGTAAAGTACCTGTGCATATGTGGACATGTCACTGAAGAGATTGTTTGGGGAATTGTTTCATTTTAGTGCTTGTGCATACTTGATAAAGCCAGTGAAAGAATTGTTGGGAGAAATGTTTAATTTTTCATGCTTGTGCACGTTTGGCCATACTACTGAAGGGATTGATTAGGGAAATGTTTCATGTTGGTGTTTGTGCATACTTAGTGAAACTACTGAAGGGATTGCTAGGGGAAATTCTTCATTCTGATACTTGTGTATACTTGGTGAAACTACTGAAGAGATCAGTGGGAAAAATGTTTAATTTTTTTCTGCATGTGCATACTTGGTGAAGCTACTGAAGGGATTGCTTGGGAAAGTATTTTCACTTTGGTGTGTAATAAAAATTGTACATACTACTGAGTGGATAGGAAGGAAAATGTTTTGTTTTTCTGCTTATGCATACTAGGGAATATTACTGAAGTGATTACTGAGAGAAATGTTTCATTTTGGTGCTTGTGCATAGTGGTGAAACTACTGAAGGAATCACTTTGGGGGAATGTTTCATCTTGGTGCTTGTGCATAGTGGTGAAACTACTGAAGGAATCACTTTGGGGGAATGTTTCATCTTGGTGCTTGTGCATAGTGGTGAAACTACTGAAGGAATCACTTTGGGGGAATGTTTCATCTTGGTGCTTGTGCATAGTGGTGAAACTACTGAAGGAATCACTTTGGGGAATGTTTCATCTTGGTGCTTGTGCATAGTGGTGAAACTACTGAAGGAATCACTTTGGGGAATGTTTCATCTTGGTGCTTGTGCATAGTGGTGAAACTACTGAAGGAATCACTTTGGGGGAATGTTTCATCTTGGTGCTTGTGCATAGTGGTGAAACTACTGAAGGAATCACTTTGGGGGAATGTTTCATCTTGGTGCTTGTGCATAGTGGTGAAACTACTGAAGGAATCACTTTGGGGGAATGTTTCATCTTGGTGCTTGTGCATAGTGGTGAAACTACTGAAGGAATCACTTTGGGGAATGTTTCATCTTGGTGCTTGTGCATAGTGGTGAAACTACTGAAGGAATCACTTTGGGGGAATGTTTCATCTTGGTGCTTGTGCATAGTGGTGAAACTACTGAAGGAATCACTTTGGGGAATGTTTCATCTTGGTGCTTGTGCATAGTGGTGAAACTACTGAAGGAATCACTTTGGGGGAATGTTTCATCTTGGTGCTTGTGCATAGTGGTGAAACTACTGAAGAAATCACTTTGGGGGAATGTTTCATCTTGGTGCTTGTGCATAGTGGTGAAACTACTGAAGGAATCACTTTTGGGGAATGTTTCATCTTGGTGCTTGTGCATAGTGTGAAACTACTGAAGCAATCACTTTGGGGGAATGTTTCATCTTGGTGCTTGTGCATAGTGGTGAAACTACTGAAGGAATCACTTTGGGGGAATGTTTCATCTTGGTGCTTGTGCATACTTGGAGATAATACTGAAGAGATTGCTGGGCAAATGCTTCATTTTGGTCTTTATGCATACCTGGTGAAAGTACTTAATGGATCACTTGGGGAAATGTTTAATTTTGGTACTAATGCGTACTTGTTCAAACTTCTGAAGGGATTGCTTGGGGTAATATTTTACATGAGTGTTTGTGTATTCTTGGACATATTACTGAAGGATTTGTTTGGGGAAATATTACATTTTGGTGTTTGGGAAATATTTCATTTTGATGCCACTGAAGTACTTGTACATACATGGTCAGAGTGCTGAACTAATTGTTGGAAAAAAATATTATTTTTTGTCATTTCAGTGTTTGTGCATAATTAGACAAACAACTGAAGAGGTTGCTGGGTAAAATAATTAATTTGTGTGTCAACAAAGTACTTGTGTATACTTAGACAAACTACCAAAGGGATGGCTGGGGACAAGGTTGTGGATTGCAACTCAGATATCAAAGGCAAAGCATTGCTTTCAGCAACAGATGTGTGTACTATGGAGATATTGGATTATGAATTGTAAGAACACCACTTTAAAATGCACTGCTTTGCACATTTTTCCATCTCATTATACTTAAAGCATTTCACATTAGTGTAAATGGCCTCTATGAATCTTGCCTTTGCTATGCTCATTCGTAGACATCAGGGATACTTCCATTATATTTGCGCAAATGAGTATGAATACCACGTTGTAGTAATTAAAATTTGAAAAGCGAATATTATTAATGTGTAACTGGAAAAAAGTGTCTGCAACCTTTAAAAAATATCATCTTTGGTCTCTTAATATTATTGACATTCCCAAATTATGTCTGAAAAGCATGCATTATGAATGTACTTACAGAAGCCATTTACTTACAAGTATGTTTACAGTCTTTAAAACCCCTCTACCTATAACTGATGAAAATAATTTTATCTAATGTAGAGCAGTATATGTGTTAATGAATTTGATCAAAGGAATGAAAGCTGTTTGTAATGTTTTGAAAAGATATATGGGATTTGATTGTCTAACACAATGCCCCATCAGAGATTCATGGCTTGCTGATATGTAGAAAAGGAATAAAAAAAACATGTTGCAATTTATTAAAAATCAGTGCAATCTTATCTGACAGATAACTAATTAGATGTCTGGATGGATGCACCAGGCAGGTAAGCTCTTACAAACTGTCTAAGAAAGAAGTTAATAATATATTTTTGCATTATTTATATCTTCATAATATTAATAATAAATTAAAATGATGTATTCCCCATTTACTGATTTATATTTTTAAAATTATTTTTAAAGACCAAAGATGTTTGAGAATATAAACCACTTCTATTGACAAATCAGGGCCTGACAATGCAGTGGAATACTATCTTCTTAACTTTTTTTTTCTAAAGAAGGCAGAGAAAACATGTTGTGTAATGTTTATGGGCATATGCTTATGCAAATGCCCAACTAATATACCTTCATAGCATTTCTTAGTAATCATATGGTTTCATGGGCACTATATAAATTACCATCAACCCTGCCATGGATCACTGTAAACATGCCAAAGTAGTTTTTTCCCACTTACCTGTTTGCTAATCTGCTGGTCTAAAATAAGACAGTCAGTGATGCAGTTTTGTGCATATCACTCCACACCTGCCCTACCTGTACTCTTTGCATAATTTAAAGCCATCAGCACTTTAATACTTGTAAGGCCACAAACTTTTCTGTGGTGCCATTTCCGGCCACCATAATATTCAACGTCAAAATATTTTTATGCCATCATCAGTTTAGTAAACAATTAAGAATGGTATTACCTATCTACCTGGAAATTCAGCCTTGTTCATGTGCATGTGTTCAAACTACATAGTTAGATTATGTTTAATATTGATTTGTAGTATTTATCATTCCCCATTTTTCTTCAAGTGTGCACATATTAAGCTGCCATAATACCTCTTCATATCCATTGCCTGAATATGAGACTTTGCACCATCTCAAAACCTTGTTCTGCAACAACATTGTGCAGATTATCTGATTGCTAAATACAACATAGAAAACAATAGTTTGCTGGATTTACAAACATGTAAAGAATTTATTCAAGATAAACTAAAAGTAACATCTGACACAAAATAGTAACATCCCTAAAATCCTAGACTTCCTCTCTAACACTAAAAGTAACTCAACTGAAAATACTTGTTTATTATCAATTATTTATAAAATTATTAGAAGCGAACTTATTTCCTATGATAGGTCTTTCTGGTTATATTCAACAAAAATTAACAAAGATGAACTATCGGATAATAATACAAAAACTAGTCTTGCAATCAGCAGCAAAATCAACATCCTCTCCATACTGGAAAAAATTCAGATTTTAATTTCTACACAGAATTTTTCTTACACCTCTTAAGATGGCAATTATATAAAACAGAAAACGCAAAATGCTGGAGGTATGAAACAGCATTTACTGCTGATTTGATGAGTTCTCTTCTTCTGGACAGAGTTCACAAATTTTTGCAAAGCATTGCGGTCAGATAATTGTGCCATTACAGATACCCTTATATTATTTAACGCACCTATACTAGAAGTTATCCCAGCATTACAAATACCTCTTCATTGGAGTATTTTAGCCATCACAAAGAAAATCCTTACTAAAAATGTGAAAATGAAGCCTACTATCTCTTTTAATAATGAATTTATTTGCTTAGCTAAATCAGTTTGCAACAATGTAATACTCGCTATAAAAAAATGAGAACAAAGAATATGACCCATCGATTAATTGATTGGCACAAATTACATAATTTATTAGAAAAATTTTAATAGTTTTATATATGTACAAACTTGCTATGGACTCTGTAAATAGTTTGTGTATTTTTTTGTGTTTGTACTATCATTAAATAGTTAAATGATTATTGTTTTGAAACAATCAAAATGAAAAATGTAAAAAAAAAAAAAAAAACTTGTTCTGCAATCCCCCATCATTTCTATGTGATGCTTAGTCTAAATCATAGTCAATCTTTCAGAGATAGCCTTCCCTCTCTGGAGATGGACAAGAGTCCCAAGAAATTCAGCCTTTAACTTAAAAATCCTAACAGTCTGTAAAGAAGAATTGTTAAGCTGTGAATATAAATACTAACTTGTACTATACTGTAAATGCTACAGCATACTTAGAGAAACTACTGAAGGCGTCACTTAGGGAAATATTTCATTTTGGTGCCAGTGAAGTCGACTGCTGAACTGATTATTAGACAAAATAATGTATTGTTTGTAATTTCATGATTTGTGCATAATTAGACAAACAACTAAAGGGGTTGCTGGGGAAAATAATTAATTTGCGTGTCAAGGAAGTACTTTTGCATACTTGGACAAACTACCAAAGGGATGGCTCGGGGCAAGTTTGTGGACTGCAACTCAGATATCAAAGGCAAAGCATCACTTTCAACAAGAATTGTGTGTACTATGTAGATAATGGACTATGAATCGTAAGAACACCTCTTTAAAATGCACTGCTTTGCAGATTTTTTTTAATTCCATCTCGTTATACTTAAGGCATTGCACATTAGTGTAAATGACCTCTAGGAATTTTGCCTTTGCTATGCTCATTCATAAACATCAGGGATACTTCTATCACATTTGTGCAAATGACTATGAATGCCACCTTATAGTAATTAACATTTGAAAAACAAATAATATTAATGTGCATTTGAAAAAACATGTTTGTGAGCAGATCTACAACCTTTAAAAATATCATCTTTGGTCTCTTAATATTATTGACATTCCCAAATTATGTCTGAAAAGCATACATTATGAATGTACTTACAGAAGCCATTTACTTACAAGTATGTTTACAGTCTTTAAAAGCCCTCTTTCTTGGCATTTTGATATAAAGGATAAAAACAAGTTTTATCTAATGTAGAGCAGTGTATTTATTAATGAATTTGATCAAGGAATGAAAACTGTTTGTAATGTTTTGAAAACATATATGGGACTTGATTGTCTAACACAATGTCTCATCAGAGATTCACGGCTTGCTAATATGCACAAAAGGGATCAAAAATTCATGCTGCAATTTATTAAAAATCGGTGCAGTCTTATCTGACAGGTAATTAATTAGATGTCTGAATGGATGCACCAGGCAGGTAAGCTCTTACAAAACGTCTAAGAAAGAAGTTAATAATATATTTTGCATTATTTATATCCTCAAAATATTAATAATAAATGAAAATTATGCATTCCCCATTCACCAAATTATATTTTTAAAATGATTTTCAAGGAGTGAATATATATGGGAATATAAACCACTTCTATTGACAAATCAGACCCTGAAAATGAAGTGGAATACTATCTTCTTAACCTTTTTTTTAAAGAAAGCAGAGAAAACATTTTGTCTATTATTTATCGGCATATGTTTATGCAAATGCTCAAGTAACATATCTTCAAAGGATTTCCAAAGCATTTCTTAGCAATGATAGTGTTTAGTGGGCACCGTATAAATTCCCATGTACACTGCCATGGATCACTGTAACCATGCAGAAGTAGTTTTTGTCCCACTTACCTGTTTGCTAATCTACTGATCTATTATAAGAAAGTAAATGATGCAATTTTATGCATGTCACTCCACAGCTGCCCTACCTGAAATCCATGCATAACTTAAAACCGCCAGCACTTTAATACTTGTAATGCCACAACCTTTTCTGTGATGCCATTTCCTGCTACCATAATATTGAATGTCAAAATAATTGTTTATGCCATCATCACTTTAGTAAACGATTATGAATGGTGTTACCTATCTACCTGGAAATTCAGCCTTATTCTTGTGCATGTGCTCAAACTATGCAGTTTTGTTAGATTCTGTTTAATCCTGATATGTAGTATTTATTATTCCCCATCTGTCTTCAAGTGTGCACATATTATGATGTCTTAATACCTCTTCTTATACAATGCTTGAATATCTGTGGCCTTGCACCATCTTAAAACCTTGTTCTACAACAATATTCTGCAGATTATCTGATTACCAAATACAACATACAAAACAATAGTTTGCTGGATTTACAAACATATAAATAATTTATTCAAGATAAACTAAAAGTAACATCTGACACAAAATAGTAACATCCCTAAAATCTTAGACCTCCTCTCTAACACTAAAAGTACCTCAACGTAAAATACTTGCTCATTATCAATCATTTATAAAATGATTAGAAGCGAACTTATTTCCTATGAAAGGTCTTTCTGGTTATATTCAACAAAAATTAATAAAGAAGAACTATTAGATAATGCAAAAACTAGTCTTGAAATCAGCACTAAATCAACATCCTCTCCATACTGGAAAAAATTCACATGGAAATTTCTACACAGAATTTTTTACACATCTTAAGATGGCAGTTATATATAAAACAGAACATGCAAAATGGTGGAGGTGTGAAATAGTCCTTAATGTTGATTGCCAACATATGATTATTGAATGCAATATAGTTCTCTCCTTCTGGACAGATTTCAGAAATTTTTGCAAAGCATTGTGGTCGAATAATTGTGCCATCACAGATTCTCCCACATTGTTTAATGCACCTATACCAGAAGTTATCACAGTATCACAAATATCTCTTCTTTGCAGTATTTTAGCCAGAGCAAGGAAAATCATTACTAAAAACTGGAAAATGAAGACTACTATATCTTTTAATAATTAATTTGTTTGCTTAGCTAAATCAGTTTGCAACAATGAAATTTTACTCACTACAAAAAATTAGAACAAAGAATGTGACCCATCAAGTAATTGCTTGGCAGAAATTACATAATTTACTAAAAAATACTAATGGTTTTATATAGGTATATATTTGCTATGACCTCTGTAAATTTGAAATTAAACATGGTACATTTTGGGCAATGCTGACAGTAGAAGAGGAAATCCAAAGTGTTATCAGGAAAACTCCATAAATAATATTGGAAAAGATTTCTATGGCAAGTTACTCCTCAGAATTTACCAGACAAATAACATCAAGGAGAATGAGTCAGTGATGTCACAGTTTTATTATATTTATCCATTCGAGCATTTCCAGATGAAGTTCATAAGCAGTTACTAGGCACACAGGCCAGGAGATCCTTGATGAACCTAGTCCAATTTCCCAAAGCCCCATTTAAGTGACTTGCTTAAAGTCAGACATTAGGCAACTGAAGGCTGAGGGAATCAAACTCTGTACCACAGGAAGCTGACTTTTACCAGCTGATAGCTTTAATCCTCAGTCCACCATACTACAGTAAATATGGGAAACACCTACTGAACTATAATGATTATTTGCCAATATACAACTCCTGGTGGACTTGAACCGCAACTGTCATCACCTGTAGTTACAAAGGCTCAGCATTTACATGCTAAGCTATATCAGAATGACAATGCAGGTATCCTATGAAGAATAGGTAGGGTTATTTTATTGAAGAATGCTGTAAAAAAAGTTACCTAAGCTTCATAAGCAACACAAGGCGAGGTTGTGCCATATCTATAATATGGAGGAAACCATTGAAAGTTTTTTTTTTTTTTAACCTTACACAAGGGTAAAGTTATTTTGGAGGAAAAATTCAGTGCTTTTCTTACATGGGGCATGTATACCTGTTAAAAGCGATATGTAAAGAGGCTGGAAAGAATAATATTTATTATTATGGAAGGTATGCGGTAATGATTTACTGCTTAATCAGAAGTGAAAATGCTCTATAGCCTGCCAAATGTTAAATGATGGTTATGGAAAATTCATCTGTTGCAGGATAAGCTTGTGCACTTGTTTATTTTTTACATACCGTATATATATTGCAAATGTTGTATATAGTCTATGTATATTTCTTCTTCACCTCTGTCTTTTTACTGTTTTTTTACTTTGTATTGCTTTTCTTTCAGTAAAACACCTCCACTGTTTTCTCAATAACTGCTGGTGTGAGGGATCTTGTAAATCTATATGCGCTATCACTGACTCAGGCAGATATGATTTTGGTTTAACGTCTCAATAGGCGAACGGTACAGTGAGGAGAACAGCACCTCCTAATGCCGCATGGTTGTGTCAATAACGAAAAAATAAAATCTAGTCACCTAAACTGGGAATAGAACCCACAGCTTTCTGATGTTCTGGCACATTATAACATTGTTTTATAAGTTATAATTTCTACT